>NW_004444066.1:2114817-2231594 GCF_000243295.1 Trichechus manatus latirostris | reverse complement strand
CAAAAAGACAAATAACCCAATTAAAAAATGGGCAAAGGATATGAACAGGCACTTCGCCAAAGAAGATATTCAGGTGGCTAACAGATACATGAAGAAATGCTCACAATCATTAGCCATTAGAGAAATGCAGATCAAAACTACAATGAGATATCATCTCACCCCACCAAAGCTAGCATTAATCCAAAAAACACAAAACAATAAATGCTGGAGAGGTTGTGAAGAGATTGGAACACTTATACACTGTTGGTGGGAATGTAAAATGGTACAACCACTTTGGAAATCGATTCGACGCTTCCTTAAAAAGCTAGAAATAGAAGTACCATACGATCCAGCTATCCCGCTCCTTGGAATATATCCTAGAGAAATAAGAGCCATCACACGAATAGATATATGCACACGCATGTTCACTGCAGCACTGTTCACAATAACAAAAAGATGGAAACAACCTAGGTGCCCATCAACAGACAAATGGATTAACAAATTATGGTATATCCACACAATGGAATACTACACAACAGTAAAGAACAACGATGAAGCCATGAAACATCTTATAACATGGAGGTAGCTAGAGGTCATTATGCTGAGTGAATTTAGTCAGTCACAGAAGGACAAATATTGTATAAGACCACTATTATAAGAACTCAAGAAAAAGTTTAAACACAGAAGAAAACTTTCTTTGATGGTTACAAGGGTGGGGAGGAAGGGTGAGCATTACGTACTAACTAGATAGTAGATAAGAATTATCTTAGGTGAAGGGAAGGACAGCACTCACTACAGGGGAAGTCGGCACAACTGGACTAAGCCAAAGCTAACAAGTTTCCCGAATACAATCAAACACTTTGAGGGATAGAGTAGCAGGGGTAGGGATCTGGGGACCATGCTTTCAGAGGACGTCTAGGTCAATTGGCATAACAAAGCTTATTAAGAAAATGTTCTGCATCCTACTTTGGTGAGTGGTGTCTGGGGTCTTAAAAGCTTGCAAGGAGCCATCTAAGATGCATCAATTGGTCCCAACCACCTGGAGTAAAGGAGAATGAAGAACACCAAAGGCACAAGGAAAGTATTAGCCAAAGAGACAGAAAGGGCCACATAAACGAGAGACTTCATCAGCCTGAGACCAGAAGAACTAGATGGTGGCCGGCTACCACCAATGACCACCCTGACAGGGAACGCAACAGAGAGTCCCGGATGGAACAGGAGAAATGTGGTGCGCAGAACTCAAATTCTAGTAAGAAGACCAGGCTTAATGGTCTGACTGAGACTGAAGGTACCCCAGAAAGCATGGCCCCTGGATTCTCTATCAGCCCAGAACTAAAACAATTTCTGAGGCCAACTCTTCAGACAGGGATTGGACTGGACTGTGGGACATAAAGTGATACTCATGATGAGTGTGCCTCTTAGCTCTAGTAGATACAAGAGACTAAATAGGCAGCTTCTGTCCGGAGGTGGGATGGGAAGGCAGAGAAGGTTAGGAGCTGGTTGAATGGACATGGGGAATCAGGACTGGAAAGGAGGAGTGCGCTGTCACAGTATGGGGAGAGAAATTAGAGTCACATAACAATGTATGTATAAATTTTTGTGTGGGGAAAAAATAAAACAAAAATGTTCATCCATCTACCACTTTAAATGAGCTCCCATGTCACCTGTGGTACACAGGAAACACTCTGTCCACCGAAGTGGATTACAAACTGTTAAGTACCATCCATTTAAGAGGCGTAATTGTTATGGTATAATCCCAACTGTCAGTGGAGGCTTTTGTGTTGCTATGATGCTGAACAGATTTCAGTGGAGCTTCCAGATTAAGACAGCTTAGGAAGAAAGGCCTGGCAATCTACTTTCAAAAATCAGTCAATGAAAACTCTGTGGATGACAACAGGCCAATCCACAACCAATCATGGGGATGGCCCAGAACCAAGCAGCATTTCATTCCATTGTGCATAGGGTAGCCATGACAGGGCAGCTAATAATAACAACAAATCCCAGCAAGGATAATTTATCAAGCCTTAGAGTGACTGAGTTTATCAGATCCTTCCATGCGGGCCCACTAGAGAGAAGAAGAGAGAGAGCATGTGGATACTGGATAAGGAAGGGAAGAAAAAGAAATACCAGCCAGGGAGGGGAAGTGGGACCCCAGACTAAGTCCAGTGTGGCCCTACCAGGCCCAGCTCAGCGCATTGCACAGCCCGTGACTTACTCGGTAATACTCCACTGCACGATGCCTGTTGCGGGTCCCATTGAAGAACACGTCACCAGCTTCTTCATAGAGTTTGAGAGCCAAAGAAAGCTCATCGGACTTCAGGGCTGTCTGGATGGCTGCCTGGAGGTGGGACACAAAGATGGCCATCAAAGGCAGAGAAGTTTCCAAACCTCCACAGGATTAGCAGTAGCAAAATCCTGACCAACTAGTTTAACTCTCTGCTGAAGTCCCCCACATCCTGAATTGTCCTTCACACTCAGAGGGCTGCTAAGAAATCTTAGAGATTTTCTGATCCAGCTTTTCCCCATCATAGCAGGAAAGATCACTTTTGGTAATACGAGATGATTTTCAGCAGTATATATACAAAAGTTTATCATTTAATAGTTAGGTATTTATTTTAATGTGTTTTAGAAAAAAAATTAATAATATCTCAAACCTGTGACTTCAGATAGCACTGTTTAAGATAAGGTTAAGTTTAACAAGCTAAGTTGATTTAAAATTGAGTCAAAGAAAAATAGGTAAATCATGGTACAGAAGGTTCATGTTTCGGGCAAAACCATGAACTTCATATGTAAATGACTGAAGTTGGGAAAAACAGTGATCTAGGTCAACACCTACACTTTCCAAATGGGGAAATTGAGACTTATGAAGAATAAGGAACCTCCCCAACATCATAACGAGAGTTAGTGGCCAGTAAATACCCTTCTCCAGTCCCATGACCTCTTTATCTCTAGCAAGCTATTTCTTATTCCATATAAACAAAATGTGATGAGGAAGCTGATGGTGGAAAATGTACCACTGCATCTTCAGCACAGTCACAGGACCTCAAAGAGCCTCAGGTAGGAGAATGAAGAATCTCAATGGCAATGACCCAGCAGAACGTCAAGCTCAGTGGCAGTCTGTGGTTGAGTGGTGTCTGGGACCAGTTCTGGCCCATGAACATCTAACTGCAGGTGCAAGACCCTCCAGATAATGGTACTGAATGTGTGGCTGCACAGAGGGAGAGGCAGTGAGAGGAAATCCTGGAGTCAGGATGCTCTGCCGTCGATGCAATGCACAACCCAAGCAGCCCCCTCTGGGCCTCAGCCTCCCACAGTGTGAAAGGAGAAGACGGAATTTTCTGCTTCCTGAAAACCCTGCCCTTGAAGATTCCAAGGCAGAGAAGTGTAGAGATTGAGAATGAGGGCTTTAAGCCAGACTACCTGCGTGCAAATCTCAGCTCCCACACTTATTACCTATATCACCTTGGGCGAGTGACTCAACCTCTCTGAGCCTCATCTGTAAAATAGAAACTATAATAGAAACTCCTATTGCATTTAATGAGGATTCGGATAATGTGTGGGAATGTTAGCAAGGTCTCCTGTGCATAGTAAGCACTCAGTCAACGTTGTACAGCCATTATACAGTCTCAGCTGAAGTGAGTTTGTGCAAATGTAAGAAATAATGTAAGGAGGAAGGGATAGGGAGTGAAAAGAGAAAAAATAAGAAAGGGGAGGAAAGAAAACGTATTGGGTATATTTCTAACTGAACAAAACTTCTTATATACCATCATGTTATTTAATGTCAGTGTAGCATAAATAATAATAATAATAATAATACAATGAGATAACCATTATTAAGCATTTACTGAGTTCCAAGCACTTAGTAAATACTTAGTATGCATTTACATGAAAGTGATATACATATGTGTGTATGTGTGTGTGTGTATGTACATATAGACACATATATACATATATATATATAATCTTACCTAATCCTCACTCTAAAAGACAATGCTGCCCCAGGAAGACACTGAGACCCAGAGAGCTCATGTAACAAGCCCAAGGTCACACAGTCCATAAGTGATGGCCCTGTGATTTGATGCCAGGTCTGTCTCTCTCCAAAGCCCAAGCCTTTAATACCACATATCAGATATTAAATGTATGCAACAAAAAATCATAATAGAACAATGATGTTAACACCCTGCATACACCACACTTGCCTCAAATTGCAGCAAAATCCTGAAATCAAAAAGTGTGTCCAGCTTTGGAAAGATGGATATATTTGTCATGTCAGGTGGAAATCGGCCCTCACTGCCTTCCAGGGCTCACGCATGTAAGTGAACTCAGGCTGCTGGCTCAAGGGCTGGCTGTTTGCCACCTATACGCAGTCTGTCAACCCACCCTGGTTTCTGTCAAGTGTCCATTGAGCAGTCCAATATGTGAAGAGCTGGGCATGGATATCATCTCTCTGGTTCCAGCTGGTCAGTTTGGAGGGCATAGCTGCCTTCCCAAGTGATCCCAGTCAGGAGAGTCCCTGAGAGCTCTGTGGGAGACCTACCTGCAGGTACAGCTCCACCAGCTCGTCTTCCTGAATGAGGTAGTGGAGGCGCCCAGCTCCAAGCCAGGCCTCAGCCGCCTTGTCTCTCTCCCCCAGGTCGATGAAGATACGCAGGCTCTCCTTGATGCAGTTGAGGGATCTCCTGAGGGACCTGGAGGGAGGACATGGAGTCATGAGCATGATGCTCAAAGGGACCTCAGAGGCCACCCAGCACAGAAGGATACCGTAGTGCTAGCAGGGAATGACTCTGTCCCAGATCACACAGAGAGGTAGGGGCCTGATTTGAATCCCATCTCTGCCTCAGCCAGCTGTGTGACTTTAAGAAAGTACCAAACCTCTCTGTGCCTCAGTTTTCTCATCTGTGAAATATATTTCAGAAGGTTATTGGGAGGAGTTAATGAGTTAATAAAACTATAGTGCTTAGAACAGTGCCTGGCATGTAGTAAGCACCTAATGAATGTTTAATGTTATTTATTAGTAGTAGTAGTATGTCCTGACCCATGTTCCATCCATCTTTCTACTGCTCTATAATATTTTTTCATAAGCACTAAGACACAGTCAATGCCAGATGCATATTTATTGAACGAACACATGAATAAATGACCAATCATAGTGGCGACTTTAAATCATCAAAAAGATTTTGATATTTTTTGTTAAGAAGAAATATCAAAGTAGGGTGAAAGTTTTAAAACATTGATGCTTAAAGGAATATTCTTTAATTATCTGGAAAATTGTCTTATGTAAAAGAACTCCTCCATCGCACCAGGGATTAATGAGGATATGAGGCAAAAGGCAATGTAGTGTTGCACAGATACAGAATTTTAGAACAAGAAAGAACATCGGGCATCATCTAGATAGTAGGCCTCAACCCTGGCAGCAGTTAGACTCATCTAGAGTTTTTAAACATACATACACCGCCAAACTTTTCCCCAGTGTATTGAAATGTCATGCTAGCCTGAGGCCCTGGACTTCCTGGGAGAGTGGCCGAGGCACCAGTGTTTTGTCAAAACTACCAACTGACTGTATTGTGCAGCTTGGGTTGAGACCAGCTAATCTAGTCCAATCCCCTTATTTTATAGACAAAACAGGCCCAGAGACTTGCACAAGGTTGTACAGCATATTAGAGGAAGACCAAGGCCAGAACTCCCTTCTTCTGAGTCCCAGTCCAGGGCTAGTCCCACCACACCCACATTCCTCAAAGCGTGATTCATGGCCCACCTGCATCAGCATTACCTGAGGAGCTTGTTGAAAACCCAGAATCCCAGTATACCTCAGACTGACTGGATCAGAAGCATTAGTGTTAGGACCCAGGTATCTGAATTTCTAAGAGGAGCCTCAGGTGATAGTAACCAAAGAGTGAGAGCAACTGCACAGAACCATGCAACATCCTTCTAGAAACACTGATCATGATCAAGTAAGTCTGAGAACAGTTAAGAGGTTGACCCTCATCAAACAGGGTTACTGTCTCATCATGGGCAATCCAGCCCCCAGGGCCCCTGTGCTTAGTGATGGAAACATAGGGTTGCCTTTGAATAATGAGGTCCTGATCCATTTTGCCAATGAGACAGGTGTTGGCCTTCTGAAGAAAGTGCCAGGCAGTGAGCTTTTCCCCATTGCCCTGTCCCTGACATGAGATTTATTGGCATCCCAGGACGAACACTGCCTGCCCTCTTTCAAGTATCAGAATATCAAATTTCAGCTGAGATTGTGCTGTGAGCTAAGTTCCATGCAAAGCTGAGGTGGTCACCCACTTCCCTGGTTGAACTACAGTAGCCACAGGTGTCTCACTGCAGAAGCCCCTGTCCTTCTCTCACCTACACCATGCCTCAAGCCTCAAAGTTCTCTCCCCACTCCCAAAGGAACAGTTGGATGAAGACAACACCTATAAATCTAGTCCTGATCTTACTTACTGCTCTGTTTTTATGTATTACCATTTACTGCCCTGGGGAGCTCTTGGGCTGTCATTGTTCTCTCCAGGCCCCAGGGTTTGGAGTTTTTATAGACAGCTTGACTAACAGAACAGGCATTTCTTGGATATTTTTCTCTTTGAGTTCACTGTGACCATGGAAGAGGAGATCAGGATTTCTCTACAGGAAACACTGTATCTAGGGAAAGCAGAACTTAGGTGGACCTGGCTCCTCCCACTGCACAATGAAGACTCATGTGAATGATGCAGAGTTTTCCAAAGACAACTGCCTCCCACCAAGACTTCCATCTGATCCATGGTCTCCAGTAAAAAACAAGTACCTTTACAATCTAAAATTGGGAGGTGGTCTCCACCTTCCATGGTTCTTTCGTATCACCACTCACCACCCCATTATTGTACATCTATCAATGTCAGATGAGCCACTGGCTTGGCTTGGAATGGCTCAGTGTCTCAGTTCCTCCAACTACCATCCACAAGCTCAAGGTCTGGTTTGGCTTCCAAATCAAAAGATGTAAAGAGCACGGCCAGTGGACCAGCATCAGTTCATCCTGGTTCCTAGTTTCTGTACACACTTGGACCACCAACACCTGAGCCCTGTTGTGGTATCTCCTCTCCTTTCCAATCTTGATTCTTCTCTTTTTCTAATTTTTTCTCCACCCAAAGGTCAGTCTCTGGGGCTGAGTCCCTATTTCTTTCTTCCTGCCTGGACATCAGCCATGAGCCTATAACCAGGTGACCCTGATGTACCTGCATTCCCAGACTTCCTCTCACCAGCCCATGCTTTGCCTGATGAGTCTGTCTGATGGCTGGCCAAAGCCCAGTCTACCCTAATTGATCATGTCCTGTTTCAATAAGAACTGTCACTCACTATGGACTACTGTGTGCTAGGTGTTGGGATAAACACTTTGTGTTGTTATTGTCGTTAGATGCCATCAAGTCAATTTTTGTCCCATAGCAACCTATGTTGCAGAGTAGAACTGTCCCATAGGGTTTTCTTGGCTGCAGTCTTTATGGAAGCAGATTGCCAGGCCTTTCTCCCATGGAATTGTGGAGTGGGTTTGACCCTCCAACCTTTGGTTTAGCAGCTGAGCAGCACCAGGGCTCCTTACTTTGAGTATACATTCTCTCATTAAAACCCGAAGTAGTAAGAGTTCTTACTCCATTTTGCAAATGAAGAATCTAAGTTGATTTAGCTTTGCTTTTGTTTTTGTTTTTAAACTTGTCCAAACTTACTCTACACATTTCTAAAGCTTTCATTTTGAGCTCTTTACTGTTTAGTCTCATAATAACAACAGAAAAGGTGGCAGTTGTTACCTCCTATTTATTGAGTGGAAACTCTGGTAGCACAGTGGTTAAGAGTTCAGCTACTAACCAAAAGGTCAGCAGTTCACATCCACCAGGCGCTCCTTGGAAACCCCGGTAGGGCAGTGGTTAAGCATTTGGCTCCTAACTAAAAGGTTAGCAGTTCAAATCCACGAGCCACTCCTTGGAAACCCTATGGGAGCAGTTCTACTCTGTCCTATAGGGTTGCTATGAGTCTGAATTGACTTGACAGCAATGGGTTTGGTGATCTTTGTATGACGCTTATTGCCTGTACTAGTCTGTATGCTCTGTGAGCTCAGGGACTGAGCCTCTTTGGTCCAGTCTTTAGCACAGTTTCCGGATCACAGAGATGCTCAGTAAATATTTGTTGAATTGATGCAATACAACCATGAAGTTTTCCCGGACCCCACCAGACTCAGTTCTAGAGCAAAGTGCCAATCTGTGTTGTGTCACTTGAAGGTAGATAACAAGACCCTCAAGGACGCCTCCTATTGAGAGATTTAAGAACTTTATCAAAATAGATTCTGCAGTTGTCACCCTGAAGGCAAAAGAGGGTATGACCCTGAAGGTATTGAAAAAGTGGCAGCAAAGTATCCCAAAGACAAAACCTGAGGTGGGGGGGGCAACAGTTTTCAGCGTCTATTTGCCCACCCACCATCTCTTACCTCTAAATCCTAGAGAAAATCTTTCAAATAGGTGAAATTAAAATCCACAGGGGTGGTGCAAACAGTTAAGCACTCAACTACTAACCAAAAGGTTGGTGGTTCAAACCCACTCAAGGCGTATCAGAAGAAAGGCCTGATGATCTGCTTCTGAAACGTCACAGCCTTGAAAACCCTATGGAGCAGTATTACTTTGCAATACATGGGGTCTCCACGAGTTAAAATCGACTTGATGGCAACTGTTTTGTTTTGTTTTGTTTTGTTCTATTCAATCCAGAGAAAGGCAGCATGGGATAGTGAAAACCCCCTTAAACTGGGAAGTCAGGGATCTGAGCTAATGACAGCAAAACCAGCATTTAGTGGTGCAATCAGTCTGGACTCTGAAGTAGGCAGGGCTAGGACCACATGAAAAATGAGAAAATGAGGCCATTTTCATCCATACAATTCCATGAGGTTTTAATATATAGCCATCCACACTTACTGTTTACCTAGGTTGATTATTATTGGCTGAACAGGCAGAACACATAGAGTAGTCATATATATACATATATATATATATATATATATATGCAATCTAGACCAGGAGTTGGCAAACCATGATCCAGGGACCAAATCCAACCTTCCACTTACTTTTGTGAATAAAGTTTTATTGGAATGAAGTCACACTCTTTCATTTACATATTGTCTATAACTGCTTTGGCACTACAACTGCAGAGCACGGTAGTTGTTGCAGACACCATATGGCCCACAAAGCCTACAATATTTATTATCTGTCACTTCACAGAAAATGTTTGCTGACCCCTGGCGCTCTGGTAGTGCAGTGGTTAAGAGCTCAGCTACTAACCAAAAGGTCGGCAGTTCGAATCCACCAGTCACTCCTTGGAAACCCTATGGGGCAGTTCTACTCTGTCCTATAGGGTCGCTATGAGTCAGAATTTACTCGACGGCAACGGGTTTTTTGTTTGTTTGTTTGTTTGTTTGGCAGGGACTCTAGACTCAGACTGTTTGAATATCAATCTCTGCTGTGTGGCCTCCTGCAAGTTACTTGGTGTTATGGATTGAATTGTGTCCCGTAAAAAGACATGTTGAAGTCCTAACCCCTGGTACCTGTGAACGTGACCTTATTTGGAAACGGGGTTTTTGAAGATGTTACCAGTTAACATGAAGTCATACACACGTAGGGTGGGCCCTAGTCCCAACAGAGTGGTGTCCTTATAAAAGAGGAGAAGAGACACAGAGATAAAGACAGAGGAATGCATGTGAAGATGCATCTACCAGCAAGGAACTCCTGGGTCTACCAGGAGCTGGGAGAGACAAGATAGGATCTTCCCTGAGGGCACTGAGGAGAACATGTCCCTGTCTACACCTGAATTTGGACTTCTAGCCTCCAGAACCGTGACAATAAGTTTCTGTTCTTATAAGCCACCCAATTTGTGGTATTTGTTATAGCCATACTAGGAAACTAATACTAATTTGTCAGTTTCCACAACTCATCTTACCTCCTATGGTTATCCTGAGATATAAGTGAGTTAAATGCATGCAAAGCACTTACGTATTGTTGGTAAACAATGCATGTTCAATGAATGCTTTGTGTTACTCCTATGAACGTCATTTTCACCATGGATACATATTGTGTAGGTTCAAAGGCCCACTGCCTCCCCCAACTCCAACCCTTACATCATTTCCTGGAAACAGGCTTTCATCCGCTGTCTCCCTCACTTCCTATATCCAGTTGATCATCAAATTCTGTCTGTTAAATCTACAAAAGTTCTTTCAAACATATCCCCACCTTTGCATCACTACTGCTATTCCCTCTGTCTGAAATGTTATTTTCTTCTCCTTCCCTTAAGTCTTCCTGAAATGCTGCCATCTTCATGAACTCTTTCCTGAAAGATTCTCCCCATCCTTAGCTGAAGGGGTTCTCTCTTTATTCTCCAGAACTGCCCCTGTAGATGCCATCAATTTCTTCCATGAAAGCTCCCTGCCTTTGCTTGTTATAGCTTTGAACTTTGTGGGAATGGAAATTCCATGGGAAGAATTTAGCTGAAGAAAACTGTCCATGACATCAAGACCCACTTAATAAATTTCTCCTAGAAACCAGTGCCAGGAAAAAATTTACTCCAACAGATACATTTGTTTATGTTCTTTTATCAAATGGTGACAACCTCATATGGCTTTCCCCTTTTTAACTCAGCTACCAGGAAGCTTAAAGCTAAATTACAATAACCACCCCAAGGTGCATGGAAACACCTGTTTGTTTGTGTCTGTTCTTCCCCCCCCCCACCCCCGAATTCTCTGTAGGAGTATGTTATTTACACATGCTAAATAAATACATCATGACAGCATGTTATCTTTGATGAACTAGGCATTCTGCAAGACAATAATAACCTCGTGTTTGCAGGAGTTTCCTCTGACACCTAAGGTACTTTCCAATGTTTCTCTTAATATCATTTATATTGATGATAAAGTAATAGAATTAGATGTTTATTTCCTTTCAATTATAGGAATAGGAACCTTAAAGCTTAGAACTATAGAATATTAGGATTAAAGGATCCTAATCTGGATCAATTTCCAGAATAATGGAGTAAGGACCTCCAAAAATCTACTCCTCCATAAAAGCAAGGAGAAAACTTTTTGGCAAAAAAAAAAAAAAAAAGTGAAAATCAACTTGTTCAGAATTCTGATAATTAACCAAAGGCTTGTGCAATCCAAGGAGTATTTATTCAAGAAAAATGGTTGAATCTCATTAAGAATAGTAAGCTTTGGTGCATTTTAACTTGCCCTAGTCACATCCTCCTCTCCTCAGCTCTGTGGTAGCCATGAAATCAACAGGCTTACAATCACTGTATCTGTGAAAAACAGTAGCCTAGTAGCCACTGAAGGGACAGAATGAATTTGAAACTCCTCCAAAGCTCCATTCCCAGAGAACTGCCACTATTTGAACTGTGTGGAAATTTTCTGAAAGCCTTCACTTGGAGAGCTTGATTTTTATTTGACCTGACTATAGTTCGCTCCATATAGAACATCTTTTTTTCTCCAGAATGTTTGTCAAAAAAAAAAAAAAAATCAATGGCAATAGTTTACCATTGACATTGTCTGAGGTGGTGAAGACAGTTGGGGTAAATAAGAAGCTGACAAAATAAATAAATAAATGGAAAAACTAGAGAATGAGATGTCCATAGGAGGCTTGGGAAAGCTCTGACATATTCCTGGGTATGTAGAAGACCATGCACATGTGCAGAGCTGTGTGCATATGCAAGAAAAACCTAAGAAGGCCCTAACATCTCACCTCTGGTTGATCTTGAGGATCTGTGCATGCAGGAAATGAAGGTTAAAACAAAGTTGTAAATTGTCTGCCAGAGTGTGAATGCATACACCAACACACTCTCAGCTGACACACAAGCTGGAAGAATTTTGAGGCAAGACATTTAAGTAAATTTCTGTTCAATCATTAGCTGACACTAAGCTAACTGAGCAGAGGCTTCAGTGGCCACACAAGACAGAGAATACAGACTTTACAGGAAAAAAAAGTTTAGGAAAGTCCCTAAGCAAATAAAAATAGCAACAGCAGCAACAATAATAACAAACAGCAACAACAAACCCTGGAAGAGGAAGGGAATCTGATACATTATATTATTTTAAATGTCAAGTTTTCAGCAAAAAGAAAAAAAAAATTATGAGACACTCAAAGAAACAGGAAAGTATGGCCTCACACAAGGGGGAAAAAAAGCATTCAACAGAAACTGTCCCTGTAGAAGCCCAGACTTACTAGACAAAGACTTTAAATTGGCTATTATAAATACATTCAAAGAACTAAAGTATATCGTGTCTAAAGAACTAAAGGAAAGTATGAGAATGTTATTTCACCAAACAGATAATATCGACAAAGAGGTAAAAATTATAAAAATGAATAAAATAAAAATTCTGGTGTTGTAAAGTACAATGACTGAAATGAAAAATACTCTAGAAAGGCTCACAGCAAATTTGACCTGGCAGAAGAATAGTGAATTTCAAGATAGGTTAGCTAAGATTATCCAGTCTAAGTAACAGAAAGAAAACCAAATGAAGAAAAATGAACAGAGCTTCAGAGGCCTCTGGGATACCATCAAGAATACCACCATATGCGTAATAAAGGTTGCAAAAGGAGAGGAGAGTATGGTACACAAAGAATATTTGAAGAAATAAAGACTAAAAACTTCCCAAATTTAATGAAAAATATTAATCTAGACATCCAAGGAGCTCAATGAACTTTATGTAGGATAAACTCAGAGAGATTGACACCTAGAGAAATCATGATCAAACTGTCAAAGGCCAAAGACAAGGAGAAAATCTTGAAAGCATCTAGAGAGAAGCAACTTATCGCATACAAGGTATTCTCAATAAGATTAACAACTGATTTCTCAAAAGAAACTAAGGATTCTAAAGAAACTAAAGAAAAAACACTTTGGTATGACATATTCAAATTGCTAAAAGAAAAAGACTTTCAAACAAGAATTTTATATCCAGAAAAACTATCCTTTAAAAAAAAGATTTAAAAAAAAAAAAAAAGAGGAAGAAGAAATTAAGACATTCCCAAATTAAAAAAAAAAAAAAACTGAGAGAATTGGTCACTAGTAGACCTGCCCTACAAGAAATACTATGTACAATGGAACAAAATACTGCCTGGTCCTGCGCCATGCTCACAATATTTGTTATGCTTGAGCCCATTATTACAGCCACTTTGTCAATTCTTCTCACTAAGGGTCTTCCTCTTTTTCCCTGACCCTCTACTTTACCAAGCATGATGTCCTTCTCCAGGGGCTGGTCTTTCCTGATAACACGTCCAAAGTAAGTGAGACAAAGTCTCACGATCCTTACTTCTAAGGCGCATTTGGGCTGTACTTCTTTCAAGACAGATTTGTTCATTCTTCTGGCAGTCCATGCTGTATTTAATATTCTTTGCCAACACCATAATTCAAAGGTGTCAGTTCTTCTTTGGTCTTCCTTACTCATTGTCCAGGTTTTGCAGGCATATGACACACTTGAAAATACCATGGACTGTGTCAGGTGCACCTTAGTCTTCAAAGTGATATCCTTGCTTTTCAACACTTTAAAGAGGTCTTTTGCAGTAGATTTGCCCAACTCAATATGTTGTCTGATTTCTTTTTCTTTTTTTTTTTTTACTGTGCTTTAGATGAGGGTTTACAGAGCAAGCTAAACAATTAACACACATACTGTTTTGTGACACTGGTTGCCAACTCTATGACATGTCAACACTTTCCCCTTCTTGACTTGGTTTCCGCATTACTAGCTTTCCTGTCCCGTCCTGTCTTTCATCCTTGCCCCTGAGCTGGTGTGCCCATTTAGTCCCTTTTTTTTTTTATGGGTCTGTCTAATCTTTGGCTGAAGTGTGAACCTCAGCAGTGACTTCGGTACTGAGTTAAAAGGGTGTCCAGGGGCCATACTTTGGGGGTCATTGTCTGATTTCTTGACTGCTACTTCCATGGGCATTGCTTGTGGATCCAAGTAAAATGGATCCAAGTAAAATGAAATCCTTGACAATCTCCTGTAAAGATTACAACCTAGAAAACCCCATAGGGTAGTTCCAGTCTGTCACGTGGGGTCGCTATGAGTCAAAATCAACTGGATGACAACTAACAACAACAATCCAACTTTGGTTGTCTCTCTCCCAGCTCTATGGCTTCTGACTATCTTTGGTCACTTTTTCAACCAACTGTAGTCCCACTCCCTCCTCCTCTCTATCACCCTCATCACCTAAGTAGTATAGTGATCCTTACACTGTCTTAAATAAGGCCTCTGCAATCCATGTTGGCAGCATCCAGGGCCTTCTCTCTGGCTTCCGTCTCAGAATTTTGTTGCCATTTGACAGCAGGCAAGGGAAGACTAAACAGCAAAGGATGAGAGTAGTGTAGGCAATGGCTAGGAGCAATGATTAACCTGAGGAACCCTGGTGCTGCAGTGGTTAAAGCGATCGACAGCTAACTGAAAGGTCAGCAGTTCAAAACCACCAGCAGCTCCACAGGAGAAAGATGTGGCAGTCTATTTCTGTAAAGATTTACAACCTTGGAAACCCTATGGGATCACTATGACTTGGAATCGACTTGACAACAGTGGGTTTTTTGGGTTTGGGCTTGCACAGCAGGGAGAGGTGGCAATAAGCCAACACGTTTGCCACCCTTGATCTAGACACTTAAAATCCAATTTTCCCAAAGCCCAGCCCCTCAATGCCTCGCCATGAGCATATGACTGTTTCAACTCAAAGGTTAATTTAAGCCTGGCTGCTGGACCTGATCCAGAACCATCCAAACTCCTAGGGTGTCCTGGAATGAAGCAGGACAAGACTGGGTCCAGACCCCCTGTCCCATCGCATGCTGCAAGGATCCAAAACTCCCTCCCTGGGACTGAAGGCGAAAACACTGGGAGTTTTGGAGGACACTAGATTCTTGTAAGAAAAGGAGAGAGAAAGGGAGAGCTAGAGAAAGCCAGAGAGAGAATGCATTATCTAATTGTCAAGGCGCTCAAAGTTACCGTGTTGCCTGGGGAAGCAAAAATTGTTATTTAATTAGCCTCTCCTGAATGATCTCCCTCTGCTTAAAACTAGCAATTATCCCGGCTGTATTTTAGAAGTCATTCATAATTGTGACTACAGTGTTACAATGCTAATCTGTGGAAAAGTTAAATTGAAAACCTTGCAAATAATGCAGGATTTAATGAGATCTATTAAAGGGTTGTTAGAGGCAGAACTGGTTAAGATCTCTCAGCTGCTAACTGAAAGGTCAGTTCAAACCCACCAGCTGCTCCATGGGAGAAAGATGTGGCAGTCTGCTTCCATAAAGATTACAGTCTTGGAAACACTATGGGGTAGTTCTACTCTGTCCTATAGGGTCATTATGAATCAGAACCAACTGGACAGCAATGGGTTTTAGAGAGCAGAACTGCCAGCCATGCTGCTGATAAATGAGGATCTAGCAGAGTTAGACCAGTGAACAAAGAAGAGAAAGTCAACAGGGGATGGCAGGGGAATAATTTGAATATCAAAGGGTTAAAAGAGGCCTTTGGGTAAAACAGTTAAGTTTTGGTATACCCATTGCAATCTAGTTGATTCTGACTCATAGTGACGGTATAAGACAGAGTAGAACTGCCCCAAAGGGTTTTCTAGGCTGTAATCTTTACGGGAGCAGATTGCCAAGTCTTTCTCCTGTGAAGTCACTGGTGGGTTCGAACGGCCAGACTTTTGGTTAGCAGCTGAGCACTTTAGCCAACATGCCATAATATTTTGCAAAAAAAAAAAACCTTTTTAAGAGTCCTGAAAAGTCCATCAGTGAGCTCTGGTGGCATAGTGTTTAGAGTGATTGACTGCTAACCAAAAGGTCAGGGGTTTGAAATCACCAGGGCTCCACGGAAGAAAGATGTGGCAGTCCGCTTCAGTTGAGATTTACAGCCTTGGAAACCCTACTGCGTCGCTAGGAGTCGAATCAGCTCAGCAGCAGTGGATTTGGTTTTGGTTTTTGGGAAAAATCAATCAGAAAAGCAAGGATGTCTCTGTGAGCTGTGAAACAATTTTGTCAGCATAATTAAACTCAAAATATCAACACCTCTTCTATTTTTTGTTTATCTTAAGATATAGTATATAGTTACAATTATAACCTAAATGTTCTTAACTAAAACGAAAAATAAACTGAGTTTCATGATTTTCAGTTCCAGTCAAACTTTCTTACCATGAGAGTATATACACAGGTAGTTTCAGTAAGTTAGTTTCCTTTTTCTTATACCAATTGTTCTCTGATAATGAAGACATTCTGAGGGTTCCATGCTCCTGAGTTGTGCACCAGGGCCATGGACAGGTGATGGGTTGTTATGGAAACACACAGGTAGTAGTAACATAGCAAGTGTGATTGAGCCCTTTCTATGTAGGCATCAGGCACTGTTCTCAGTGTCTCATGGGCATTAACTTATGTATTCCTCCCAAGAACACTATAAGATAGAAGCTGTTTGTTATGGATTGAATTGCATCCCCCAAAGATATGTGTTGAATTCCTGGCCCTTCTACCCGTGATGTGATCTTATTTGGAAATAAGGTTTTTCTTTTGTTTTATAAATGAGGTCATACCACTGTACGGTAGATCCTAAACCTAACCATTTCTGAGTTATAAAAAGATGAAAATAGACATAGAGACACACAGGGAAAGACAGATGCCATGTAAAGACCATCTACAAGCCAAGAAACCAAGAACACTCAGGGCTGCCTACAAAGAAGGAATCTATACAGCCAAGACTCTGATTTGGACTTTTAGCCTCTAGAACTATGAGAAAATAAATTTCTGTTCTTTAAAGACACCCACTTATGGTATTTGTGTTATAGCAAGACTAGGTAATTAAGACACCATAATTACCCTCCTTTGACTGATAAGGAAACTGAAGCTTCAAAAAATTGAGTAACTTGCCCAAGGCCACACAACTAATAAGTGATGGCACTGGATTTGCACCCTGTGGTGGCTCCAGAGCTCACGCTCTTTACCACGATGTCTTGCACAATCCATGTGCATTTGAACTTGGCTTCCTAGGGGAGGAACATGTTACTTGTTAAGGAAGGAAAGATGCTCCCAGGACTGTCCCTAAGCCTCAACTCACTTGGCCGTGTTGAGGTTCCGGTAGAGCTGCCCGAGGGACTCCAGCAGCCTCCCCTCCATCTCCCGGTCCCTGAGTTGCTGAGCCAGGGCCAGCCAGTGTTCGTGGTAGGTGATGCATGCCTCGGGGTTTGGGGACACAGAGCTGTAGAAATGGCAGAGGGATTTGGTGACCTGAAGCTGACCTGAACATAAAGCAGGGAGATGAATGAGATGACCTCAGATAGGTTATGGGAAAAATGTGCTCTAACATGTTTCTCTAACACTTCCCAGCAGCACGAGACATACTCACTCTTCAGGTGTCGATGCCTTAAGCCAAACAGCAATGCCATTTCATAACAAAGGCGACCACTGGCCAGCTGGCATCCATACACTAGGACTTGGGCCAACCAGAGGAGCACCTGCACTAATTCCATGTCCGTCTCCTTGCTGGCCTGGAGTTCAGAATAGAGTTGGACAGCCTTCAGGAGATAGTTCCTGGCTGGTTGCTGAGCCCAGGACCTAAGGGTTAGGTGGCCAAGATTGGCCAGAGCCACCGCCTGGTTACGTACATCCCCCGTCTCCTGGGCTCTGTGCAAGGCCCGGAGATAGCTCTTAGCTGCCCTGTTCACCCGGCCTTCACCTTGAAGAGCCAGTCCCAGGAGGTTATGGACCACTCCCTTCTGGGTGACACTGTCTGTGTTCTTCAGGGAGCATAACAGTGGCTCAAGGATGTCCAAAGCCTTCTTCGCCTGGCTGGCTATGAGATAGGCCCATGCCAGGCAGAGAGAAGACTCAAAGCCTTCCAGCTTATTCAGCAGCTGCCCTACTGCCAAGGCTTGGCTCAAGTAGTAGATGGCACCATCAGGAGACCTGTGTTGGAGGTACATTTTGGACAGGATGAGACACAGGGCCCTCTGGGTGCTCCGGTCTGCCTGTTCCTCACAGGCAGCCAGTGCTTGCCTAAGTGTTGGGCAAGCCAGTGCAGAAACTTCGTCCCAGCTTGAGGAGGGAACACCAAGGAGCTTAGTGACATTCTGGAGGACCAGGTGGACCTGCCAAATCAGAAGGCATGTCCCTTGGACACTTTGTGTACCACGTTGCCGAACAGAGGCCACTGCAAGGTGTGGGAGATATTTCTTGTCGTACAGAAAACTCAAGATGTTGGTCACAGCATCCGAGGCAGAAGGGTGTCCAGAAAGGAGCTTCAGACGTTCAGCAAAGGGCAGGACCTCCTCGTGCCGGCCTAGGTTTAGGAGTAATCGGATGGCCAAAAAGCAGGCCCGGGCCTCCAGGGGGCTGCTGCCCTCCACAATCCCCTGGCACAGCACATAGACCACCATGTCAAGTTCATTCTTGGCAGTAGACTCACGGTTAGGCAGGCAGGCCAAAAGGGCCCCTGCCTTTTCCAGCAGGGTCGAGCTCTTATGCCTCAATCTCTGCCTCAGGTAGATGGAAGCCAAGTTGATGTACAGAGCAGCTACCAAGGACAGGTCATCAAACGCCCCGTTGAGAATGTGGATGGCCTCCTCGAAGTATACTCTGGCCTGAGAGAGTTTGACCTTCCTGACACTCAGCCGGCCCAGGAGGAAGCAGAGCCGAGCATGGGCCCAAGTCATGTGATTCCGCTTGGCCCACTTCCTTGAGGCCTCCAGGTAAGCCACAAGCTCATCTTCCTCAGAGAAGCTGTAAAAGGAACTAGTGAGGAAAGAGAAGGAGAAATCATAGAGGGTCTTAAAGTGGTCAGCATAACCCTCGTGATCCAGAAAAGCCAAAATGGGGGCAAAGTCCTCAGGTTCCTCTTCCTCTTGACCAGTGTTTAGGTCCATGAACAGTTCCGGGTCATCAAGGTCATCAGGCTCTGGCAGGTGATAGCTGTCAGAGGCAGCTGAGAGGAGCTCCTCGTCTGGACTGGAGTCCTCAGAGCTGCTGGACTGTGTAGAATCCACGGCCTGATGAACCTCCCAGGCTTCATCAGGCCTGGCCTCCTTGAACCCTTCAGGCTGGGATGCTGTAAGGGACAGGCAGAGTTGAGCAATGCTAAACACCTGTAACTAAGATGGCCAGCTCTTGGTGAGAGGACAGGAGTGCTGGCCTGAAGGACTGGAAGTCAAGTTCAGCATGGTCTCTACTCACCACTCAGATCCTTTGGAAGATTCTGGATGGATTCAAATCCACCTGGGTAGAGATGAAGGACAGGCTTGGTGTTAGGCCAGGATGGGCCACTATACCTATGTCTCCAGGCATACCCCAGACCAGTGACCCCTTAGGAGAATCAGGGTCATCTCTAAGGAACTCGGTAGAATTCTCCCCTTCCTTATCCATTTAAGAGCTGCAGGAGCCTGAAGATCGTTTTGTCTAACCCACTCACTTTACAGCTGGAAACTGAAGTAGAAATGAGACCCAGAGTCATAGAAGAAAAGCTGAAAACACAAGCTTTATGCCAAGAGGTTTGGGTATGGGGGGATGACGGATTCTGAAATCCAAAGAGGTATAGTGACTTGTGTATCACATCCTTTCTTCCTGCTTCCTCCATTCACTCATCATCCACCCCCCACAGATAGTGACTTGGTGCGGGCAATGTGCTGGGCACTGGACTTCATGAGGTAGACAGGACTGAGGGACCAGATGTGAATGGTGAAGAAAAGAAGAAAAGAGGCATCAGATATGCCTAATTTTGTTCCCCAAAGTAACTTAGTAGGATGAGGCAGGAGGGGTTGGGTGGGAAGGGACAATCTTGAGAACAGTTTTAGACGTTTTAAATTGGAGGTGCTTGCAAGAGCTCTAGGCAGAGAATGAAATAGGTCTGTAGCCAAGGAGAAAAGTTGAGGCTTGCAAATATAGATTTGTGATCCCCAGCAGAAAGGAGTCGGTCGAAGTTCGAGGACTAAATGAGATCGCACAGGAGAAGCATTTGGAAGAAAAGCAAAGCAGGCTGAGGGGAGAAGGGTGGTGCCAGAAGGGGTTATTAATAAGTCTGAGGAACATTAGCATTTACTGGCAGACAGGAGTAAAGGTTAATGTGCCCAACAGTCCAATGACATTTTGTGTCGGGGGCAGTGTGGTGAAAGGGAAACTGTTCTGAATAGCAGTTAGGAGAGCTCAGTTCTTATTCTGGCTCAGGTACTAATTCACTCGGTCCTTAGTTTCTCAATCTGTAAAGTAGGGGAGAAATCATTTCTTAGGGCCCTTTCAATGACCCCAGCTTTGTCAGTAAGGACCTAGACCTTCTTTAGCCCTAGAAGGAGAGATCTCAGCCACAACTCAGGAAGTTCTTCTTCTCCATGATTAGGATGGAAGGCCCAACACTGCCGACCACTCATGGCATAGCTGAGTTGACATCATCATAACTCATAGTTCCTGGGTAACATATCCTATGTAACCCCAGAATTATCTGAGATCAAAAGTGAACATGCTGCCCATCAAATATGATCAGGGTCATCTACTGAGTAGTGGCCAAAACCCCAAATTCATGGATGGGATTAGAAGTTAGAGATATTCTATTCCTGCTTGCTTGGGACACTCTCTTTAATCTTAAAGAGCCTGGGCTTTCAAATGGGTCTTGGGAACAAACACTCACTAAGTCTGTAGACAGATGTTATATCAGTGCGAGCAAGCATGTGGAGGAAGCTGGAACACTCTGCTCTCTTGTCATTTTCCAGCACCCACAGAGAGCATCTTTCCTCATCACTGAAGAAGGCTGAGTTCTTGCTCCTGCATTGAGGCAAAAGACATAGAGACAGATCAGTGCAAGGTTCCACGCATGACCCCTTCTGCCTCCACAATAGAATGTAGTGAAGGGCACACAGTCATCAACCCATTTTTCCCACAGCTGAAATCTGACTCTTCATCTTGCTATTGTATAATATATTTATACTGTCAAAGAAGAAGAGCTATTACCATCTCTTCCATGGAGAGCTGAGCTGTCATTGCTGGGTAGCTCTAAGTGGAAATGAAACACCTCTCCCATTAAAATACCATTTCCCAAGAAAGAGCAAAGGCCTTTTTCTCTTTTCCTTCCCTTTCTTTGAGGCCACATGATGTTCTTTTGTAATGGGAGGAGTAGGAATTGGCTGTCCAAAAGTTAAGAGTTGGAAAGGGACCATTAAAAAGAAATTTCTTTGTCCTTTGGTTATTTCAGGAAAAAGCTAGGGACAGGTTACACAATCTAAATGAATGATAAAGAAAGTTTGACTATGATCAGAAGGAACCTTTCATAATTGTTGAGATCTGAGTCCGTGACATAGAACAAAAATATTACATATTTTTAAGAGAGAAATAGAATTGTTAAGGGTTATGAAGTGGGTGGAAGGAGGGTAACAGGGCTGAAAGAAAATCGTTATAAACAATAAATATTTTTATAGTCACCCTGTTGTATATACTACTTGTTTAAACTAATTTTCCTATGAGGTATGTGTCATAGAAATAATCTGTTTTCAAACTAGAAGTGCCTTTAAAAAAAAAATGAGATCCAATATCTAGCTGAATAATTTTTGAGAACACTTTCAGTTCTAAACAGAGTTGTGTTTTTTTTTTTAACCTCAGAACCCTCTCTTAAAACAAAAATAACTTGGAAGCTCAAGAACTAATAACAGCTAATAATTTTGAAGGGCTCATGATGAATCACACTGTTATCTCTTGTAATCCACACAATTACCCTATGAGGCAGATACTATTCTTATGCCGTTTTTTACAAATGAGGAAAAGGAGGCACAGAAAAATGAAGTATGTGCCTAGCATCCCTCACTTAGGAAGTGATAGAGCAGGATATAAAAAGAGCTTCTTCAGTTAAAGCAGGGTTGAGGGAGGGATTGGGAGGGTACTGTATTCCTGCCTCTTACCCCTTGTCCCCATAGTTCAGATATATGCAGTTTCAAAGTCAGTGATGAGAAAACTAGCAGCTAAAATGAACTGCTGAATGTCACACCATTAATTAGTGGCAGAACTAGAACTAGAGTCAACTTTCCTCACGTCTGGCCCAGGCTCTTTCCACCAGACTACAATGAACCCCCCTATCTTTGCCCTGACCCCCAGATTCTCCCCAGCCCTATAAGAGTCACTATCCTCAAAACAGCATATAATTGAAATCTATAGCTATATTTAGTTGGGATCAAAAATAATAGATAATCCTCAATTTTTTTAGAACTCTTAAATTTTACACAGCACTCCTGAATTTACTGTTTTATTTATTCTTCATTACAACCTTATGATGTAGGCATTCAATCTGTATTTGTAGATGAAGAAATAGGTTCAGAAAGGTTCAGTGACATGCCCAGGATCACACAGCTAGAAAGTGGTAAAACTGAGACTGTATCTCAGGTCTACCTCGGCATCCCTGGCCTCTCAGTTGATCTGTTAATGTCCTAAGATCAAAAAAACTTGGGAACTACATTAGAGCTGTCCTAGCATGGAAATGAGGTTGGAAGAAGTGTAGCGGGGTTTCTGGCAACATGACAGGCTGAGGTGCTGCACACAGGGCTACTTTCAACATACACACATACCAATTCTGGATAAAAGGTGACAAAGATAAAGATTTTAATACATAATTTAGCTTTAAAGAAAGGGAAATCTCTGGGAACTAGGAGCAAAAGCATAATCCAAAGCCCAATGAGTAAGTGGGAACAGATGGCCCAGAGACCCTCAGGGTCCTCAGACTGTACTGTGGTCCTCAGAGCTGGGCTGGTCTTCTAATGCTCCCCAAGGATAGAAAATGTGACCTTGGGCCTGTGTGAAGCATAAGCTCCCGTCATAAAGCCTGAATCGTGAAGGCTTCTACTTCCATAAAAAGGGGAAAGTCCTTGTTACCTGGCCACAACACAGTTTCCATCTGTCTGAGTCACTGGAAAAAAAAATAAATACCAAAGCCTGTACCATTTGAAGGTGTGGAATCTGAATTTATACTACACAGTGCAGTATCACAACCACAGAAGTTAACATGAAAAACTAGCCCTGCATCTGGGGTCATAAAAGCTAGCAAGCAGCCATCTAGTATGCATCAACTGGTCCCAACCACCTGGAGTAAAGGCGGATGAAGAACACCAAAGACACAAGGAAAGTATTAGCCCAAGAGACAGAAAGGGCCACATAGACCATAGACTTCATCAGCCTGAGACCAGGGGAACTGGATAGGCCCAGCTACCACCAGTGACCACCCTGACAGGGAACACAAGAGAGTCCCTGATGAAGTGGGGGAAAGGTGGGATGCAGAACTCAAATTCTAGTAAAAAGACCAGACTTAATGGCCTGACTGAGACTAGGGGAACCCCAGAAAACATGGCCCCTGGACTCTCTGTCAACCCAGAACTAAAACAATTCCCGAGGCCAACTCTTCAGACAAAGATTGGACTGGACTGTGGGACATAAAATGATACTCATAAAGAGTGTGCTTCTTAGCTCAAGTAGATACATGGGACTAAATGGGCAGCTTCTGTCCAGAGGTGAGATGGGAAGGCAGAGAGGATTGGGAGCTGGTTGAATGGACACGGGAAATCAGGGGTAGAAAGGAGGAGTGTGCTGTCACAGGATAGAGAGCACAATTAGGGTCACATAACAATGTGTGTATAAATTTTTGTATGAGAGACAAACTTGAATTGTAAACTTTCACTTAAACTACAACAATTAAAAAAAAAAAACTGGCCCTGGATCAATGAATTCCTATGCATGAATGCCCTCTCACCCCAGGATTCATGCATAGACCATCTTTAAAAATGTTGACAATTAGTTCACATAGCAAAAAATACAAACCACGCAAGAGAAAGAACTATGAAGAAAGAGAGCTAGCAGATGTACAAATAGGTAAATTAACACTACAAGAACTAGAAATAACAATAATCTGAAAGATAATTTATAACAAGCGTGGTTAAAATGATGATAAGATAAAAAGAATGAATAGAAGCTATAATGAAAGATGAAACATGGTGGGGGGGGGAGAGGTATATGTGAAAAATAGCAAAAGGTAAATTATAGAAATGAAAAATAAAGGCATAAAAATTAAGAACTATGTGGATGGATTAAATAGTAGATTTAGTCACAACAGAGGAGAGAATTAATGAAACTGAAGACAGTTCCAAGGAAATCACCCACAGTGTAACCTTGAGTGACAAAAGGATAAAAAATATAAAAGAACTGATTAAGAAAGTGAAGGATAGAACAAGAAGTCCAACATACCTCTAATAGGAATTCCAGAAGAGAGACTAAAAAGAATGAGAGAGAGGCAATATTCAAAGGGAGAAAGACTAGGAACTTTCCAGAATTGCAGAAAGATACATCTTCAGATTGAAGAAGCAAGTCTTGAGCAAGATAAATAAAAATAATATAATTTAATTTCTAATAAATAATGTAAGGTAATATAATTTTTAAAGATGGTTTCCTTTTTTTTATAGGATATAGACCTATTGAGGTTTTCTATTTCTCCTTCTTCCTGTGTTCAATTATCCATTTTTTTTAATTGTTCGATTTCATGGGATGAAAGAATTAAATATAAAGGGCAAGAACATAAATTAATGAAATAAAACAAAGAAAGTAGAAGAAAATAATAAAGATAAATGCTGAAATTAATGAAATAGAAAATGAAGCAATAAAGATGGTCAACAAAAGAAAAATTGGTTCTCTGAAAAGGGCTAATAAAACAGACAAACCTCTCGCAATCTGATTTGAAATTTTATAGTAATATTTTTCCCTCCACACTTTGAAGATGTTATTTTATACCTAGCTAAATTATTACTCAAGAGTATATTTTAAGTATATTTAAGACAAACAAGGACTGAGACTGAGAGTGTTTACAACTCACAGCGTGCCACTGAAATAAGTACTAAAAGATGCACTTTATGAAGAAGGAAATTGATAATTTGCTGTAAATATATATAATAGAATATATCACATCTACACATATTATGGAGCCCTGGTGGCACAGAGTTCGGCTGCTAACCAAAATGTTGGCAGTTTGAATCCACCAGCTGCTCCTTGGAAACCCTATGTCCTATAGGGTCACTATGAATCAGAATTGACTCTACAGCAACAAGCTTGGGGTTTTTTTTGGTTTGAGACATATTATGGTACAATTGTAAAACATCAATGACAAAGAGAAAACCTTAAAAAAGCTATGAGGAAAAAAAAACTGACTACTTGAAAAGAAATGGCTATGAGACTGAGAACAAAATTCCCATCAACACAAATAGATGCCGAAAGAAATGGAATTATAAAGAAGACATGATAAAGTATAAAAGAGGTAATTAAGATAGATTTTTTTTTTAATTTAATATTATGAAATACCGGCGTTTCTCTTACGTTACTTTTCTGGTTTTAAATGCATTAATTTTTCAGTCTTGCTTATTTTTTAAGTTATGCATTTAAGTACATAAATTTCCTTTAAATATTACTTTATTAAAATGAATTATATCACGATATGAATAAATTCTAAATTCACAATGTCAACTGAAAAAAGTCACTTGCAGAAGAAACTTCGTATAGGTTTTTAAATATGTAAAACTGTACTTTTTTGTTTATGAATGAATACCTATGTTTAAAATGTATCAGAATAATGACTGGAAAGATGCATATCAACTTCAGAATAGAGTTTACCTCTGAGGTGGGAACAGAATCAGGGAATGTAAGCTGGAACGGGCAAAAGGGGTCTTCAGTGGTACCTAAAACGGTTTTTTTTCCTTTAAAAACACACACATATACACACATACAAGAACATACACATCAAATATTTTTAAATGTCAATGTATAAAAATAAGAAAGGTGTGGTATTCTGTCAACCTCAAAAGTTTTGCAGTCCCCAAAGTCTCCCTTTCCAAACCCAAATACTATGTCTATTTGAACAGGATGTCTGCAATACATCCTGCAATAGGTTTTCCAGCTGATGCTGTTAGGAAAGTAGGTAGCTGTGTTGAAAACTGTGCTGTAAAAAAAAGAAACCCACAACCTGCAGAATCCCTTTCCCATGTTTCAGAGGCTAAAACCAAATCAGAAAACAGCTTCTGAGAAATCCGGCTCTCAATATGCTGCCAATTTAGTCAAGAAATCTTTTAGGGGTAAAATACCAGCATGGGACGGGAATCTATACTGGAGAGGATGAGCAAATGCTGAGATCTTCAGAAAAGTGATTCCAACAGAGCATAGACTAAGAGTGACATCCAGTGGCCAGACCACCAGTGTAGTGCACAGACTTCAACACCATGACTGCTGTTAATGCCCAGGTTGTGTGGCTGTCCTTCTTCTGAACCCAAAATCCATCCCCCACTGCTGTGGTTCAGGGATGCCTGTAATCTAGAGAGTGCTGGAGGGGCATGCAAGGAGCCAGTTCCTCTCTCCTCTCCTTCTTTCACCCCTTCCAGGTCTCACATCCCCCTTCCCTACAGAATGTTCCGTCTCTGGTACATTGGGTCCCACAGACAACCATGTATAGGCTAATGGATGGCATTGTGGAAATAAGGAGAAAAGCTCACTGCCACCCACCATGACACATGGCATGGTGCTCTGCAGTGTGAGAGTGTATCCCTACAAATGAGCCTGCTAAAATGTGATCATCAAATTAATTTAGCAGTACTGAGTTATTGTCATTTGGGACAAGACGTAAAGTGCAGAAATCCAAATATCATTTATGGGACACCTGCCCCCAATATCTTATTCAAATTTCCTCTCAAAGATCACCACCACCATCCATAACAAGAGCAATAGCAATAATTATAATTAATGCATGTTGATCATACCACACACACACACACACACACACCCTCACTGTGCCAGGCACCATTCTAACTGCTTTACCTGTATTAGCTCATTTAAATTCATGACAATCCCATTACGCAAGTACTGATATTATCCATATTTTACAGATGAGAATACAGACACAGACTGAAATAAATCAACTTGTCCAAAGTCACACAGCTGTTAAGTGATACATGATGCCATCACTTGGCCCTAAAATGCCTTTCAGGCACTCTGACTCCAAAACTCTCTAAACACTAAGCTATGCTGCCTCAAATTGGCCAGTCCCAAAGGCCTCACATCAGTCTGCCCTGCTTTACCTCTCTGAGGCCTTCAACAGTGTTAACCATCCCCCAGCCCCTATGACTTGTTCCTTCTTCTCTGCCAGCTCCTTCTTCTCTGTCCTCGTTGCTGCTTTCTTTCTTCCTGTGCTCTGTAAATGGAGGCACCCTCCAAGAGTCTTCCCCATCAGCCCCATTTTCCATTCTCTTTGGTGTTTCTCGGCTGCAGAACTCACACTGGTGTTAACCTTAGAAGTCTGGTGTTCCAGACCCAAGGACCCTCTTAGGTCCTCCTCTCCCCTTGTGGTAAAATGTTGTTGGTTTGTTGGGTGCCATCAAGTTAATTTTCGACTCATAGTGACCCCATGTGGCAAAGTAGACCTGCCCTATAGGGTTTTCTAGACTGTAATCTTTACAGGGACAAATCGCCAGGTCTTTCTCCCACAAAGCTGTAAGGTTCGTTCAAACCACCAGCCTTTCGGTCAGTAGCTAAGCACTTAAACGTTGTGCCACCAGGCCTCCTTGTGGTGAAATAGGGGTGGTTTACAGCAGTGGTTCTCACCTTGGCTCCCCTGGAGAGCTTTATAAATATCACTGCCTAGGCCCCACCCCGACCAACTAGAAAAGAATCTCCAGGGTTGGGTCACAAGTATCCAATATTTGCAATAGCTCCTGGAATCTTTAAAATTGTCAGCAGTGCCCTGTCCTCTCCATTTCTCTTGCTCCTTCCTCAGAGCAGGCCTGGGCCTTCTCCCTGCCTCCATGTTTTCCCCTGCCACTGCACTCCTCCCGCAAAAAGCCAGATTGAGCTTCCTGGAAAAAAGTTTCAGTTGTGTTATCTGTAAGCCTTGCTCAGAGACATTCAGTGGCTCCCCATTCTCAGCCAAGTTAAGGACTGGCCCCTGGCACAGGCGTTCCCGGTCTTCCACATCCTAGCCCCACCATGCCTTCTTAATACCACTGCCCTCCTGGTAACCTACATCCCAGACACATGAATTGTTCTTCTAGCATCCCTCTCACTTTACTTCCTGGGACCTCCTTTCCCCATTTACATCTATTGAGATATTTTACATCTTGCAAAGCTTAACTCAAATGTCACCTTTTTTATGAAAGTTTTCCTGATGCCCTTTTCCTCCTTACAATCCCCCTTAGCACTCTGTACCACTCCTCTAGCACCAGTGAGTGATCTTCCTTGTTTAGAGTCCAAATATCAAATATCTCAAATAATACCAAACATTCAGAGTTCTTTGGTTCCCCACATTTTTGCACAGGGAAAATGGCCTTCTTTCTCCTCTCCCCGTGAAGAGCAGGGCTTAGAGAGAGCTTCTGCCCATTGGTCCGCTCTCATCATTGGCTCTTTTCCTGGAGAGAAAGCATTCCAATCTGATTGTCAGAGCTTGAGACATTTATTGGTTTGCATTTTCCCAGCATTATGGATTGAATTATGTCCCCCCAAAATATGTGTTGTAAATCCTAACCTCTATGCCTATGGTTAGAATCCCACTTGGGAATGGGTTGTCTTTGTTATGTTAATGAGGCAGGATTAGTATAGGGTGTATATTGAGTCAATCTCTTTTGAGATAAAACAAGCAAGCTAGAAAGAAGAGACAGGGGAAGAGAGATTCCAAGCCACATGAAGATTGCCCGGGAGCAGAAGCTCAGAAGAGACAAGGACCTTCCTCCAGAGCCAGCAGAGAGAGAAAGCCTTCCCCTAGAGCCAGCAAACTGAATTTAGACTTCTAGCCTCCTAAACTGTGAGAAAATAAATTTCTGTTTGTTAAAGCCATCCACTGGTGGTATTTCTGTTATAGCAGCACTAGATAACTAAGACACTGGGTATGGAGGCCAATGGTGCCTCGAAGGTAGAAACAACTCTATGTTTCCTCTTGTACTTTTGGGTTCCATCTGCAGCAAACTTTACATGTTTTCCATCCTCATGCAGGAAGCCCACCCCGGCGAGACCAGACAATACTCCAGAGCTCCTCCCCTCACATCTGCCACTCAGGTGGATGGAATCTGCTCCTGAAAACCAGTCCTTCTGGATTCAGGGCAGCAAAGAGTAGAGAGATGCATTTTGCCCTCACAAATTAAGCTTTCAGCAACAGGTCTCTATCTGGGGGAATCTCCATTCACCAAGTTGGTTGTTTATTGGTCCCTCTTTGTACACTGGTGGCACAGTGGTTAAGAGCTCAGCTGCTAAGCAAAAGATCAGTTCAAATCCACCATCCACTCCTTGCAAACCCTATAGGGCTGTTCGACTCTGTCCTGTAGGGTCACTATGAGTCAGAACCAACTCAATGACACCTAACAAGAACAATAACTTGATGGGGACCCTTCGTTGGAAAAGGGTAATTGGCAGGATACAAGTACCAAAACCGCACCCACACGTCCTTCATCTTGGAGTTGTGTTTCTCTCCTTGCACAGAGAAAGGCCTCAGTGACCATCTGTTGAAATGGACTGGACTGACCAATTCCCTGATCATTCACCCTCTCCTTCCTATCACTCTGTGTGTCGACTTTGGTGGTCACAATGTGCTTCTCTGCCTCCACTTTCCCAAGGAACCATGAAGCTCATCTGTAAATCTGCTCAAAGAGGGGAGGAACCACTGGGGAGGCAGCCCAGCTCCAGGACATCCCAGAAGGCCTCTCTGTCATACTCACATTGAGGAATAAGAATCAGGATCTATGTTTCTAGTGGGGACAAAGCCCACTTCTCCTGAGCTGGTTGACTTTCCAATGAACCACTGAAGCCCAGGTATGAGAAAGCCGATGACCTCAATGTTCTCTCCCCTGCAGAAACTCAGTTCATCCTCTTCTTCTCTCTCATAACCCTTCAAGGCCTTACATTTTCCTCTGCCTGTGGGGAAACAGTACACGTTAACTAAATAAAGCATAACAATCAAGTCCTCTATTACAATGCAATGTAATGTGAAATGAAGGGTTCCCAGACTTTGGGATTTCAAGGACCGGTAAAAAAAAAAAAAAAAAAAAATTGGCAGAAATGACATAGGGTTACTAACTTCTCATTTTGCCAAACTAGGACATTCAAAAAAAAATGAACTACCATCCATTTTCACCATCTTTTTATTAAAAAAAAAAAAGATATTTTTGAAAATGGAGGAAAGATCATCTGAGAAACTTGAAATGCCTTACAAACTGAATATATTTAGCTTATGAAAAACTCACTCCATTGCTCTGGTTTGTCTGATTCTACCACTATCATGTAAATACTTCATCATGGGTGACACCGATCCACAGACAAGCATGTGAGAACCATTGTACTAGAGGATCTCTACATTTCCTTTCAAGTCCTTTTGACCACTTTGGCCCTCAGTTTCCCCAGCTATAAAATGGAGACAGTGAGAATACTTCTTCTTATAAATATTCATAGCAACCATATAGGACAGAGTAGAACTGCCCTATAAGTTTTCCAAGGAGCAGCTGGTGGATTCAAACTGCTGACCTTTTGGTTAGCAGTCACAGCTCTTAACCACTGCACCATCAGGGGTCCCTTATAAATATTGGGAAGAGTCAAAGAGATAAAGTGCACAACACCTAATACATAGTTAATGCTCAATAAATGTTAGCCTTATGATCACTGGTGAAATAGGAAACTGCTGGTAACCCAGAGGGGTCTGGAAGACTCTCCTTCTGACTACGTAATTTCCCAGTTTGGTAAGTTGCCTAAATAAGACCTAGTAATGGCCTATTTTATGAGCACTGTATGTCCAGTTTACAAAGAATATTTACATCCATTTTCTCAGATCTTCCCAAGAGCCCTAAGTAGTAGGCAGGGTAACTATCAGAATCTCCTTTTCATAGATTAGAAAATGGAGGCATAGAGAAGCTACATGATTTGTCTGTGGAGCTTACAGGTAGCAAAACTGGGTCTAGAACTTAAGTCTTCCAGCCTCTGGCTAAGCCTGCTTTCCACTAAAGGTGCCCTGGTTGAGACAATGGCTTTTATGTGCCTCCATTTCCATATTTGCTTTAGCTCCTCTGGTATAGCTACTGGCTTATTTTTTCTGAGGTTGCCAGACACATTTTCACTGATCGTGTCTTCAAGGTCAGAAATTCCTACTGCCTTTTGGGTTAATAGAAGCTACCGTGTGTTAAATATTTACAGTGTGAGAGAAACTGTACTAAGTGATTGACAGATGTCATTTTGTTTAATTCTTATGACTACATTTGAAATGAGTTTTATTTTACCATTTTACAGATGAAGAAGCTGTGGCTCAGTAAGGGCATGTGATTGGCCAAAGTCACAATGGTTTTAAGTTGTGGAGCCAGAATTTGAACCCACAACAGGCTGAGTCCAAAATCCGTGTTTCTAACTACAGAGCCGCACTGACTCAGCTAAAAATCTTGTTTATGGTCAGTTACTGATTAGATCTAATGACTAGGCTCCATAATTATATTTCTTCTTTTCAAAGCATTGTTTAGGTTTAGAATTTGCAAAATTGCATTTTGTACTGGGTATGGGAAGCCTCTAAGGATGAAAATGAAAGGAATGTCTATTCTAGATAACATTGGAAAACACTGGAGTTCATTATCTAATGGATGTGTACATAGTTGCAGATATGTGAGTGTGTGTATATGTATACCCCTTGCCGTCCAGCCGATTCTGACTCATAGTGACCCTATAGGACAGAGTAGAACTGCTGTAGAGGGTTTCCAAGGCTATAATCTTTATGGAAGCAGACTACTACATCTTTCTACAACAGAGTAGCTGGTGGATTCGAACCGGTGACTTTTCAGTTAGCAGCCAAGTGCGCACAAGCACTTAACCCCTATGCTACCAGACCTCCTAGTATATATGTATATGTATGTATATATGTATATATCTAAACATACGTATATATGTATACACACACACACACTCATACAGAAAGAAAGTTACCTAAAATGTATGTATGTACATATGTATGTAGAAATATATACGCATATACTTATATATATGCTTATACACACACACACATATATATATGTATACATATTTCAGAGCTCTGGTGGCACAGTGGTTAAGAGCTCAGTCTGCTAACCAAAAAGTCAGCAATTCGAATCCACCAGTTGCTCCTTGGAAACCCTATGGGGCAGTTCTACTCTGTCCTATAGGATGGCTGCTATGAGTCAGAATCAACTCGCAGCAACGGGTTTGGTTTCTTGGGGTGTTTATATATACTTCATTCATTTTTTTCAACTAATATTTACTGAGTACCCAGTATGTGCCAGACATTCTTACTCTTCCTAAATTTAAGGTTAATTTCACAAAACTCTAAAAGAAATTAGAAAAGATTCCAACTAGAAGTTGAAAACAGGCAGTCTGCAGGCCACATTTGGCTCACAAAACGTTTAATTTGGCCCACACGGGGATTATTTTGCCCCCAAATATCTTCAAATCCCTACTGTCCCTGCCTTTCTCTAATGTCTCCCATCCAGGCCCTCCGCATCGGTGCACTCTGCCTGCCCCTTTGGGCACTTGATCTCTAGACCTGGATGGAGACCACAATCTTCTCATTTCACAGGCAAGGAAACCTACGTGTCCAGACGGTAACTGGCTTCCCTAAATCCAGGCAGTAGCAGAGGTGAGACAGGAATTCACATCAACTGACTCCAAACCTACAGATAAAATTAGGAGGCAAGACAACATTATCTCCCAAACACTACTGTTTTCAACTCAGACTTACCAATCTGATAGGAGCCTGTCCAATCCCTGTTTCTGGGAAGGCCACAGCTTCCTGGATAGTTCTTTAGAAGCCATCTGCCAATGGAAACATGGGATTTGCAAACACAGATTTAAAAAAAAATTAGAACAATGAGCAGAATAGGCCATTAGACTAAAGATGATGATGAGAAGCATTATTGTTATTACTCTTAGAATAATGCCAAACATTTAATGAGAACTCAATTTGTACAAGACCCTGTAAAAGGAGAGAAGTTTAGCCGTCCTGGAATGTTTTCTGGTTCTGCAGTTAGTTTGTCAGTTAAATAACTAGCACATGATCCCGTTACATTGTCATTGTCAGATTCTCTGTCAGAGCCACACACAGGGATCCTCAGTTTCCTACGATGTTTATTGTCACTCTGTATATTGGAGTTTATGGTACTTTCCAGCAGGGATTCTCAAACTTTAATATTAAAAAAAAAAAAAAAGTTCACTAGAGAGTTAATTGAAAATGTAGATTTCTGAACTCAATCACCCCAGAGAGTCTGACACAGTGGGTCTGAAGAGGGCCAGGGGGTCTGAACTTATAATAAAATCCCCAAGCAATTCTGATACAAGTGGTCCCCAGTCCAAGCTTGAGAAATGCTGCACTAGAGGCCATGTGCCGTATTTCTTAGGGACTATGCCCATCTGAAATTTAAAGTTGTCTATAATTTCATCAAATTATGTGAACCTTTACTAGAATAACAAAATATTAAAAACCACCCAGATTTTGTTCTTTCCCTGCCCCTTGGATGTCCATGGAGGCCCTGGGTGATGCAAATGGTTAATGAGCTCAGCTGCTAGCTGAAAAGCTGGAGGTTCAAGTCCACCTAAAGGCACCTTGGAAGGAAGTCCTGGTGACCTACTTCTGAAAAATCAGCCATTGAAAACCCTATGGAGCACAGTTCTACTCTGACACACATGGGGTCACCATGAGTTAGAGTCAACTTCAAGGCAAGTGGTTGTTTGAATGCGGATATCTGAAAACAAGCCTACTCAGGGCTTCTGTGCAGGCCTCAAGCTGCTCTGGCACCCTCTTCTAGAAGATGGGAGGCTACTCACTGGTGGAAAGGGAGAGGCAGGGGCTCCAGGGCTGACACGGGCACCAGGCCCCGCTGACCCGTCACCAAGGACACGCCTTCCCACTCGTCCTCTCCTTCAGTGATCTTCACAGAGATTAGCTCGTTCTTGCAAAGTGTCAAACACTCCCCTTCCTTCTCAGCTAGCTGAGCCACGGAGCACGTGGCTCTGCAGAAGAAGTGGCCTGTAGATAATGAGAAAAGCCCTTTCCAAAGAGTAGTATGTAGTGACAGTGATTACCACACAACTGAATGTTTCTATCCAGAGCCCAAATACTTTTCTTCCCTGGAGGACAGTACAAGCAGTCCTCGGGGAGACACTACAGTAGGTCCTTGTGATCCCAGGAAGACTGGTACCAGGAAAAAGCCACTTAGAAGGGATCCACTTAAAATAGGCACCAAAATGTCTAAGTAATTCATGAAAATCAGGTTTGATTGGGACTTTACCTTGAAAAAAAAATGAAACAAAAACTTGTGAAAATATATTTATGTTGAGCAGAACTTAAGTTATCATTGCAACCTCACACTCGATCTTGGAACCAACGAAGAATAATCTGTGCTGATTTAGGTGAATATTTCTCCTTCTAAATTTTATAACAGCACAGTATGAAATTCTCTCCTTCATATGCAATGTGCACAACGCAATCACAAAGAGAATCATTTTTGCCAAAAGATTCTAGGGTTTTATGCAAATCAGGCTCTTTCAATATGTCTGTTAAGTCATCAGGCTTGTCCACTTCCACTTCATTGTTAATAGGTTGCTTGTAACCTTGATCAGATCCTCACATGTAAACAAGTTGGCAGGTGCTTCCAGCAGTTCCCCAACATCACTTTCCTCAATCTCATGAAATCCCTCAGGTTTTGCAAGATTTGCAATTTTATTTTACGGTCAATTTATATCACATATTTAGAAAAGTGAGTCTCAATCTTGGATGCACATTAGAATTACCTGGGCTACATTCTAAAAATACTAATGCCTGGGTCCCACCTCCAAAGATTTAATTGGCCCACTTGGAGACTCACATGAGCATCTTTTTAAAATTCCCCAGGTGGTTCTAACATCCATCAGAGAGACTGACCAACATAGCTGTTCATGTGATGTCAGCATCAAACTGAGAGGGATGTTTGGAGAAGTATTATAACTTGTCTGTTCATTTGTGAACAAGTTCATGTTTGAATTATTCTTTTCCTCCCTTGGAAACCCTGGTGGCATAGAGGTTAAGAGCTATGGCTGCCAACCAAAAGTTTGGCAGTTTGAATCCACCAGGCTCTACTTGGAAACCTTGTGGGGCAGTTCTACTCTGTGCTACAGGGTCGCTATAGGGTCGCTATGAGTTAGAATTGACTCAATGGCAACAGGTTTGGTTTTTTTGGTTTTTTGTAACCTAGTTATTTGGGGGACTCTGAAAATAAACATTTAGAAAAGACCTCCATCCTTGCCCCTACTCCATGCTCACCCTCCTGTATCAGGAGTCCCAGGTATATTGCTTCCAGGTGTTTATCATCTACTGAGACTTGGATCTCAGTGTCCTCCACCAACCTGCAGTTGAGCCAGTACTTGTGGTCAAAGAGGAGATGCTCCAGACAGGTGGATACGTAGCCTAGGGAGTCAAGCCAACAAGATTCCTGAACAAAATGATTTCTGGCATTAGCTGAACACAGAAGAGAGTGAGTTAGCTCCCTTCTGAGGTTCCCTCCCAGACCTCGATTCCTAATCTGACTCCATTTAACTGGAATTGGAAGAGCATGGGGAGGTGGGGGAGGGTGCTAGAAAATCTCTAGGGTAAATGGATTTTTCCTAGCATCTGTTGGGAAATACAAATCATTTTTAAATGATATTTACCATTTTCAACATAATATGGATTTCCATAAATACATAGTGAAATGCCCAAACCCAGTTCACCATTTTCTAATGCATCAATGAAAGGAAGATCAAAGTTTACAATGTTGACTCTGGGGATTCCTGGTCACCTCTTAAATTTCTACAGGCCTGAGGTTCAAATTCCAGGACCCATGGTGGTGCAGCGTCTACAAAGTTTCTCCCTCTCCCACAAGACTCAGGATTTACTTCAACACACCCACTCTCGCTCTCCCTCACCCAAAGCCCAGTGAACTCTCCCTTTTTAAGACCAAAAATTGCATAAACTCTAAAAAATTATCTACAGTATTTTAAACACCTATAAACATGAATTGTTTTATTGAAATTTTGCTTCTTTTTAAGCTTCCTGTCTTTGTTAAGAAGCCCCTGGGTGGTGTAAATGGTTAACGCACTCGGCTGCTACCTGAAAGGTTGGAGGTTTGAGTCCACCCAGAGGTGCCTTGGAAGAAAGTCCTGATGATCTACTTCCAAAAAACAGCCAGTGAAAACTCTATGGAGCACAGCTCTACTCTGACACATACGGGGTCACCGTGAATCGGAATTGACTCCGCCGCAACTGGTTCTCTTTGTTAAGATGCAAAAACCTGCCTTTCCATTCTGACTGTTCATTGTACTAACTTTGGCTTTGTGTGTCTTCTATAAGTGTGCTTCTCAGACTTTAATGTGTACACAAATCAACTGGGAATACTGATTCTGTAGGTCTGGGGTGGGCCCCTGGGATTCAACTTTTCTAACAAGTATTACATGATGTCAATGCTGCTGGGCCATGGACCCCGCTTTAATTGGCGAGGATCTCTAATGTTCTCAGGAGATGTGCAGTGAAGGGACCAGAATACTAGTAAAAACACAAGAGGAGAAGTTACACCTTCGGTGAGGCATTTTGACTCCCCAACCCCTGCACGATGTCTCTTCCTTTAAGTCCAGCATTCTCTGGGAGACATAAAATGTGTGTCAAATCAAATGACATCCTCTTACTTTGCTTGGCTTTGTTTTATAACCATAACTTTCCTATCATGAGTTATTTTCCCTGAAGAAGGTAGATGAACCCTTTCCTACCACAGTGGTACCAGTGTTGTTCTCCAACATCCTTTTTTGCCTTCTGGAAAATCCTGCAGCCTGAGGTTGCTCTAGGGCAATAATTTCTCTCTCCCCTTCTTTGATGCTTTTCCAAATGCATAAGTTAAAATATCTGGAACTTAATTATCTTGAGCAGCTAGGAGGTTTGTGTGTTGCTCTGATACTAAATGGGTTTCAGCAGAGCTTCCGTACTAAGAAAGACTAGGAAGAAAGACCTGGAAATCTACTTCCAAAAAACCAGTCCATGAAAGCCCTATGGAGCATAATAGGATCGGCCATGAGTCCGGGCCAACTTAACAGCAGCTAATGACAACAACAACAACTTTGATCTTACTCAAGACTAGTTCTTTTCTTCTTTTTAACTGTCAATTTCACATCTATCTCAGTACGTTGAATTTAGTAGATGACCAATAAATATTTGCTGATTGATTGGTTATCTAATAAAGAAGAGTCTCCCTGAAGACAAAGATGCCAACTTCTTCATGTGGCATTTTAGAGTAATAGTTAACATTGCTTTTGATTTAGTTCCAGGCAGTTTGTGATATTTCAAAAGTTAGCCATCCATTTTAGGGCTCTACTTCTTTAATTATCAAAGTCAGATCAAGCCCTAATGCCAAGCTCTACAAATTGAACTGCAAAGTAGCTGCTCCTCCACTTGCCTGCTCCACGTCATACCTAAGTTGAGGTAAGTGGAGAACTTCCAGATTTCCTCCATGGTCTTGAAAGTGATGAGGAACTGAGCCTTCTGGGACTGGATACTCACCAACCTTGCTGAAAGGTCCTGAATGAAAGGAACAATGGGTCATCCTGGGATTACAGAAGTGTCCTCCATCTGTACAAAATGCCTTGTGTGGGCTTATTGATTGTGGCATTGATATTTACATCACACACATACATACACGCACCCCTAGGAGCAACATAAATGTTATGATATTATGCAGGCACAAAAAAGAATTAAGAAGCTCTTTGTGTCTGATACAAGCTCCAGATCTACACTGCTAAAGGAACAACAGCAGCAACAGAAGGAAACCAGGGTGTAGCAGAGAATGCTACCATTTGTGTAAGTAAAAAAAAAACAAAAGATACGTGTGTGAAGGGGTGAATCATGGAAGGCATCTTAAAAGCAAATTTGTTTATGAACCTATGTATAATAAGTATTTTTATAAAGCTGACAAACAAAAATCAAAGCACACAAAAACAAAAATCACTTATAATCTACCTCCTATAGCTCGTCAATGTTAACCCTTGTGTGTATAACTTTGGAATCTTTTTTTCTTATACTTGAGTTCCTATGCAACCATTTTATATATTCTATTTATATATAGAATCATACTTTGTAAATTATTTTGTAATCTTCTTTTGTCATTAAACAATATTGTAGGAACCATTTCCCATGTCATTAAACAGTCTACATTATTTTTAATGATTACATATACGATTGTTGCATTAAAGTAATGTAGTCTATTATTTCCCTATGGTTTGACATTTGGATTGTTTTAATTTTTTAACATTCTAAACGGTTTGTGGAGCCCTAGTGGCTTAGTGGCTAAGAGGTCAGCTGCTAACCAAAAGGTCAGCAGTTCGAATCCACCAACTGCTCCTTGGAAATCCTATGGGGCAGTTCTACTCTGCCCTATAGGGTTGCTATGAGTCGGAATCTACTCAGCAGCAATGGTTTTTTTTTTTCTCAACAGTTTGTGCACATCCTTGATTGCTTTGACACAAGTAATTCTGAGAAATGCAACTGGGGAGAGCTTGGCTATGCACATTTTTAGTTCTTAGGCACAGAGAATAATCCGCCCTCCAGAAAGGCTGTGCCAATCTGCATGCTTACCAGACGAGCAAGAGGAGTCTTACAAGCCTCTGTTCTTTATATGTGAAAAAACAGACCCAAACCACTGCCCTGATTTAATTTTCCCTTAAAATCTTTCTCTGCTACTTGCCTAAACCTCTGGAGTTGCTTTTTCCCCCAGGCCAGGCCCCACCATCAGAGAATCACCCCTAGAACCCTGTCCTGAGAAAACCCTTGAGGACGAAGAACATAGAAGGATCTGAAGAAAAAAGCCCCCAGTTCGGCAAGGTCAGGACTCTGGGGAACAGATGTCACACCAGGGCCCAGAGGACCCACATCCTTGGAACATGCAGATCCCAGTATGGGAAGGGCTTCTAGGTAAATTGATTTACAGAGAAGTGACTACGTGCCAGGCACTTCACGGAGAGTTTTGTCAGCAATACCTCCATTTACTGTCACTATGACACTGTGAAGACAGTCCCATTACAGTATTTTATCTATCCTAAGATGCACTTTTAGGATATTAACCATTTCTGAAATATAAGATAAGGAAACATGACATCATACTTAATTGATAGCCTTTTTTTCTTTCTTAGAAGTACATAAAATAATGGTGAATTTAATAATCAGTGGCATCTTGGATTTAATAAAAAATAGTTTATCCCTGTTTTACCATCAAGGAGGCCAGGACACAGAGAAGTTAAGTCGCTTGTCCAAGGTCACTGCCCGTGAGCTGTGGAACCCTGACTGAATTCCAGACTCAGCCAACTCCAGGCTCAGTCTCAGCCCTGCCCACAAGCTTGCCCAGCTCAAACCTCTGCCCATCCAGCCAGCCCTCTCAATTCAAACTGCCATGCCAAAGGCCAGACTTATTAAAGGATCCTTGGTGGCACAATGGGTAAGAGCTCGGCTGCTAAGCAAAACGTCTGCAGTTGGAATCCACCAGGCACTTCTTGGAAACCGTATAGGGCAGTTCTACCCTGTCCTATAGGGTCACTATGAGTCAGAATCGGCTGGATGGAAATGGGTATTGTACCAATTAGCAGCCAGTGACTCCAAGTTCCTGAATTCCAGGGATTGAACAAACTAAAAGCAAATACCCGTTAGCTACTATCAGTGGAGCACATACCATTTGGGGGCACCCACACTCTCTACAGATACTATCTCATTTATTCCTCCCAACAAACCAGACACTATTTTTTTTTTTTTTTTTTTTTGTCACATAACAGATTTCTGGAGTACTTTTCTCTTTTTAATTACTATCAAATTAATACAGACTGTTAAAAACAAAAACAAAAACCTTAGAACATATTAGCTTATTATGAGACGCAATAGTCTCCTTTCCACCTCTGGCTGCAACAGTGTGTAACCATTTCTAACTTTATCTCTCCCAGGAAGCACCTCCTAAACTGTAGATAAATTCATCATATTCTTCTTCCTTGGTTTCACAATTTCAGGTATTATCTAAACCAAAAGCCAACCCTTTGTCCTTGAGTCAATTCGAACTCATGGCAATCCCACGTTTCAGAGGAGAACTATGCTCCATAAGGTTTTCAATGGCTGATTTTTTCAGAGGTAGACCACCAGTCCTTTCTTCCATGGCACTGCTGGGCGGATTTGAACTCCCAACCTTTCGGTTAGTAGTCAAGCACAAACTGCTTGCACCACCAGGGACCTAGATACTATCTATGGTCGCTATGAGTCAGAATCAACTCGACGGCCATGGGTTTGGTTTTTTGGGTTCATGAAAGCCAAGGAATTAGTTTATTTACTTTATTGCCTTTTCCTTCTCTCATTCTAATATTTGTTGTTATTATTTTTTGATTGGCAGTGTTGGTATTTTTAAAAAGTACACTTAATGAGGTAGATGTTATGATTTCCATTTTATAGCTTTTAATTCACTTGCCAAAGGTCACACAACTAATAGTGGCAGATTTGAAGCCAAGTTTTCTCTGACTCTACCACTCCAGAAGATTGCCCCATTCTGAGCACCTGCCCGTTCCTGTTAAGCAGAGAATGTGTACATAAAATCATTCATTCAGTCAGTCAGATGTTTTCTTGAGGGCCTACTTTGTTTCAGGCACTGTCTTAGGTGATGAGGACTCTGGCAGATGGACACAAAGCTCTGTCCTCACAACTCACACCTGTTGTGCAAAGGCTCACCTTGAACAGGGCACGCACCTCCTGGTCCTCATTCTCCAGTGCCCAGAGCCTCCTCCTGGCAGCTTCCTGCAAAAGGCCATTTACACACTTTCTGGAGCGGCTCTTGACACAGAAAGAGAGCGTCAGATCTGAAAGAGAGAACAGAGACAAGAATCAGGCTCGAGATGCAAGAAAAGGGAAGAATGAATTCGGTAAGCTCCCAATGTTTCCCACATGTGTTTATGTAAACTGTAAATTAATGTCTTCCTTAATTAGAGATTAGGAGTGGTCTTAATGATCATCTGACTGCCCTTTAAACTGTCCTCCCCAGAAAAAGAAAGGAAAAAAAAAAAAATGAAGCCTAAGAAGTTTCTGGAATTCCACGTTGGTTATTTCTGCTTTGTACAGAGTTTATTCCTACACTGCCTGGCACTGATGTGATGGTATGACACAGAACAAGCTATGACATATATTTCCTCCTGTGAATGGTCTGTGAAAGTTTTGAATTAGTACTACTTTATCCATTTTAGGGTAAACAAATTATGGTATATTCACACAATGGAATACTATGCAATGATAAAGAACAACGATGAATCCATGAAACATAACATGGAGGAATCTGGAAGGCATTACGCTGAGTGAATTTAGTCAGTCACAAAAGGACAAATATTGTATAAGACCACTATTATAAGAACTCAAGAAAAGGTTTAAACACAGAAGAAAACATTCTTTGATGGTTACGAGGATGGGGAGGGAGGGAGAGAGGTATTCACTAACTAGATAGTAGACAAGAGTTATCTTAGCTGAAGGGAAGGACAACACACGCTACAGGGGAAGTCAGCACAACTGGACTAAACCAAAAGCTAAGAAGTTTCCTGAATACAACAAAACACTTCGAGGGACAGAGTAGCAGGGACAGGGGTCTGGGGACTATGGTTTCAGGGGACATCTAGGTCAACTGGCATAACAAAGCTTATTAAGAAAATGTTCTGCATCCCACTTTGGTGAGTGGCATCTGGGGTCTTAAAAGCCATCTAAGATGCATCATTTGGTCCCAAACACCTGGAGTAAAGGTGAATGAAGAACACCAAAGACATAAGGAAAATACTAGCCCAAGAGACAGAAAGGGCCACATAGACCAGAGACTTCATCAGCCTGAGACCAGAAAAACTAGATGGTGCCCGGCTACCACCAATGACCACCCTGACAGGGAACACAACAGAGAGTTCCTGACAGAGCAAGAGAAAAGTGGGGTGCAGAACTCAAATTCTAATAAAAAGACCAGACTTACTGGTTTGACTGAGACTGGAGAGACCCCAGAAGACACAGCCCCCGGACTCTCTGCTACCCCAAAACAAAAACCATTCCCCAGGCCAACTTTTCAGACAAAGATTAGACTGGATTATGGGACATAAAATGATACTTATGAAGAGTGTGCTTCTTAGCTCAAGTAGATACATGAGATTAAATGGGCAGCTCCTGTCTGGAGGCAAGATCAGAAGGCAGATAGGGTCAGGAGCTGGTTGAAAGGACATGGGAAATCCGGGGTGGAAAGGAGGAGTGTGCTGTCACAGTACAGGGAGAGAAACTAGGGTCACGTAACAATGTGTATATAAATTTTTGTATGAGAAACTAGCTTGAATTGTAAACTTTCACTTAAAGCACAATTATTTTTTTTTTTAAAAAAAAGCAGATTAGGCACAGACAGAAGCAAGCACAATTGGGGTAAAGATAGATGCCATGTGGAGGTCTCCAAGGAACGCTGAAAAGCTAAGACAAGGATTTTTTCCCAGAGCAGATAGAGAGAGAACCCTACCCTAGAGCCAGTGCCCTGAGTTCGAACTTCTAGCCCCCTAAACTGTAAAAATATAAATTTCTGTTTGTTAAAGCCAAAATATATATATATACTACTTTATCCATTTTAAGGAAATATACAGTATTTATATGTCAAATGTGTAGTATGTAATCAGTATCATAAACTTGTATGCATTATACATACACACATACTTTTTCTCTAATCTCTTTCTTCCTGCTAATATATTTATTAATTTTATCAGGGTAATTGGTTAAAACAAAGTTCTATCTTTAATTCCTTCACAAGGCACATTCATTCAATAATACTTGTTGAGAATCTTTTCTGAGTCAGAAGCTGTTTTAGCTGCTGGGGTTACAGCAGGGAACAAGGTAGACATGGTCCCTGTTCTTCTGGAGCTTATATTGTACCTAGCAGAGAAAAACAGTAAGCAAGTAACCACTTACATGAACACAGTAGTGTCAGATGGAGAAAAAACCTATAAAAAAAAACTTTAATAGGGTAATGAGACAGAGTGACGGAGCAGCTTGAGGGTGGGGTACACATGTGTGCACTGTTGTTAGGAAAGGCCACACTTGGCAAGGTGTCTCCTTTAGACAATAAATAGCAATTGCATCAGTAATTATCAAACATTAAACTGAGAAGTTGGACTAGATAATCACGGATGTCTCTGTTCTAGATCTAAGTTGCCAGGGACTTCGTAAACTCTTGAGCACATCCGAGACAGCCCCTATCCTGCTGCCCTGGGTCTATAAGGCAGGCCTGGACTCCAGCCTTTAAAAGACCTGTCTTAAACCTAGAAACCCTGAAAATGCCAGAGCTGCAGACCAGCTTCTCTACTACGTGCCTGACTGGGCTGGCGACGACGTGAACTTCAGTGGGTGTTTGCACATTCAGCCTCTCCCTGATCTATTCCCAAACATCCCCCATCTTCATTTGACTAACACCAACCCCAGAGCAAATCTCTATCTGGTAGCCTCACTGCACAGTGGTATCTAGACGGAAGTACAGCACAAAGATGAAGCCCAGAAGAGGGGAGATCACTCAAATTTTGGCTCCAGGCTCGGCTCTGCCACTCGCTAACTGTGCCACCCTGAATAATTACAGATCTATGCTTTGCTTGTCTCATTAACAAAATGACAATTGTAGTACCTATCCCACAGGGATTTTAAGAGGTTTATTAAATGAGATTATGCATATAAAGCTTTTTTTTTTTTTTTCTGAGTGCCTGGTACACTCTGAATGTTCAATAAACACATTAAACATTAGCTCTTGCCATCATCTGCCCCCAAGAACTCGAGCAGTTACTGCTCTCGGCTGCCCTCATCTGGCCACGCCTGTATTAACCTTGGCACTAACTGATGGAGTGATCCCTTTCCTCATCTCTCCCATCCTTCCAAAGCCTGACCCAAACTCCGCCCTGGAATCACCATTGGAATTGCCCCTGCTGACTGATAGCCACTTCACTGAGAATCTCCTTGCCACCCATGTGATTCCATTTACATGGAATTCATAAGACCTGGATTTAAATGAACAAACTGCTTTGGAGATCTTAACATGCTCAGAACAGAGCCCCTGGCCCCTGTCCAATCCTGCAGGGCCCTCTGCATCCCATGGGCGGAGAATAAATCAGGTTCACTCTTGTTATAGTGTGAAGTGTATTTTGTCACATTTTAATCCTTTTGAAAACTGGCCCTGGGATCATGGTGCTGTGTCTGATTAGTTCTGTCTGCGGTTCTGCTGCATGAAAGAAAGGTTGGTAGCGGAGCCCAGTCCCCCCTTTTTGTTCCCTGCACTCCCGGAAACAGCGTGATGGTGGAAAACACTGAAAGATGGACAAGTTCCGCCTCTGTTCTGTTTGGTTTCATCTACAGATACACTTTGTTCATTGGCCTTCACGCATGGATAAAGCAAAATGCTGACTCCACCGTGTTCATGAGACCACAGATGGTGATTAGGCGTTTTTCAGAGACGGTCCAAGCTGACAGAGGAGTGAGAAGATTGTCACAGCAGTGAGAGATCAAGGGCAAGGTGTTCTCACTGTCAGCAAGTGGTTTGGCAGAATTTGAAACTGGGGAAGGAAAGAAGCTGGTATGACACGTATGTAATGTCTATTTGCATAATTTGCATCCATAAAAGCATTCATAATGTTAAATATCACAAACCCACATTTTGTATCCCTGAGAGGTGCATCTTGGAGGAGCTATAGAGCATCGTGATTAAGAACAAGGACCAGGCTTAAATCCCTTTCCCATCACATATTTACCACATGGCCATGGGCACGTTGCCTTCTCTCTCTAAGACTCTGTTTCCCCCGCGCTAAAGAGGATTGAGGAAGTGGTGGTTCGGTGGTAGAATTCTCTCCTTCCATATGGGAAACCTGGGTTGAACTCTCGGCCAATGCATCTCATTTGCAGTGCAGGCTTGTGTGTTGCCATGATGCTGAACAAGTTTTAGCAGAGCTTCCAGACTAAGATGGATGAGGAAGAAAGACCTCGCAATCTACTTCCAAAAATCAGCCAATGAAAAGCCTATTGATCACAGTAGAACATTGTCTAATTAGCAATTGAATTTAAATATACAAGGGGGATGGCTCAGGACCAGGAAGCATTTCATTCCATCGTGCACGGGGTCACCATGAGTCGGGGGCCCACTCGATGGCAGCTACCAACAATAAGCGGGGATTTGGGTGCCACCTCCTGGAGGTGAGCATGTGAAGATGAGAAGACCTTGGGAGGGTCACTAAGCACATCCTTGGCACATGATTCACCCCTAAAGGTGGTCCCAGCTACTGCACAACAGATACGAGTCTTTCACAGGTTTGTCCTAGGAGTTTCTGGTAGAGTTCAGCTTAGGTGGAGCTTCCTCCGATGACAACTTTCTCTTTTCAGGCTTCACTGAGGTCTCTTAAGGGGCACCTTGTGAGGGATGTGTATAGAGAACAAGGTTTTGTTTTGTTTTGTTTTTCACTTTACCTTAAAAATCTTTTCTGCTTCTAAAAAATTCATCAGTGATAAAGACAGATACCATTTTACTCAGCCAATTTCACCCCACATAGCCAACCATTCATCCACTTATCCATTTATTTAACAAATATTTATTGAGCATCTGCTATGTATAAGGTACCATGTTAGATACTATGTAGAATCCTAATGGGACCTCCACATATTCATTCAGGTATTTATGTATTTATTTATCAAACATTTTCTGAGCACCAACTATACACAAATAACTATCTTAGGCGCTATGTACAATACATAATTACTAAAAAAAAAGATTACCCCTGCCCTCCTGCACCTTACAATCTAATAGATAATATACTTTCACTAATATAGCAAATATGTATAGAGCTCCTAACATGTGCCAGATTGTGAACAGCTTTGACTGTCAGCCTGGGAAGGTTTGAATTAATCTTCTAATTGGAGAGCTATGCAGATGGAGACAATGGAGAACCATAGAAAGCAATGGAGAGCCAGCGAAGATTTGTGAGCAAGAGAATGACATAGTCAAAGTAGTGCCTACAAAGATGGACTTGGTGACGGCCACTAATAGGGATGAGGGGGGAGTTTACAGATGAGAGAGAGAAAAAGGTTACTGCAATATTCCACATGGAAGGTATAAATAAATTAGTGCTTGTCTTTGGGATTTAGATACCTGGAGTCATGTTCTGTTGTAGGAAACATTTTTCCTTGCATTCAGACGAGGATATAAACTCACTCGATATGGTTGGATCCTTGGAAGGACCGTCTTTACCTGGAGGAGATAAAATGAAAGATCATTTGTGACAGTGGGCCAAAGCCAGTTGTAAGCAAGGACTACAAGTTGTGATCAAGTGACAATTTTTCTCCAGAGATGGTGGCATGCAAGAGTTCTAATTGTTATCACCATTACCTTATAATTATTGAGTACTCAACTGTGACTAAAGCACTGCCATACATGTTATAGCAATCCATCCTGGGTGTCCTCATTTTATTAAAAAACAGATTCCCATCCTTAGGTCAGACTAGGTCTCATGGCTTAGTACACTATAAGTGCTCAATGTACCTGGAAACCACACAGATCATTATGGATCTAATAGCACAGTTGATGGTCAATGGGCAGATAACACAGGGGCTGGAGTGGGGCATAGGGTCATCCTTTGGGAGATGGCTGGAGTATGGGTGTTGTTGTTGTATTATTAGGTGCCATCAAGTCAATTCCAACTCATAGCGACTCCATACACAGCAGAACAAAACACTGCCTGGACCTGCACCATCCTCATAATCCTTTCTATGTTTGAGCCCATTGTTGCAGCCACTGTGTCAGTCTATCTCATTGAGGGTCTTCCTCTTTTTCACTGATCCTCTACTTTATCAAGCATGATGTCCCTCCTAATAACATGTACAAAGTAAGTGAGACGAAGTCTCACTATCCTCAGTTCTAAGGAGCATTCTGGCTGTACTTCTTCCAAGACAGATTTGTTTGTTTTTTTGGTAGTCCATGGTATATTCAGTATTCTTCACCAACACCATAATTCAATAGCATCAATTCTTCCTTGGTTTTCCTTATTCTTTGTCCAGCTTTTGCATGCATATAAAGCAATTGAAAATACAATGGTATCTTAGTTATCTAGTGCTGCTATAACAGAAATACCACAAGTGGATGGCGTTAACAAAGAGAAATTTCTTCTCACACAGTCTAGTAGGCTAGATGTCCAAATTCAGGGCGTCAGCTCCAGGGGAAGTCTTTCTCTTCTCTGTTGGCTGTGGAGGACGTTCCTTGTCATCAAACTTCCCTCTGGACTAGGAGCTTCTCCTCACAGGAACCCCAGGTCCAAAGGATGTGCTCTGCTCCAGGCACTGCTTTCTTGGTGATATGAGGCCCCCAACTCTCTGCTCGCTTCCCTTTCCTTTTATCTCTTGTAAAATAAAAGATGATTCAGGCCACACCCCAGGGAAATTCCCTTTACGTTAGATCAGGGATGTGACCTGGGTAAGGCTGTTACAATCCCACCCTAATCCTCTTTAATGTAATCTAATCTTGCCTCATTAACCACAGGCAGAGATTAGGATTTACAACACATAGGAAAATTACAGTCACAAAATGGAAGACAACCACACAATACCGGGAATCATGGCCTAACCAAGTTGATACATATTTTGGGGGGACACAATTCAATCTGTGACACATGGCTTGGGTCAGGTCACCTTAGTCCTCAAAGTGAACTCTTTGCTTTTTAACACTTTAAAGAAGCTTTTTACAGTACATATGCCCAATGCGATACATTGTTTGATTACTTGTCTGCTGCTTCCATGGGATTGATTGTGGATCCAAGTAAAATGAAATCCTTGACAACTTCATCATTGTCTCCATTTATCATGATGTTGCTTATTGGTCCAGTTGTGAGGATTTTTGTTTTCTTTATGTTGAGGGGTAAGCCATACTGAAGGCTGTAGTCTTTGATCTTCATCAGTAAGTGCTTCAAGTCCTCTTCACTTTCAGCAAGCAAGGTTGTATCATCTGCATATCATAGGTTGTTCATAAATCTTCTTCCAATCCTGATGTCATGTTCTTCTTCATACAGTCCAACTTCTCAGATTATTTGCTCAACATAAAGACTAAATAAGTATGGTGAAAGGATACAACCCTGATGCACACCTTTCCTGATTTTAAACCTCAGAGTATCCCCTTGTTTTATTCAAACGACTGCCTCTTGGTCTATGTACAGATTCCTCATGAGCACAATTAAGTGTTCAGAAATTCCCATTCTTCGCAATGTTATCCATAATTTGTTATGATCCACACAATGGAATGCCTTTGCATAGTCCATAAAACACAGGTAAATACCTTTCTGTTATTCTCTGATTTCAGCCAAGATCAAACTGACATCAGCAACAATATCCCTTATTTCACATCCTCTTCTGAATCCAGCTTGAATTTCTGGCAGTTCTCTATCAATGTACTGGTGCAATCATTTTAAAATTATTTTTAGCAAAATTTTACTTGTGTGTGATATGAATGACATTATTTGATAATTTCCGCATTCAGTTGGAACACCTTTCTTTGGAATGGGCATAAATATGGATCTCTTCTAGTCGGTTGGCCAGGTAGCTGTCTTCCAAATTTCTTGGCGCTGCACCTGTTTGTTGAAACATCTCAATTGGTATTCCATCAATTCCTGGAGCCTTGTTTTTTGCCAATGCTTTCAGTGCAGCTTGGACTTTTTCCTACAGTACCATCGGTTCTTGATCATATGCTACCTCCTGAAATTGTTGAATATCAACCAATTCTTTTTAGTACAGTGACTCTGTGTATTCCTTCCATCTTTCTTTTGATGCTTCCTGTGTTGTTTAATATTTTGCCCATAGAATCTTTCAATACTGTAACTCAAGCCTTGCATTTTTTCTTCAGTTCTTTCAGCTTGAGAAATGCCCAGCGTGTTCTTTTCTTTTAGTTTTCTACCTCCAGGTCTTTGCACATTTCATTTAACACTTTACTTTGTCTTTTTGAGCCACCTTTTGAAATCTTCTATTCAGCTCCTTTACTTCATCATTTTTTCCATTCACATTAGCTATTCTACGTTCAAGAGCAAATTTCAAAATCACTTCTCACATCCATTTTGGTCTTTTCTTTCTTTCCTGTCTTTTAATGACCTCTTGCTTCCTTCATGTATGATGTCCTTGATGTCATTCCACAACTCATCTAGTCTTCAGCCATTAATGTTCAATGCACCAAATCTGTTCTCAAGATGGTCTCTAAATTCAGGTAAGATATGCTCAAGGTCGTACTTTGGATCTCATGGACTTATTCTAATTTTCTTCAGCTTCAACCTGAATGTGCATATGAGCAATTGATAGTCTCTTCCATCAGCCCATGGACTTGTTATGACTGATGATATTGTGCTTCTCCATCATCTGTTTCCACAAATGTAATTGATTTAATTCCTGTATATTCCATCCGGCATGATCCAAATGTATAGTCACCATTTATGTTGTTGAAAAAAGGTATTTGCTATGAAGAAGTCATTGGTCTTGCAAAAATCTACCATGCGATCTCTGGCATTGTTTCCATAACCAAGCCCATATTTTCCAACTACCGATCCTTCTTCTTTGTTTCCAACTTTCGCATTCTAATCACCAGTAATTATCAGCGCATCTGGATTGCATGTTTGCTCAATTTCAGACTGCGGAACTTGATAAAAATCTTCAATTTCTTCATCTTTAGCCTTAGTGGTTGATGCATAAATTTGAATAATAGTCTATTAACTGAGCTTCCATTAGGCATATGGATATTATTCTCTTGCTGACAGTGTTGTACTTCAGTATTGCTCTTGAAATGTTCTTTCTGACAATGAATACTACACCATTCCTCTTTAATTTGTCATTCCTGGCATAGTAGACTGTATGATTGTCTGATTCAAAATGGCCAATACCAGTCCATTTCAGCTCACTAACCTTGGATATTGATCTTTATGCATTCCATTTCATTTTTGACAACTTCCAGTTCTCCTAGATTCATACTTCGTACATTCCACATTCCAATTATTAGTGGATGTTTGCAGCTATTTCTTCTCATTTTGAGTTATATCACATCAGTAAATGAAAGTCCTGAAAGCTTTACTCCATCCACATCGTTAAGGTTTCCTCTACTTTGAGGAGGCAGCTCTTCCCCAGTCGTATTTTGAGTGCCTTCCTACCTGAGGGACTCATCTTCCGGCACTTTATCAGACAATGTTCCACTGCTATTCATTAGGTTTTCACCGGCCAGTTTTTTCAAAAGTAGACTGCCAGGTCCTTCTTCCTGGTCTGTCTTAGTCTGGAAGCTCCACTGAAACCTGTCCACCATGGGTGACCCTGCTGGTATTTGAAATACTTGTGGTACAGCTTTCAGCATAACAGCAACACAAAATGCAAGCCACCACAGTATAACAAACTGACAGATGAGTGGAGGAAAACAAAATTCCTAGTACCCCTTTTTCCCTACACTATCTCAGAACATATAGGATTGGAGTCTGGAAACGTGCATTTTTAATAAATACCTTGGGTATTTCTGTACCATAATTTGTTTATCCATTTGTCTGCTGATGTGCACCTAGGTTGTTTCCATCTTTTTGCTATTGTGAACAGTGCTGCAATGAACATGGGTGTTCATATACCCATTCATGTGATGGCTCTTATTTCTCTAGGATATATTCCAAGGAGTGGGAATGCTAGATCGTATGGTACTTCTATTTCTGGCTTTTTAAGGAAGTGTCAAATCAATTTCCAAAGTGGTTTATCATTTTACATTCCCACCAGCAGTACATAAGTGTTCAGTCTCTCCATAACCTCTCCAACATTTATTATTTTACGTTTTTGGATTAACGCCAGCTTTGTCGGGGTGACATGTTATCTCATTGTAGTTTTGATTTGTTTTTCTCTAATGGTTAATGATAGTGAGCATTTCCTCAGGTATCTGTTAGCCACCTGAATGTCTTCTTCAGTGAAGTGTCTGTTCATATCCTTTGCCCATTTTTTAATTGGGTTATTTCTCTTTTTGTTGTTGAAGTGTTGCAGTATCTTGCAGATTTTAGAGATTATACCCTTATTGAATATGTCATAGCCAAAAAATTTTTCCAGTCCATAGGTTGTCTTTTTACTCTTTTGGTTAAGTCTTTCGATGAGCGTAAGTGTTTGATTTTTAGAGCTCCCAGTTATCTAGTTTCTCTTCTGGTATTTGTGCATTGTGCCTTATGGTTTATATTCTGTTTATGCCATGTATTAGGGCTCCTAGCATTGTCCTTATTTTTTCTTCCATGATCTTTAACATTTTCGATTTTATATTTAGGTCTTTGATTCATTTTGAGTTAGTTTTTGTACATAGTGTGAGGTATGGGTCTTGTTTCATTTTTTTGCAGATAGATATCCAGTTATGCCAGCACCGTTTGTTAAAGAGACTATCTTTTCCCCGTTAATGGACTTGGAGACTTTGTCAAATATCAGCTGCTCATAGCTGGATGAATTTACGTCTGGATTCTCAATTCTCTTCCACTGGTCTGTGTATCTGTTGTTGTACCAGTACCAGGCTGTTTTGACTACCATGGCAGTATAATAGGTTCTAAAATCAGATAGTGTGAAGCTTCCCACTTTGTTTCCTTCTTCAGTAAAGTTTTACTTATCCGGGACCTCTTCCCTTTCCATATAAAGTTGGTGATTTATTTCTCCATCTCATTAAAAAATGTCATTGGAATTTGGATTGGGATTGCATTGTAATCTGTAGATTGCTTTGGGTCGAATTGACGTTTTCACAGTGTTGAGTCTTCCTATTCAGGAGCATGGTATGTTTTTCCACTTATGTAGGTCTCTTTTGGTTTCTTGCAGTAGTGTTTTGTAGTTTTCATTGTACAGGTCTTTTACGTCTCTGGTTAGGTTTATTCCTAAGCATTTTATTTTCTTGGGGGCTATTGTAAGTGGTGTTGATTTGGTGATTTCCTTTTCAAAGTTCTCTGTTGGTATAGAGGAATCCAACAGATTTTTGCATGTTTATCTTGTATCCTGATACTTTGCTGAAATCTTCTATTAGTTCCAGTAGTTTTCTTGTACATTCTTTGGGGTTTTCTGTATATAACATTGTGTCACCTGCAAATAGGGATACTTTTACTTCTACCTTGGGTATTCCTGATGTCCTCCAGGGCTAAGCTCTGACGTAGAGAGAGTTAATTTATCTGAAGCCTTGGATTTGGTAAGCCAGAGGGTATCTCTTTAAAAAACAATGAGGAATCTAGAAAATTAGAATGAGCTCTATGAACAGTTAGTAGTTGCATAGGGATTTACAGTTTATGGAGAGATGTTGTACACGTGGAGTTCTATTTCAACATGAAGGAATCTGAAGACTTGAGCTATGTCTTGAAAACAAATCAAAGACAATTCAGGTCAGCAAAAACCATCATATAGAGTGAAGTATCTTAGGAAGAATGTGTAATTTTGTTTTTAAGTGCTGAAAGGAAATAAACCAAAAGGTCCATGGTGGTTACTGCTGAATCATTTTTAATCATCTTTTCTACACTTTTGTCAACGTTCCAAATATTCTGTAGTGGACATGCATTTGTTTTCTAACACTGAAGGCATCCAGATAAGCGGCTAAGAAACAGATTCTGCAATCAGAGAGTCCTGGACTCAAACCCTGGCTTCATCATTAGCCATGCCTCTTTAGGAAGTTACATAAACTCTCTGGGTCTCATTTCCTTCTTGAAAAATGGGAGTCTTGATGGTACTTTCATCATAGAGTTGTTATGATTAAGAGAAATTGTAGGCAAAGTAGTCAGTGCACTTGGTGGCAAATATTAAGTGATCAATCGTTGCAAAGTCAACCTCTATTGTTTCTTTTCTTTCATAGCATCCATTCCGTGGATGGATTTTCCTTGGGAAAGCCACCCTTCCCAGTCTATAAGGTTCAGATGGCACTGACTCCATTCCTAGCTCCAAAAGTGGGCACATGACTCAAGCATCAGTGCAAAGTGATTAGTTATTTTGTGTGTGACCTTTTTAGCCATGGTCTTGGTAACTCCCACCCAGGTGATTGTGTGATAGGGTAATTGTGGCCTACCAAGGGGATTGATGAGTTTTTCCTTAAAAGAGAACCATTTCCAGAACAGGAGGAGGAACCCACCAACATCAAGGAAGAAGAGACCCAGCAGCAGAGACTCAGCAGCAGGAGAGAGAGCGGTGGGCTTCCTGGCCCACACAGAGAGAAAACTGAGTGCCTTTGGGCAGAGACTGAGGGCCAGGGAGAGGCAAGCCTGCAAGCATGGCTGGGGATAGGCTGTCCTGATGGAACAACTGTATTCTGAGTGTTCTTGAGCCTGAATTGTAACTGCTACTTCCCTAATAAACCCTATAATTTTAAGTATGCTCTGTGAGTTCTGTGTGGCCATTTCATTGAATTATCAAACCCAGTAGAGAGTGCTGCGGGAGGGATGGTTGATGTCAGAATTGGTAAAGATGGCAGAGAGAGGAGGCATGTCTGACCTCCACCTCATGGGAATCAGCCTTGGACCGTTAATTTTGAATCTGCTTTCTCCTTGTGAAGTAAGAGGAGGTCAGACTCTGCCCTCAAGCTATTTTTACAATCAGCCAACCAGATTACGTTATCCCATGGCCACGTGACCAAAGTTAAACCAATGAGAATTAGTCCCAGGACCCTCCTTAGCACAGTTAGGGAAGAGATTATTCCTTTCTATTGCAGCTGAAACAGTGAATATGACAGCCTGGAGTATGGGACCCAACACAGGGAAAACAGATTGCCTGAGGTTGAGACCAACCCAGTAAAAGCAGAGCTTGGAACAGATAGCTCCCTGGCATCATTTAAGTATCTTGATCCGGTCATACCTGAAACAAACTACTGCTGGACTTTCATTTATAAATCAACTAATTACCTTTTGGTGTGAGCTGGTTTCGATTTTAATATTACTAATCAGAAAAAAAAATAACACTCAAATGCAGAAACATTGAGATTTATAATAAACTGCCAAACTGTTTTCTAAAGGGAGTGTACAATTTTGCATTCCCACCAACAAAGTATGGAAGTTCTAATTGTTCCACACCCTCACCAACCATTGATATTATCAGTCTTTTTAACGTTAACCATTCCAGTGGATGTGTAGTGGTATCTCATTGTGGTTTCAGTTTTCATTTCCCTAATGGCTAATGATGTTGAGCATTTCGCATATTTGCCATCCATACATAGTCTGTGAGGCAGTGTCTGTACAAATACTTTACCCATTTTTCATTGGGTTGTTTTTCTTCTCATTATTGAGTTGGAAGAATGTTTGATTATATGTTCTGGATACACGTATCAGATATGTGTTTTGCAAATATTATCTCCCATTCTTTGGTTTGCTTTTTGATCTCTTAACAGATTTACACAGGTGAGGGAAAAGAAGAATTACAAGTAAAGAGATCAGTAGAATAGATGAGAATGAGCTTTGTGTGAATGTCAGACGGTAAGGAGGCCAGCCTGTATGGACGGAAGAGGTACGTTATAGTGGGAGTAAAGTTGATGCATATGGTAAGGTAGGATAGGGAGAGCATTGCAAGGCAAGCAGAGGAATTTGCAATGGAGACAACAACCAAGGAGAGCAGAGCAACATTCTTGAGCATGGGAGGAGCATAATAAAAGCAGAAATTCTACCTGGAGTAGCACAGGAAGGACAGGGAGGGGAAAAGATGGCAGGCAGGGAGGCCTGCTGGAAGGCTATTATGATAATCCAGGGGTCTGAGTATGAGAACATACACTGTAATCCTGGCAAAGGGAAGTGAGGGGATAGATGAATGACGCTATATTTTTTTAAATATAATTTCTTTTTGTTGTTGCTGTTGTTGAGAGTATACACAGCAAAACATACCAATTCAACGGTTTACATCAAAATTTCATTGATTAAGGTTAAGGTTCCACAGCCAATTATTGTAATTGCTGTCAATAAGTTGAATTGGCAAAAGTTGTGTGATATATTCACAACAACAACAAAAAAAAAAAAAGAAGAGTAGCTGCTGAGGCTGCTTATGTACAACCAAACACCTCATGGGATTTGGTTCCTTGGTTTGGAGGTTTACGATCATAGTTTCATGGGACATCCCAGTTAATTGACTTAATCATGTGTTTAGTGCTCCTGTTCTACCTCCTAGGTCATTGCATAGTGCCTGGGGTCTTAAAAGCTTGCAAGTGGCCATCCAAGGCACAAAAATTGGTCTCTATTAGCCTGGAACAATAGAGGAAGAAGGAGACTCATGAATAGGAGGATATGGAATGTGTGGCTAATTGCCTCCATGAACAACTGCCTCCTCTGCCATGAGACCAGAACTGGATGGTGCCTGGCTACCATTACTGAACATTTTATTCAAAGATTCTTTAGAAGAATATTGATCAAAATGGGGAAAATGCAGAACAGAATTTCAAATTCTCATGGAATCCAGATTTTCTGAAGCCATGGAGGGTGGATGGACCCCTGAAACCATTGCCTTGAGATAATCTTTAAACCTTAAAGCAAAAATATCCCCTGAAGTCTTCTTAAAACCAAACAATAGTTTATCTCAACTAGTAAAGAATGTCTGCCTTGAGCATTATGCTCTTTTAAGATCTATCTTTATGGGATTAAATTGACAACAAGTGACTCGAAAGATTAGATAGGAACCTTAGGAGGCAGTGAGTTTATATTAATGGGGGAGGAACAACTCAGAAAAGGAGGGTGAGAATGGTTGCACAACTCGAAGAATGTAATCAATGTTACTGAACTGTACACATAGAAACTGTTGACACTGTATTTTAACTTAAGAAAAGAGAACGTATGTAGACATACTGAATATGAGGGCTAAAAATGGGGAAGAGACAATAATCACAGAGAATGAATGTTGGAAGAGATTTAAGATATCATTCAGTTCAGCCCCTAATCTTACTGCTGAAGAATTAAAGCCCAGAGAAGGGTAGCAACTTTTCCAAAGTCACACAGTAAGTTAGCAACAAAGTAGAGGCAATCCAGATCAGGGTGAAGACCGTGCTGTATCCACTATATTGAACCCACCTCAGAACTCAAAGTTCTCTAACTGGCAACTTGCTGGAAATGAGAATTCACTCCCATTTCTCCTCTCTCAGACTCTCCTCGCTCTTACTTGCCCACCACCCCCCCAAAAAAAGAAAACCTGTTGCTGTCAGTCAATTCTGACTCATGGTGACCCATATATTGCAGAGTAGAACTGCTCCATATGGTTTCTTGACTGTAATCTTTACAGAAGCAGATTGCCAGGCCTTTCTTCCATGGTGCCATTGGGTGGTTTCAAAGCGCCAACCTTTAGCTTAATAATCGAGGGCAAACCCTTTGCACCACCCGCCACCACCCCCAAATTTAAGAAGAGAACTAAACAGTAAACGTTTTCCCCGTATGCTTTTTTCTCCACCTACATACTTTTTGTCTTCTTTGGCACGACAAACATGCCATCAGCAGTTTTTAAGGGGTAAATCCACATTCTCCCTGATGAAACCGGTATCAAAAAAGGACTACAGCTACATCTATCAGTAATGGCTATATTGCAGATCATAATGTTGAGAGGGAAAAAATGCAAGTTGTGTAATGATATGACAGTGTAACATCATTTTGTTTAAGCTTAAAAATCTGCAAAACAATTCTTTGCAACGATTATGGATATATGAATATGTAGTACAGGCACAAAACCACTGAATTGAGAAAAGCGATTAACTCTGGGGTGGGAGAGAAAGGAATGATATTGGGAGGAGATATCTGTGGGACCCTGATTCTATCTGTACTGTTTTGCTTCTTAAAAAATAAATAGAAAGTTTGAAGCAAAAAAAAAAAAAAAAAAAATCGGATAAAGCTAGATGGTGGGTTTATTATTCTAATAGTCTCTATTATATGTATGCTTGAAATGCCTCACAAGTTTTTTAAAGTTTAAACGTGAAGCATTCATTGTTTACTGCTATCACCATTCACCCCTGATCTTCTGTTGTTATACTGGTTGTTTATACTTACCAAAAATGTTCAAAGGAAAGTTACAAAAACCAGTGAGCAATGTAGGTAAATGTATATCCCTCCTACATCTCTGTTTAAGTGTGTAAGTCTGCCAAATTTCTCCAAGAAAGTGTTGAAGTGAGCAACTGTAGTTTATTCAACAATGGCAAGAATCACAAAGGGCCTGGGAAATCAGAGATGATGGCAATTGGCCAAAAACTCACATTTCTACCACGTGCAATCAGGAGATTTATGTGAGCATGTTAGCAGCATCGTGGGAAACAGGTGCCGTAGGCAAGGCCCATTTGGAGAGACGGCAGCTCGCCTAGTATATTCAGAGCCAACGTTGATTATTGCCTCACACCATGGCACACCAGTTGGACAGCTTTCTAGGGCTCAGCGCTTTCAGGAGCCTTCTGCTTTCTGCCTCCCTTATCCCTGAGGACTCACTGTTTGTTCTTCACTGTTCATTCCCACCCACACAGACACACCAGCAGAAGTGCCCAAAGAAACATGAGCACAGACTCATACTCCAGTGGAGTCAGGAATTAGGAAGAAGGGATGTGGAGGTGGTCAATATTAGCTCATAATAAAACAGTCCACAACTACTGAGGGGTTACCAGAAGCCTGGCTGCTAAATCTGAGAATTATCTGATTCAATCCTCACAGAAACACCTTGTGGTACGTACTACCACTGCATCCACTTTACAGACAGGAAAGCTGAGGCTCATAGGATGTAAGAGACTTGCTAAAGGCCTCACACTATTAAGTCACTCCAGGGTGTGTCTCATGCTTTGTTTCAATCCTCTAGGATAAATAGGGGAACCTGGGGTGGGGATGCTTATATCAACTGGCCTCAGACCCACCACACTATATCAACCTCCCTAGGGAAAACCCTGACAAGCATGGAGAACAGTATGGGGGATGGCATGAGAAGCCTCAGCAGAAATAACTATCAGTCTGAGTCTTGTTAAAAAGTGAACCCAATATTCCAGGCAGTTACCAATGGCAAAAAATAACTGAATGATAGTGCCATAAGAACTTTGAGGGTACCTTCTTCAATATCAGTTTGTTCATATGTTTGGAGCTGCAGACCTGTTTTACATGAAATCTTTGGCTGGAGGGTAGATTGTCAAGTCGAAGCAGAGCTACTCTGGCTGAATCTGGGGCCAGGGAGCAGGGGCAGAGCTCCCTAGGACACCTCCACAGGGCAGAGATGAGCACGCAGAGGCTCAGGGGAGAAAGTGATATGCTTGGGTCAGAGAAAAGTAATAACAATGGCTAACGTTTGTTGTGCTTAACTGTTCTGGACTCTTTTAAGGGTTTCACATGTAGACTTAATCCCCACAACTACTCTCCAAAGAAAGCATAATTATACCCAACCCCCCAAAAAAATTGTACAGATGAGGCAGTTGCTCAAGGCAAGTAAAAGAACCAGGATCAAATCCAGACACGTTTGCCTCCAAGGCCAGGTGATTAACTACGATGATGATATGTGCCTAACCGGGGGTAAACTGAGTCAGGTCGCAAGCGCAGGTCCTGTCTTCCAGAACAATGATGCTGTGTGTCACCCACTACCCCATGCTATGCCTGCCCCGTGGGGAATAATGACACAGGATTCAAGAGGAGGATCTGAAAGGTTTATAAATCCCAGATCTGGAGAAAGAAAATTGTTCATAGCTGAAGGTCATGCTTTGTGCCAAGGGCATTGTTTAGGGGTTTGGCTACTTTTAGATGTGGGGCCAGGCATGGCCGTGGTTTGGGAGCTACTTCTTGCTGTAGGTGCCAAAGTGCCTAGGGTGTGACTTTAAGCAAGTGAATCAGAACATATCTGCTTCCGGCTTGCTTTAAGAGTCCCTGGGTGGTGCAAACAGTTAAGCACTCAGTTGCTAACTGAAAGATTAGTGGTTCAAACCCATTTTTCAGAGGCGCCTTGGAAGAAAGGCCAGGTGATCTGCTTCTGAAAGGTCACAGCCTTGAAAACCCTATGGAGTACAGTTCTAATCTGCAGCACATGGGGTCGCCATGAATCAGAATCAACTAGAGAGCAACTAATTTAGTTGGTTTTAGAGCCTTCTATGCTGTTGAGCCCACGTCACAAGACTACAAAGGGGAACTCATCTGTCTGGGGGTGAAAGTCCTTGGCTAGGGGTGCTCCTGGGCTCCCCTTCTCAGGAACCACAGAGGAGCTCCGGGAAGACAAAAATCCCAACAAGGGTTAGGGAAGATTCCTTGAAGTAATGCTCCTCTATAACTCATGTTAGTCCTCCCCAACCCACCCCCCACAAAGCATAACACCCAGACCACCACTCATCCTGATAAACTCCATATGTGACTGAGCCCCAACTCAGTGCCACTCTAAAAGAAGCATTGCCTTAGGGTGACCAACTATTCTGTGTGTGTAGGACTATGCTGATTTGAGCACTGGAGGTCCTGTGTCCCTGGAAAGCCCCAGTCCCAAGCAAATCAGGAGTGTCAGTCACCCTATGTTAAATCTCATAAGACTTGACAACTTCGTAGAGGAACATCTCTCCATGGCCTCTACTTGACTTACCAAAAAAAAAAAAAAAAATCATACAGTAACAGGTAGGAGGCAGGAGAGTGGCATTTTTCTCCACTAACAGCACTGTGGTGAAAATAGGTGAGGTGACTAGGCCACATATGCCCACCCACAGGCCATAGAGGAACCCACTGCCTGAGAGTTCTTCCTGTCCTGGGGAATCTTGGGAAGACAGGAAGTCATACCCTGGGAGTGGCGGCCGAGAGCAGCACTTGCTCCTCAGCAGAGGGAGTTGGAAGCCTCCTTCTTCAGGAGAAGTAGATGTTTCCCAGGCTTCACTCCCTTTTCTCAAAGCCAGAATGAAAAATACTTAACTGGGGAGGGAGGAGAGGCTGCCAAAAACCACAGCCATCTCTCCATATTTAGAAGAGCAGCTCCCCAACCCAGAAAGCCCCTAACCCTTCTCTGGAGAAACCACTTTGGCCACGCTGCAGGCCAGGGCCCCAAGCAAACTCACCTGAGCCCCAGGACAGACTCCGCTCCCCGGGGATGCAGAAGCAGCCACCCATGTGTGCACCATCGTCCTGGGCTGAGGCCCCTGAGAACACCGGCCAGAATAGTGCTGGAAGGGGATGGTGCCCCAGTGGTGTCCCTCCTCTCGCCTCCTCCTCCCAGCACATGAGGACCAAGGCCCCGGCTCAATGCACAATGCGGTCTTTGATATCCGGCTGCAGCAGAAGGCCAAGTGAGGATGGGAGGGGCTGCCCAGCCTGAAGGCCAAGAGGCCTTGCACTATAGCCCTCTGCCTGGGGAGTAGCGCTCCTCCCTGCCTTTCTGCAGATTGCTTCATGCCTATCAGGCTGAGGCACATTCTTCACATTCTAGGATTTAAACATATGGTTTGGTTCTTGTGGGGGCAGCCAGAATGGGGGAGGAGGGCAGAGATCATCCCAGAAATCAAAGCTTCTGTTCTTCTCCCTCCCTGAGTGACTTGGCCCACGCAGACTCGCCTGCCACCCCTGGAAAGTGATCCCTGCCCAGATTCTCTCTGTAGATGCCACCCTTGGGTACCTGGATGGAGCTGGAGCTGTGGGCACAGTGTCTCACCTCAACCCCAGCAGCCAACTACTTGCTGGTGAAGGGGCCAACCCACAGCCATGGGCTCCCAAAGTCTTATGAAAAGGAACCCAGGAAATCACCTGAGGTATCCCAGACATCTTACAGGTGAGAGAGGGGAGGAACAAATTGGATACGACAACAAGTTCACAAAAAACTGGTCACACCAGACTAACATCTTTTCTGTTTTTTTTTTTAGGCAATGACACTGGGGAATGCACATGGCACAGTGTGGCTGAATTTCAGACACCCTCCCATGAGATCTCAAAAACAGATGGAGAAAATATGGACAAATGTCAATGGGGTTGGACACAGCCATGACAGACCTAAGAACCAAGCTCAAGGATCACTAGTTAATTGCATACTGTTTGCTGAGATGCCGACAGTGAATGTCCATGGGCAAAGGGAGGAGATGTGAGCAGAAAGAAGGCAGGGTCATGGTAGGCCTGGGCAACAGGCTGCTTGGAGACTGAGCCTACAGTCAGGCTCACGAGCATGTTAGGGAGGAAGTGGCCTGTTCAGGTTTATGTTGTAGAAGAGTCACCTGGGGGGAGAGCGTGGAAGATGGCCTGGGGGTCTGTCTCACTGGAATGGGCAGGAGTGTCCACTACATACACCAGCTCAGCCCTAGCTGACAAAGCCTCAGCCATATTTCTGGCTTCCACTTCAATGCCCACTGATCTTGAGTCACAGTTATTGCTGTTGTTAGCTGCCCTCAGGTCAGCTCCTGACTCATGGCAACCCCATGCACAATGGAATCAGACCATTGTGATCCATAGGGTTTTCACTGGCTGATTTTGGGAAGTAGATCCCCAGGCCTTTCTTCCTAGTCTGTCTTAGTCCGGAAGCTCTGCTCTACCTCATAGCAATACACAAGCCTCCACTGACAGACAGGTGGTGGCTGCACATGAGGTGCATTAGTTGGGAATCAAACCTGAGTCTTCTGCATGGAAGGCGAGAATTCTACCACTGAACCACCTCTGCCCTCTGAGTCACAGTTTTGGAATATTTACTTTTGGCCAGACACTCTCATAACAGCCTCATGGTGTGGGCTTTATCATTTCCCCTTTATAAGTGAGGAAACTGAGGTAGAGGGTCATAGAATTTGTCCAAAGCCATGCTGTCTATTGATGTCAGATTCAGGACTTGAGCCAAGTCTAGTCAATTCCATAGTCCAGGAGCTTCAATTTTCTGAAATATGGGCTCGTCCTATGACAACTAGGAGATACTATGGAGAAGGATTAGGTGGTCTGATACTGACACCTCTGGAGCTATGACCACTATGGAAAGCTCAGGAGAAGACGGCTTATTGATGTGGGTGGGGGGTTCACCCCTGATCACATTGTCACCATGGAGGGTGTTTTCTCTGTGCACACCTACTTAAACTATCCACTTTCCGTAATATATCCTATGCCCTTTTTCCCTCATCCAAACACAGTGTTTCTAATATAAGTTAGCATGTTTTTGGGGACCCAAGATGAAATGGTGAGGGTCTCTTTAGAAAGCAGTTACTCAAAATTTTGGGAGGTGCATGAAACTTTAACAATGAAGAGACACCATGGTTTCACTTGCTCGTGCAGGCCGATGTTCGGAGTTATCGCTTCCCTTTGACTTGCCCGCACAAAACCCTTAGTATATGGGCAGCAACAATCAGGAATTGTAAATTATCCAGGGCCAACCACTGGAAAGAACCCCAGGCCATCTGTTATAGAAGACACTCCAAGGCAGTTGGTTGAAGCCCACACTTTGGAAAATCTCAGATGAATACTCCTCTCTGAATAGTTATGTAAGAAACTAGTGCTATTCTTCTTGTAGGTAGCTCAGATGAATTTATGCAGAATGCTTTCCAGACAGAGAGAGAACAGCAGGTACAAAGGTCCTGAGGCTGGAACTTGCTTGGTGTGTTAAAGGAAGAACACGTGAGGCTGGAGTCCAGTGAAGCAGGGGAAGGTCTAGAGCTGCAGTTAGAGAAAGTAGGAAGTCTGCTTGTGCAGGACCTTGAAAGCTGTGTAAGGACTTTAGCTTTTACTCTGAATGAGATTGTAGCCAATGGAGGATACTAAATAGAAGAGTAACATGATTGACTTGTGGCTTTAAAGGATCACTCTGCCTGCTAGTGACAAATAGGCTGTAACCAGAATTCCAAGTGGAAGCAATTGTAATGTCCAGAAGAGAGATGATGATGACTTGAGTCGAATTGGTAAGAAAGGCTTAGCTACTGGATGTATTTTGAAAGAAGAGCCACAAGGATGTATTAATGGATTGAATGTGTGAGGAAAAAAATCAAATTAAGATGGTTATAAGTTTTTTGACCTGAACAACTGGAATAATAAATTTGATATTTATTGAAATGTTTAACCCTGGGAGAGGAGAAGCTTGTGGGGTGAAGTCAGGAGTTTGGTTTTGTACGCATTAAGAGTCCTTTACTACATTCAATCAGAGGTGGATTTAGGAGTCTCGGGTCCAGGACAGTGTCCAAGCTAGAGACAAATTTTGGGATCATCAGTGAATAGAGGTCATTAAAGTCACACATTGGATGAGTTCTCCTACAGAGTGCTGAATAGAATATAGAAAATGTATCAGGACTGACAACTGAAAGCACACCAAAATTTTTACAGGACTAGGAAAGGAGGAGGATCCCTGGTGGCATAATGGTTAAGCATTTGGCCGCTAACCTAAAGGTTGGTGGTTCGAACTCACCCAGTGGCTTCACAGGAGAAAGACCGGGCAATCTGCTCCCGTGAAGATTACTACCTAGGAAACCCCATGGGGCAGTTCTACTCTGTCACATGGAATCACTATGAGTCAGAATTAACTTGATGGCGCTTGACGACAGCAACAACAAAAGGAAAGGAGGAAAACCCAGCAAAAGAGATTGAGAAGGAGTGGCCAGCGAGAGAGGATGAAAGTATGGTGGCTCAAAATTCAAGTGAAGAAAGTAGTTCAAGGACAGGAAATACTCGATTGTGTCAAATGCTGCTAATAAGATGCAGACTGAGAATTTGCCACAGGATGTCTTGGTGGAGCAGCGGAGATAAAAGCTTGACTGGAGAAGTTTCAAGAATATATGGTAAAGAAAAAGTAGAAATCTAATCCACATTTCCTCCCTCCCCATCACTATCATCATCAAATATTTGTTGTCCCCTTGGTATTTGCTTGGTGCTCAGGGGTTGCAAACTTCTATGTATACAAGAGCTGGGCAGGTGATACAAATGAGTGGATCAAGCTAAGTGGCAAATGGCAGCTGACCCCTTGCTTCCAGGTTGGGCAACCACAGCAGAGCACAGGCAGGCATCGTCTGGTCTAAGGGGACACCCCTATAAGGCTTCAAGAAATAAAGAACATGGTGTGTGATACAGTCTTTGTGCAACCAAACCTGATTTGTCAAGAAAACCAGAAAGCCAGATTTTCAGGTGAAACCTGATTTGTCATGAAAACCAAAAAAATCTGGATTTTCGGGTGATGTTTCCCAACTTTTAAACATTCACAAATTAATTCAAAAAATGTTTCAAGGCACTATGTGGGCCAGTACTTCAGGGAAAACAAATATACCTGCAGGCCAAATCCGGCCCAAGGACTGCCAGTTCGCAACCTTAGGTGCTCAGTTGTTGTTACTTTTTTCCCCCTCTTGGAAAATTTACAATCTAGTTGAGGTGATAAGATATGCATCTAGATATTACCATTCCAGAGAAAAACAGAGGAGACCCCATGAGAGATAAGAACACTGTGTCATTTATTCAATCACACTAGTCATTCAACAAATATTTATTGGGCACCTACTATATCTAGGCATTGATCTAAGTTATGAGGATACAGCAGTGAACAAAACAGACAAAAGTATCCCCTCATGTAGCTTACATTCTAGTGAGGGGGAAAAACACAAAACATAATGAATAAGTAAACTATGCAGTGTGTTAGACAGTAGAAACTGTTAGGGAAAACAAAGCATTGCAACTGCCAGAATAGAGAGCTACAATTTCCAAAAGGGTAGAGGGAAAGTCTTTACTGAGACAGTGACAACTGAGCAAAGACTGAAAGGACATGAGGGAGGGATCCATGGACATCCAGGAGAGAGCATATCAGGAAAAGGGAAGCCCAGTGTAAAGGCCCTGGGGTAGGAGTGTGCCCGTCATGCTAGAAGAAGGGCAGAGAAGCGTGTAACTGGAGTAGAGTGAGATAGAAGGACTGAATTCATGAGAGTTGAGCAGGAAGCAGAGGGCACCCTCAAAGGAGTAATTGGGAATTTAGTGAAGGGACCATTTACAAAAGTGTGGACAGGGCTAAGGTAAACCAGCAAGGAAGGTGAGGCACCCAGAGCTAGTGGTAGTTAGAAGCCATTATCACCTGTAGGCCTGAAGAGGTAAGGAGATGAATGGTTACTGGAGCCTAGCAAGAGCTGGCTGCAGGCAAAAGATGACTGACAGGAGCTGTGTCTTTGATAAAGGCTCAATAGCCAAGACCTAGTTGAGACCCTGAATGGAAAGAGTACAGAGGAATAAATACTCCTTCCTCTCACCTCCCATCTTCCAACCCCCTACAGTTGCCTCCCATTGAATGAATACAACTGGAAGCCGAAGGGTAAGGGAGCCTTGTTGAGGAATCCAGTAGAGGCTAGCCTCCCAGGGACACAGAGCAGAGGAGAGAAGGGTGGTAGACGATTTCGAAGGATAACCCGTAACTGTAACCTGTTGCTGTCGAGTCGATTCCAACTCATAGTGACACTATAGGATAGAGTAGAGCTGCCCCATAGGGTTTCCAAGGCTGTAAATCTCTACAGAAGTAGATTGCCACATCTTTCTCCCACAGAGCAGCTGGTGGGTTCAAACCAGCAACCTTTTGGTTAGCAGCCAAGTGCCTAACCACTGTGCCACCAAGGCTCCTTATCAGAGGATGCATGAAGATTATTCAGCACAGAAAGAGCAGGAGGAGATGAGGTCAGATAAGTAACGAGGCCTGAATATGTAGAGCCCGCTAGACCATTTTAAGGACATTGGCTTTCACCCAAGTGAAATGGCACACTTGCACAGAAGCATGGTAAGCTATGACTTATGTTTTTGAAAAGGAGCCCTGGTGGCGAAATGGTTATTCTCTCCCTACTAACCGAAAGGTCGGCAGTTTGAACCCACCCAGTGGCTTTGCAGAAGAAAAGACTTGGGAATCTTCTCCCCTAAAGATTACAGCCTAGGAAACCCCATGGTACATTTCTCTGTCCTATAGGGTGGCTATGAGTCAGAATTGACTCAATGGCACACAACAACATCATATTTTTAAAAGAATCGCTTCAGCCGCTGTGTTGAGAATAGGCAGTGAGGCAAGGACAGGGGTGAAGCAGAAGACCAGTAGGAGGCTATTGCAGTAAGCCAAGCAAGGGAAGGTTGTGGCTTGGACTGGGTGGTGGCAGTGGAGCTAGTGAGAAGGGGTCAGATTTGCCTGATGGGTGAGATGTGGGTGTGAGAGAAAGAGGAATAAAGGATAGCTTCCCATGTCTTAGCCTGAGCACATAGGATGGAGTTGCCATGAACCAAGATGGGAGACCTGAGGAGGTAGAGACTTAGCTGAAGGGGTGGACATATTGAATTCGAGAAATCTATTCAACATCCAGCTGAAGAGACTGAATAGGCAAGCTTTTACTTCAGGAGTTTGGAGTTCAGAAGAAAGGTCTCTACTGGAAATATCAACTTGGGAATCATCAGTATAGAGAGCTATACTGGAAATGTAGAAGGAAGTTAGCACTCCCAAATGGGGAAAACAAAGAAAGTTTCCTGAAGGTGGTATGTGATTGGGACCTTGAAAGATGAAAAATTGACAGGCTGAAGTATGTGGGAAGAGAATCCCAGATTGAGGAAAAGCCGTTAAACAAAAGTGCTAGGATTGGTGTTGGGCAAGTTCCGGGAGAAATTGTTCAGTCTGAATGAACTGTAGGACTGACGTTGGAGAAGTCAGTGGCAGAACCAGAACCAGAACCTAAGCCTCTTGATTTCCAGTTCATTCATGCATTTACCCATCAAAGATTATTGGTCACCTCTTCTAAAACTGTGTTTGCTCTTTTAAAGAACTTACTATAGCCTCTGGGGTCTTAAAAGCTTGTGAACGGCCATCTAAGATACTCCACTGGTCTCACCCTGTCTGGAGCAAGGAATAATGAAGAAAACCAAAGACAGAAGGGAAAGTTTAGTCCAAAAGACTAATGGACCACAACTACCACAGCCTCCACCAGACCGAGTCCGGCACAACTAGATAATGCTCGGCTACCACCACCCACTGCTCTGACAGGGATCACAATAGACAGTCCTGGACAGAGCTGGAGAAAAATGTAGAACAAAATTCTAACTCAAAAACAAAAAATCAAAACAAAACAAAAAAAAAGACCAGACTTACTGATCTGACAGAAACTGGAGAAACCCCCAGAGTATGGCCCCCAGACACTCTTATAGCTCAGTCATGAAGTAACTCCTGAGGTCCACCCTTCAGCCAAAGATTAGACAGGCCCGTAAAACACAACGAGACTAAAGGGGACCACCAGCCCAGGGACAAGGACTAGAAGGCAGGAGGAGACAGAAAAGCTGGTAACGGGGAATCTGAGGTTGAGAACGGGAGAGTGTTGACATGTCGTTGTGTTGGTAACCGATGTCACAAAACAATATGCATACTAATTGTTTAATGAGAAGCTAGTTTGTTCTGTAAACCTTCATCTAAAGTACAATAATAAAAATAAATCAATAAAATAAAAAGAAAGAAAGAACTTACTATATGGAATCCAATTATTAACAGCAACTTGAAAGGTTAGATAGAAAGCTTGGGGGGAAGTGAGTTTATGTCAACAGTGGAGGAACAAATCAGAAAATGAGGGTGAGAATGGCTGCAGAATCTGAAGACTGTAATCAATGTCACTGTACTGTACACATAGAAATTGTTGAATTGGTGTATATTTGCAGTAACAATAGAAAAACGATGAGAACATACTTTTGGTCAATTAATTGTAAGTCAAGGAAACAAGAACAGTAAAGGTGGGAAAAAAGCCATGTTGTTGTGGACATTAATAATAATAATGAATGCTTCCTGTGTTCTTATTACTTGCACGTGTGAAAAGTCCACATTTAATCCTAACCCTACCTGTCTAAAGATCAGGAAACTAGGAGCTTAAATGATTTGCCTCAGCTCACTTAGCTGGCAGACTACAGCAGAGTGGACATTTGAACCCAGGCAGTGGGACTGTAGGGCCTTTGTCCTCACCCCTCTGTGTTACTTCCCAACCATCTGTTAGAAAGACCAAATCAGGCGTCGGTGGTGGTGTCACCGGGCAGCCATCAGAAGGTGCAGTTTACCAAGCCACAGGCAGTGGTTTTCTCCACGCTTTCCTTTGCAAGAGAGGTGGGAAGTGCGCCTGCCAAGGGTCAGCTATGGAACTGGCTGCATCAGAAGCTCCAGCACAGGAGTGCGGGGAAGGGTGTGCTGCATACTTGGGCAGAGGTCACCAAGCTGCTACCTCTGGCCATCCTGGGAAAGCTGACTGCACTTTCCACAACATCAGTTCTCCATTTTCTGGCTCCCACACAAAACTGGGGCCGAGGACAGGCAACCTAAGCCTCACCCTGGAAGGTTAGCACTGAAATTGTCCGTAAATAGTAATGTGCCTACTCCTCTACTCCTCGTTCTCCCCAAACCTATTTGAAGAATGAGGAAACTGAGGTCCATAGAGGTTAAGTCATTAGTTAAACACTTTAAGGCAATTTTTTGGCAAAGCCTATATTAGAATTCAAACCTCTGAACTCTCAGTTCAGTGTGCTTTCCACAAAACATCCTACTTCTGACCAGGTCAGGGTTTAAAATTAGGTTCCCTAGTGAGATGTGTGCATGTGTGTGTGTGTGTGCGCGCGCGTGTGCTTCCCAGTAGTTTCTAGAAGCCCCAGACTGATGTTCCCTACCACTCCCAGGGAAAGAAATTTCCATTCAGCTTACCTTTCAGGGAAATTCAAGTTTTCAGGCGTCTGACCCAGTGAATAGGACAAGGAGGGAGGGGCCTCTCCACCCAGGAGGTCCACTTCAGGTGTCTTTCCTGGAGAAAGTCTTAAACCCAGACACCAAGAGGCATATACAAGGAGGACGACTGCCGCATCACTTGAAACCGTGAGCAATGGAGGAACTTAGATGCCCGTCAGTACGAAAGGGGTCAAGTAATGATGGCTTATTTATGCAGCAGTTACAAAGAATGAAGTAGGTCTAGATATACAGTCAAGGGAAGATTTCCTAGGCATATTATTAAGCAAAACCGAAAGAAACCTGATGTACAATTCATACAGTGTGATCCCTTTTATGTACAAAAGTAGATTATGTACATGACTTTGAATGAAAAGGATCCCATCAACCTGATGGTGGCGATTCACTTGCTCATTCCACAGATGTGCCTTGAGCGCCCCCTATGTGGGAGCACTATGCTCAGTGCAGGAATCCAGCAGGCAACAGAACAGGAAACACCCTTTCCTCTTATAACTGGGTGAAAGGGCAGTGACGGGAAAGGGACATAATCTCTTTTTATTTTATGAACTTCTGTGGTAGCTGAAGTTTTTCAACTAGAATGTTTCATATAATGATGTCATTATAAATGAACCAGTTGCCGTTGAGTTGATTCTGATTCCTGGAGACCCCATGTGTGTCAGAGTAGAACTGTGCTCCACAGGGCTATCAATGGCTAATTTTTCAGAAGTAGATTGCCAGGCCTTTCTCTTGAGATGCCTCTGGGTGGACTCAAACCTCCAACCTTTCAGTTAGCAGCTGAACACTGTTTGCACCACCCAAAGACTCCATGTCATTTTAAGTACAAAATATATAAACAAAGAGAAGAAGGTGAAGAAATTCATATATAAGTGTGCTGTGTTGGAGGTACTCCTGAAGGGAGGTGGGCTTGTTTTCTGGACTCTTACACTCTTGACTTTAGGGATGGTCCTTTCTACAAGCATCACAGAAAGTTGATACCAGTTCCCTGATTCAAGTACAGTGTCCACAGAATCTTGGAAGAAAGAAGAAGCAAAATTAAAAAACAATGTATTTTCAGCAACAGGTATATTCCAGTCACTGAAGGTTCCACAACTCCCCACAGGTTCTTGATGCCCCACGTCACCAGTGATAGCCCATGGAGGAGGCAACATTGTAATACCAGGGTCAGCCTCTCAGGCTGATGCCATGAAGACAGCTGTACCATCTTCCATGAACTCAGTCAGACACAGTCTCTACACTCTCCTTTCTCTCATCAACTGCCTCCCACTGACGAGTAATCTGCTTAGACAGCCCCCTCATTCTTGCTGGGAGCCCGGATAATAGCAGAGGAAGCCTCTCCTCTTCTTGAAGGTCCATACCATTGCTCCTACAGGCACAGAAGGACACACCCTTCTCCACCCTACTGCCACCCTGTCCTTGGGCTTTTCTTCTTCTCTGGGCAGAAGAATCCATAGCAAGATAAGCTATCGGCCAATAGAGTAACATAAATCTTGCTACCACTTAGATGTGTTTTTACCTCTCAGTGGTAAATTTGGGCATTAGATTTGTGGTCAGAAGACCTGAGTTTAAATCCTGGCTAAGCCAGTTTCAAGTCATACGCTCTTAGGCATATTTCCTCCTTTGTAAATAACAACAACAATAATAATTAAATGGAGATAACAAAAAATGGTCTACCTCACAAAATGGCTGTGAGAATTCAAAACGTATTTACAGGTGTTTGTTTCTTGTGTAAATCTTGCAAGTGTGTGTGTGTGTGTGTGTGTGTGTGTTCAATCACTGTTCTGTTCCCCTTCGGCGTGCAGCCCATGCATCTGGAACTTGCAGAACTATGAGGGGACGGGGTGTGTAGGTGAGCGAAGTGTGCCAAGCAGTCATGACAAAGACAAAATCTCAGTTTCAACCAGAAAGCCTGCACAAAATGCAACCAAGTAAGACCACATCAGCCTGTCCTCAGAGATAATCAGAAAGATCACTTCTTTCAGTTGCCTCTGAGCAAAGGCATGCAGCCTAGCCCGCCCTTGCTGCTCTTCTCTCCTTAGCCTTCCTCTGGCTGGCCTGTCCCACAGACGTGAGTTTTGCTAGCTATTTACTTAAGAAAAACGAAGTGTCATGCTCAATTATTTCCATCGTTATGATATTTGGCTTCATTATCTAATAAATCTATTTAACCCAAAGGGAAATGCAGTGTCTTTCTTTCCTTTTCTAGGTGTTTTCATTGATAAATTTCAGCAGGTGGCCTTGGCAATTCAAACATTTCCCCCTTCAGTGCCTTCACCTCTTCCTTATGTGACATAGGTTTGAGTTCCCGTGACATTCAGTTCTTGCTCCTGCAGAGACTGTGTCCAAGTTCCTCTGGAAGTGGGGTACCCATACCTGCATCCAATTGCCCAGGTGTGCTATACTAGGTACAACAGCTCAAAGGCACTGTCCCCTTCTTCCTTCTACTTACTATGTCTAGTCATAGATCCCAGGCTTACATCAGCCTGCTCAGTCAGGAGATAGTTTTCATCCTATTCACTTGAAGAGATTTACCAAAATACAAATGCCTAGATCTTGTCCAGAGGCATTGTTGGTTCAGTGATAGAATTCTCACCTTCCTTGTAGGAGACCTGGGTTCAATTCCTGGCCAATGTACCTCATGTGCAACCACCACCCATCTGTCAGTGGAGATTTGTGTGTTGCTATAATACTGAACAGGTTTCAGCAGAGCTTCCAGACTAAGATGGACTAGGAGGAAAGGCCTGGTGATCTACTTTCAAAAATCAGCCAGTGAAAATCCTATGGATCACAACTGTCCATCCACAACCAATCCTGGGGATGGTGCAGGACAGGACAGCATTTTTTCCATTGTACATGGGGTCCTCATGAGTCAGGGGGCAACTTGGCAGCAGCTAAGAGCAGCAACAACAAATCTTGCCCAATCCCAATAAATCAGAATCTCTAGAGGTAGGATCCCTGAAGGTATTGTTTAAACCCATCTTAGGTAATTCTAATGTGCTTCTAGGTTTTGGCAAATACTGCCCAGAGGTTTCTTTCACAGGGATGAGGGACAGGCCTAGGTGTAGAATTCAGAAGTCTCAATGCCCAGGTTTCGATTCTTCGTCTTCTGACCCACACCAAAGCTGGCTACAAGCCTTAGCCAGAAGTGGGCAGCACATGCAGGGATATTCCAGCTTTCTCTGTGAAAATAATCTGAGGTAGCTAAACTCTTCGGTTCCTCACAATGCAGGACCAAAAATAACCAAATAACTTTTAATTGTACAGACATTCCCTGTTGATCTCACTACAACCTCCCATACCTGTGACGGAGGAGTTGGTCCCAGCTCTTTGTAAGTGAGGAAAGGCTTGTCTTAGAGAAGTCAGTTGACTTCTCCAAGATCTTATCGCTAGAAATTGGCAGAGATGGATTTTCTCAAATATTCCAGATGATACCTGCATGTATGGTAGCTTTCACCCCTTAAGACATAAAGGAAGACATGAACCAGCACATACACGCAGACCCCATCACCGGCCCCAACCTCAGGCAACTTCTCCTAATAACAAAGATTAAAATTATTTCAATCTACACAGAATCACATTCATATAGAGGTCAGGCATACTCAAAACAAGTTCATCATACCTGCACTTAAAAGGTTTCAACAATATATGAACAGCCAGTGAAAGTGAGAAAGAAAAAACATTTAAATGGGGATGCTCACATTTTAATACGAGTATGAATCACCTGGTGTGGTAGGGGTAGAATATTGTGGTTGTTATTGTTAGTTGCCCATTGAGTCATCTCTGACTCATGGCAACATTATGTATAACAGAACAAAATGTTGTTTGGTCCTGGTCCCATGCCATCTTTATGATTGTTGGTATGTTTGAGTCCATTGCTGCAATTATGATGTCACTCCATCTCATCGAGGGCTTCGCTTGTTTTTACTGACCCTCTACTTTACCAGCCATGATGTAATAATGGTGCGCCAAAATGTCCTAATCCCCAGAGCCTGTGGCTATGTTACCTTACATGGCAAATGGGCCTTTGTTGATATAATTAGGTTAAGGACATTGAAATGGGAAGAGTATCCTAGTTTATCCAGGTAAGCCCAATGTAATCACAAGGATCCTTGTAAGAGGGAGGCAGGAGGATCAGAGTGAGAGGAGAGATTTGAAGATGCTCTGCTGCTGCTGGCTTTGAAGATTGGAGGAAGGGACTATGAGCCAAGGATTGCTTACAACCTCTAAAAGCTAAAAAAGTCAAAGAAGCAGATTCTCCCTGGAGCCTCCAGAAGGAATGCAGCCCTGCTGACACCTTGGTTTTAGCCTAGCGAGATCCATTTTAGACTTCTGACCTCCAGAGTGTAAGATACTACATTTGTGTTGTTTTAAGCCACTGAGTATGGGGTAATTTGTTAAAGTGGGATCTTGTAAAAGGCAGATTCTGATTCTGAGGTCTAGGAAGCGGCTGGAAATACTAACAGGAGCTTATAGTTGGTGCCTCTGTAGTAAGTCTGCAGACAGTGCTTCCAACTGGTTTGTTCTGATTCAAATCCCTGCTGATAATTTGCATTTCTAACAAGTTCCCAGGTGATGCTAATGCTGCTGGTTAGGGACCAGTTCTGAGAACCACTAGTAGAGCAGTGGGTCTCAAAATTTATCACACGTAAGAATCACCTGGGGATCTTGTTAAAACGTAGATTCTGATTCAGTATATCTGGAGTGGAAATGCAAATTCTTAGCAGGGGTTCGAACCTGTCTGCGGACCACACTTTGAGCAGCAAGGCCATAGGCAACTGCACTTGCAGCCATTCCCTCAACGCCTGGAGGCTCCCATTAGCATGAGGGCAGAACGAGGCACCTGCAGACCCCCTAGTTCCTTGCCTTGGCTGCCTGAGCCTCTCTCCACACTGAAAATGGTGTGTATTTCTCGGTAGCCTTACTTTCAATGTCACCTCTGCAGAGACATGCCCCCTTTTACTCCCTAGTGCTGCCTCCTCTTCTTTTTGACTAGGTCTCTGGGTGGCACAAATGGTTTGCACTCTGCTAAGGAAACCTGGTGGCGTAGTGGTTAAGTGCTACTCCTGCTAACCAAAAGGTCCGCGGTTGGAATCCACCAGGTGCTCCTAGGAAACCATGGGGCAGTTCTACTCTGTCCTATAGGGTCGCTATGAGTCGGAATCAACTTGACAGCAACAGGTTTTACTAACCTAAAGGCTGGCCGTTCAAACCCACCCAGCAGCACCATGAAAAAAAGGCCTGGCAATGCGCTTTTGTAAAGATTACAGCCAGGAAAACCCTGTGGAGCAGTTCTACTCTGTAACACAGTGGGTCGCCATGAGTTGGGATCAACTCAAGGGCAACAGGTTTGGTTTGGTTCGTTTACCTCAGGGACTGTAACCCTGAAGTAATCCTGAAGTATGTGTGTTTGTTCATTGTCCTCCTCCTGGGTTGCTGTCCCCCATAGACTAGGCCCTCTGTTAGTAACTGGTGAATGAATGGATGGACTAAAGAATGAAGGAATCCCCTAATTTTTTTTTCAAATAAATGTCTGCCAAAATCTCTCACATCTTGTATTTGTACAACTGATTTTTTAAAACCTACATAATCCAAAAGTTTACATTGATCCAAGGAGCTTTTGTTTTTTCAGACTGGGCTCTATGTTCTAAGCAGAGGAAATCAGTTTGAGTATCAATCCTTTCCATCCACATTCAAGATTTCCCCCCAATCCAATAAGCCTGCTATAGCACATCAGTTCTGAGAAACAGACTCTGAGAGGAAGATGTGCAGGCAGGACGTTTATGGGGATGGGCTCACAGGATCCACACCATTGGGGGAATGAGGAAATCAGGACTGTGCAGAAGAAGGAGTTGGTTCATAACGCTTCCTATAGGAAGCTCTGGAGCAGGGATGGCCCTTCAGAGTTGCCCTTAATTGGGGTGAGGCAGCCTGACCTTACACCCCTGTAACAGGCAGTCATTGGAGGCAGGCTGCCCCTGAAGGGATCATGACCTGGAACTAGTTCTCTTAAGCTCTGGGCGAGCCCTAGATAGGACTCATCTGAGAACTGCCAACCTTGAAAGCTTCCAGCGACTGGGGGATGAGTAGGTCAGTCCTGAAACACTGAGACTATGGGTGGCCCCCACCTCATTTACTACACACATCTTCAGTTTCCTCAAGCATTGAGGACCAAGGAACTATTAAGTCAAACTGAGCACAGGACAGAGCTCTGTGTCACACAAATGTGACGTAGAGAGGAATAGACTAAAGACGCAAGACAGAAGAAAAACACTGATACAGGAGAGTCCTGAGGTAGAAAAATTGCAACGGACCTGAGAGCCTTCTTGGAGAGCAGGGTTCTTCTGAGAGGGGCCAGCAGGAGTGTGGTGAGTGAAGATGTCAAGAGTTTGGTGAAAGGAGGTGGGCATTTGGCACAGTTAGCAGATGAAAGCCTCGGTGGTCACAGCATATACAGGGAGAAGAGAGAAAGAAGGGTGCATGGGAGGCAGTGTAATAGGAAGTCAACTGGAGAGGAGTAAGATTACTGGATAGAGTGAAGGACAGGCTGGGGTTAGCTGTTGTGCATTTCAGGGGACCCTATCCATGGCAGCTTGTGGCTTTCTGCCAGCAGCTCAAAGCAGGGCAGGGACAGATGATTCAGAGCTGGCAAAGCAGGTGTGGCAGGGGGCAGTGGGTGAGAGAGTCCAGGGGCTGGTGAGAGAGATACTGATGTGGATGACCTCATCATCAAGGCCAAGTGGGGTGGAAAGGGTTATGAGAACAGGGACAGGTCATGGCACGAAGTCACGATAAGAATGTCAAGCAGATGGCAGATCCAGGAGAAGTCAGGGAATGGGAGAGCAGGAAAGGTGGACAGCACGGAGGGAATTTCAGAGATCAAGTTTATAATGGGGGCGTGCAAGAAGGAGCCATAACCCCTGCAGAGGACAGTGGGGGAAGTACAATCCTGCAGGAAAGCCAGGTTCTGGGTCTGACACAGGTATTCTGTTTAAATTGTTGTTAGTACAGTAGTGAAAAAGTTCAAACTATATATTGAACAGAAAAAGTGAAAGTCCCCTTTCAAACCACTTCACCCCCACCCAAAGCCCAGGCATCCCTCTGAAGGTACCCACCAGTAGTTTTGGGTGTCTCCTTTCAGACTTTTTTCTTTGCATTCTAGACAAATGAATATGTGATACCTATATATGATCTCACTGATGTAAGAAAGATTTTATTTATATGTATATATATATATATACATATATACATATATAGCTGTCCAGTCAATTCCAACTCAAGGCAACACTATGTATATCAGAGTAGAACTGTGCTCCACGGGGTTTTCAATGGCTGATTTTTCAGAAGTAGATTGCCAGGCCTTTCTTCTGAGGCACATCTGGGTGGACTCAAACCTCTAACCCTTTAGTTAGCAGCTGAGCATGTTAACCATTTGCACCACCCAGGGACTCCTATGTATTTATATATACATTCCTAAATAGGATTTAAATGTATACATATACATGTTGTTATGTACCGTCAAGTTGAGTCTGACTCATAGTGACCCTATAGGACAGAGCAGAATTGCCCCACAGGGTTTCCTAGGCTGTAATCTTTACAGGAACAGATTGCCAGGTTTTGCTCACTGCCTCACTCTCAGTATTGGAATTACCCCACATTATGAAGGTGGCAATTCTGACTTTACCTGTTTAATTGGAGTTAGTGCTGGGTCTTTTAAGTAAGAAAGGTGGGAGCTGTTTGTGGGGAAGAGAACCATAGTGAAGGTGGCCCAGGCAGCAGCCTGTGAGGGGTAGGTGATGGCCACTGGGGGAGCTGGCCCAGAATGCTTTCTTCTTTCCTCTTGCTAAAGGCAGAAAAATTGGGTCCTGATGATTTTGCCACATGGTTTTCCAACTTACAGGAATATTTTCCTGTTTCCAGGTGGGAGTTGTTTATCTCCTTTCCTGGAATCTTAAAGTTCAAAACAAACTTCTAAACAAGGGGATCCTCTGCTCCCTGGTTCTCAACCCCATTCTCTTGAGAGAAATGAGCCAAGATTCTACTCTCCTGACAACGTTCACAGCCGAGCCCCTCAGAGAATCCCATCCCAGGCTCCCTCTGGCATCTTCCCGATGGCCACCAGTTGTTGTGGACATACCCATGGGTGTAGCATTTTAACTTCCATTGACCTCTTTCTTCATATCTTTACTAGTATGCAGGGAGAAGAAGATTGTTTCCCTGACAGACGTTATCTGGGGCTTCTAGAGTGACCCAAGGGTCAATGGTGGTTCCTAAGCACTGAATTCATCAGCCTCCAGCTGGACAAGGTGAAAAGAGAGGTGAGGGAGATGACATTCAAGTGCTGCTGCTACCACTGCCTCAGTGTGAGGCTAGAAAGGCTGAGCAGCTTATCCAAGGGGGTTTCATCATCTGTAAGATGGTAATGTAACCTGTAAGGAGAAAGTCAGAAATATTCCCGGAAACATTTTCTTAATTGTGAGGTGCTGGAAAGCACTGGACATGTTTCACTAAACTGAGTTATCATACAACTGTGAGAATGTTTGGTCATAGATTGGGAAATGAATCAGCAGCCTAGAATAAAGGGAGAGGTTTCCAGACCAGGTCACCTTTGTAAACTAATTTATGCTGCTTTGAAAGCACTTTCATTCGGATCCCCACGATCCTGTGCAGTAAAGAGACAGGATTAGGTTCTTGTCCCAGGGTTAATCCAACTCATACAGAGGGTCTGAGACTGAAAAGGGCATCATCCGGATGCCTGTTCTCTTTCTGCTCCTCTGAATGCTCTGCCCACCTGAGTATTTCTCTTAGAGGTGTAAACAGGGACCCATGTCAGCCTCATTTGTTGTTATTGTCAGGTACCATCAAGTCAGTTCTGACTCATAGCCATCCCATGTACAACAGAACAAAACACTGCCTGGTCCTGTGCCATCCTCACAATTGTTGTTATGCTTGAGCCTGCGGTTGCAGCCACTGTGTCAGCCAATCTCATTGAGGGCCTTACTGTTTTTCACTAACCCTCTAATTTACCAAGCATGATGTCCTTCTCCAGGGACTGGTCCCTCCTGATAACATGTCCAAAGTATGGTGAGACAAACTCTCACCATCCTCGTTTGCAAGGAGCATTGTGGCTGTACTTCTTCCAAGACAGATATGTTCATTCTTTTGGCAGTTCAGATGTATTCAAATATTCTTCGCCAACACCGTAATTCAAAAGCGTCAATTCTTCTTCGGTCTTCCTTATTCATTGTCCAGCTTTCAGATGCGTATGAGGCGATTGAAAATACCATGGCTTGGGTCAGGCGCACCTTAGTCCTCAAAGCGACATCTTTGGTTTTTTAACACTTTAAAGATGTCTTTTGCAGCAGATTTGCCCAATGCAATACATCGTTTGATTTCTTGACTGCTGCTTCTGTGGGTGTTGATTGTGGATCCAATTAAATGAAGTCCTTGACAACTTCAATTATTTTCTCCATTTATCAGCCTCATTTAATATCATTGTAATTGGCCCAGAGGAAAGACCACATCCTGAAATCCTATGGCAACAGAGCTCACCACACATTCCCAGACAGGGAAATACTAAGAGATGGGAAAGGTCAAGTGGGTCTGCATGAGTAGAAAGAGAGATTCTGGGCTTGCCACACAGGGCAAGTGCAAGTGAACAGTGATAATAGTTAAACAGATAATGCAGGGCTTCATATGAATACACTATACTAAGTTTAATAGATGTACGTATTTAACACACACAACAAACCCATGAGACAGGTACTGTCATTATTGATAGATGATAAATAGACAGACAGATAGATACATAGCTGCTGTCAAGTTGACTCTGACTCATGATGACCTTATGCACAACAGAACAAAATGTTGCCTGGTGCTATATCATCCACGCAGTAACAGATATGTCCAAGTCCATCATGGCTATTATGCCAATCCATCTGAATGAGGGTTTCGCACACCCTCATTGGCACTCTCCTTCACCAAGTATGATGTTCTTCTCCAGCAACTGATCCCTCCTGATGACGTGTCCAAAGCAAGCAAGTCACACAAAGTTCTGTTGTGATCCATCAGGTTTTCATTGAATAATTTGCAGAAGTATATCTCCAGGTCTTTCTTCCTAGTATATCTTAGTCTGGAGTTCACTGAAACCGGTCCACCTGGGTGACCTTGCTGGTATTTGACATACCAGTGGCATAGCTTCCAACATCACAGCAACACGCAAGCCACAACAGTAAAGCAAACTGACAGATGGGTGGTGGATGATCATCTTACGTGTGAAGAATTTGAGGTTTGGGATGCTGAGGAAGTTTCCAAAGGTGACCCAGCTGTCAAGCGATGGGGCTGGGATTCAGAACAGGCAGGATGAACCCAGGGCCTGGATTCTTGATCGAGTTTTGCTTTTGGCAAAGAATAATGCAACCTACATTTATAGAACCTTGGCGTATAGTAAGTGGAAGAAATGCTAAAGATAATCTGGGTCATTCCTCCTGCAAATATTTGTTCAGCACCAACTATCGTCCAGGCAGTAGTCTAGATTGGGAAGGGGAAAGGTGTACAGCAGTAAACCAGATTCTTTCATACAGTTGACAGCATCGTGGAGGAGAGAAATTATAAACAAGCAACAAATTAGAGATGGAGTGAAGGGGCTATAGGTAAAGTGATAGAGTGAAGGAACAGAAGTTAGCAGACTCCAGGAATGCCTAACATGTCATCCACTCAACCAGCATCCACATTCCACCGTTGAAGAACACGAGGCAAAGAAGACCGTGATCTTCTCAAAACTAGACACGACCTTGTTAGCAGGGCTGGAAGCGGAACAGTCAACCTGCAAAGCCAACCCTCTCTTCACAGCCCCTCTCAATATTACGTTATTTCCCTATCATCGTACAGCCCTTAAACCCCAGTACCCAGGAAGGGAAGACACGCTCCCAGCACGCCCTTGTTGTCACCAGGACCCAAGGACCCCATCCATCCTCATCTCACTCCAGGGCCCAGAGAGCAGCCTGGGCGGGGCGAGGCCTCCGAGACGCGCCGGGGTGTCCAGCAGGTGGCAGCACCGAGAGGCCGCGCCCGCCGCACTGCCACCCCCGAGTCCGCATCATGGATGTCCGGCTCCGGAGCGGCTGGGCTGCTGGGGCCGGTGCGCGAGAGTGGCACTGCCAGCCCGCCCCTGCCCGGGACTCGGGTCCGAGCCGCAGGAGAACCAGCGCGCCCGGGTCCTCCCGCTTCCTCCTCCTCCTCCTTCCTGCTCTCACCTGAGCCTTCCTAGTCCACTCGCCTTCAAGGCCAGTGGGAGCAGCCCAGCCTGAGAGAGGACAGCAGAGAGAGAACGAGCACCTGAGGATACGGAGCGGCCACCAACTGCCTTTTCATCCCCAGGGGATGTGTGAGGTCCGAAGAACAGAAGATTTAAAAAGCAACCGGAGCCAAAAAAAAAAAACGAAATAAAAGGCATACAGATTGGAAATGAGAAGTAAGGCTAGATGTATTTGCAGATGGCATGGTCTTGTATGTAGAAAATCCTAAGGAATCCACGAAAAAACTATTAGAACTAATGATAAATAAGTTCAGCAAAGTTGCAGAGTACAAGATCAATATACAAAAATCAATTTTATTTCTATACACTAGTAATGGACAATCTAAAAACAAAATTAAGAAAACAATCCTATTTATAGTAGCATCAAAAATAATAAAATACTTAGAAATAAATTTAGCAAAGCAAGTACAAAACATACTCTGAAAACTGCAAAATATTGTTGAAAGAAATTAAAGGAGACCTAAATAAATGGGAAAATAGATCATGTTCATGGAAGACTTAATACAGTTGAGATAGTAATACAAACCAAATTCATCTACAGATATAATGCAATCACTATCGAAATCCTAGCAGCTTCTTTGTAGAAATTGACAAGCTGCTCCTAAAATTCAGATGGAAACTCAAGTGACACAGAATAGCCAAAACGATCTTGAAAAAGAACAAGGTTGGAGGACTCACCCTTCCTAATCTCAAAACTTACTACAAAGCAACAGTAATCAAGGCAGTATGGTACTGACATAAGGATAGCCATATAGACCAATGGAATAGAATTGAGAGTCCAGAAGTAAACCCATATATCTGTGTTCAGTTGATGTTTCACAAGGTTGCCAAGATGATTGAATGGAGAAAGAATAGTCTTTTCAACAAATGTTGTTGGGAAAATGGGATAGCCATATTAAAAAAAAAAAAATGAAGTTGGACCCCCTACCTCATACCATATACATAAATTAACTAAAAGTAGATCAAAGACGTAAACGTAAGAGTGAAACCAATAAAACTCTTAGAAGAAAACGTAGGTGTAAATCTTTGTGACCTTGGATTTGGCGATGAATTCTTAGATACGACACCAAAAGCGTAAGTAGCAAAAGAAAATAAATTGGACTTCATCAAAATTAAAAACTTCTGTGCACCAAAGGGCACTAACAAGAAAGTAAAAAGACAATCCACAGAATGGGAGAAAATTTTTTGCAAATAATATATTTGATAACGAACTTGCATCCAGAATATTTAAAAAAAAAAAAAAACTCTTACAACTCAATTATGAAAGGTAAGTAATCCAATTTAAAAATGGGCAAAGACTTGTAATAGACATTTCTTCAAAGAAGATATACAAATGGCCAAAAAGCACATGAAAATATGCTTAACATTATTAACCCATTAACCCAATGCCATGGAGTCAATTCTGACTCAAAGTGACACTATAGGACAGAGCAGAACTGTTTCCACAGGTTTCCAAGGCTGTAATCTTTATGGAAGCAGACTACCACATCTTTCTCCCTCGGAGCTGCTGGTGGATTGAAATCACCGACCTTTCGGTTAGCACTTGACCACTGCGCTGCCAGGGCTGCTTTCAACGTTACTAGAGAAATGCAAATCAAAACCACACCCACTAAGATGGCTATAATCATAAAGTCAGATAATAACAAGTATCAACAAAGATGTGGAGAAAATGGAACCTCCATGCAGCCCTGATGGGAATGTAAAATGGTGCAGACAATTTGAAAAACAATCTGGCAACTCTCCAAAAAGTTAAAAATAGAGTTGTCTTTGACCAGCAATTCCACTCCTAGGTATATATACAAGAGAAATGAAAACATATGTCCATGTAAAAACTTGTACACAAATGTTTATAGCAGCGTTATTCATAATAGCCAAAAGGTAGAAACAATCTAAGTGTCCATTGACTGAACAGACAGATTGAGATATACACATACAGTGGAATATTATTCAGCCATGAAAAGGAATGAAGTACTCATACATGCTACAACATGGACAAACCTTGAAAATACGCTGAATGAAAGGAGCCAGTCATAAAAGAGCACAGCACCACTAATATGAAATGTCCAGGATAAGCAAATCTATAGAGACAGAAAGCAGTTTCTCAGGGCTGGGGAGATAGGGGATTGGGAGTAACAGCTAACGGGCACGAGGTTTCTTTTTTGAGGTGATGAAAATATTCTAAAATTAATTGTGGTGATGTGATGGTTGCACAACTCTGTGAATGTACTAAATACCACTGAACTGTACTCTTTAAATTGGCAGATTGTATAATATGTGAATTATAGCTCAATAAAACTGTTACTTAAACAAAAAAAAAAAAAAAAGGCAACGAGGCCCTCCATATTGAATGAAGGACCAAGTGCCAATGCATCACCAAGTACAGGAGCAGTAAGTGGATTCCTCCTTTCCTTTGCCATGGGAACAAGGATAGGGGCGGAGGTGCAGGAGCCTGTGCTGGGGCTGCCTGGGAGGCAGGAAGGAAGCCTGGCATCTACGGGGACACACGGCCCCCAGACTCCTTCTTGGTGCTTTTTGTGCTCCCGGGCATAGTTTTTTTGTAAAGTTTAAACATATACCTACCAAGCAACTCTACTACTAGGCATTTACTCAAGAAAAATGAAAACATATCTCCACACAAAGTCCTGTATGCAAATATCCATAGCAGGTTTATTAACATAACAAAAACTGAAAATAACACATCCTTATTAACAGTAGACAAACACTAGAAACAGCCCAAATCTACAGGACAATGTATAAACACTGTAGAATATTAATACAATGGAATAATATTCATCAGAAAAAAAAATAACTAATACAACAAACAACATGGATGAATTTCAAAAATATATGAAGGGAAAGGTAGCTGGAGACAAAAGAGTATATATTGTGGGAATCCATTTGTATGAAGTTCAACAACAGGCAAAACTAATCTTTAATAATAGAAAGCCTAACAGTTGTTGCTCTGGTGTGAGGGGGATGGTATGGATTGGGAAGGGGCATGAGAGAACATTTTAAGGTAATGAAAATGTTCTCTATCTTGATTAGGGTGTTGATGACATGGGTATATACACTTAGGATCTGTGTACTCTGTGTAAATTATACATCAATTAAACAGTGAATAAAAGAAAAGTCTTAAAAATGAATACAAGTAGTCCTAGGCTTGGAAAAAATCTCAGCTTTCCTATTTAATGCTATGATTTCTGGCGTTCAGTTTCCTCAGCTGTTCAGTGGTTCCATATGATTCTCTCACTTATGTTAAAGGACTGATAGCAAAGAAAATAACATCTGTCATGTTACTGTTCAATGCTATACCTTTCAAGAGCCTCCAGTCCAATTTATTTTGTGCAGGTAACTCCCTGGCCCTGATGTCCCAGCTACACTGACCTCCTTGAACCAGTCTCATATGTTCCAGCCTCAGGGTCCTTGCACATACTGTTCCTCCACCTGAATTGTTCTTGCCCCTGTTCTTTCACGACTGGCTTGCCCCCTATCCTTCCAATCTCAGCTGAAATGGTTTATCTTCAGATTGCCTGTCATCACCACGTATACATATCCTTCATTCTGCTGTCACACTTGGTAATTATTTATTTATTTGTTTACTTACTGTCTTAGTTACCTAGCTGCTATAACAGAAATACCACAAGTGGATGACTTTAACAAACAGAAATTTATTTTCTCACAGTTTAAGAGGCTAGAAGTCCGAATTCAGGGTGTCAGCTCTAGGGGAAGGCTTTCTGTCTCCATCAGCTCTTGAGGAAGGTCCTTGTCTCTTCTGAGCTTCTGCTCCTGAGCAATCTTCATGTGGCTTGGCATCTCTCTTCCGCCATCTCTAGGGGCTTGGCATCTCTCTTCCTCCATCTCTGCTTGCTCGTTTGCTTGTTTAATATCTCTTTTATATCTCAAAAAAGATTGACTTCAGACACACCCTATGTTAATCCTGTCTCATTAACAAAACAAAGACAACCCACTCCCAAATGGGATTATAACCACAGATACAGAGGTTAGGATTTACAACACATATTTTTGAGGGACACAATTCAATCCATAAAACATCGTATAAGTTCTCCCACTGAATTGTAAGTTTGTCTGTTTTTAATTTGTACTTAGTACACCCAAACTAAGTATCCACAAAATATTTGCTCAATAAAGGAATGTGCAAATGATCATGACCTTTGGTACATGGACTTTTTAATCTATTTGTGATGACTGAACTGCATGGATAGTGTTGGCGCCCAGCCCCTAGCCAGGCCTCAGCCGCCTTCTCTCTCTCCCCCAGGTCAATGAAGATATGCAGGCACTCCTTGATGCAGGTGAGGGATCTCCTGAGAGGCCTGGAGGGTGGACATGGACTCATGAGTGTGAGGCTCAACGGGGCCTCAGAGGTCACCCAGCACAGAAGGAAACCAAGGTGCCAACAGGAGACAACTTTGCCCCAGATCACACAGAGAAGTCAAGGCCTGATTTGAATCCCAGCTCTACCCCAGCCCAGCTGTGTGACCTTGAGAAAATACAACACCTGTCTGTGTCTCAGTTTCCCCATCTATAAAATAGGGTTGTAATTTTTCCTGCCTCCTAGGATTGTTGCAAGGATTAAATACATGTTTAGAACATTACCTTGCACGTAATAAAAAACGAATAAACGTTAGCCGTTTTGCCCTAACTGTACTCTAGCAATCTTTCTATTTCTCTACGGCACTTCCATAATAGGCACCTAACACACAGTTGATGCTAAATGAATTTTTTTTTTAATAAATAAGTAGTGCCCAACCACAGTGGTGACTCTAAAATATAAAAAAAAAATAAAATTAACTTCTGATTCTTCTTTTTAGGAAGGAAAATTAAATGGGGTGAAGGTTTTAAAAGGTTGATGTTTAATAGCATACTCTTTAGTGATCTGGAAAATTCTCATATGTGGAAGCACTCTTCCACCATGACAGGGATTAATGAGGAAATGGGGCATAAAGCAGCGTAGGGTTGCACAGACTGGGAATTATAGGACTTCAAGGAATATTGGACATCATCTAGATTAATAGTTCTCAACCCTGGTAGCAATTATCCTCACACAAAGAGATTTTATACATCCATATGCGGTGTGTTGAAATTCCACACTAATCTGAGGCTCCAGATTAACCCTAACCCTGACTCTAACTCTACCACCTAGCCAACCACCTTTGCATTTCAAGCTACCAGTGTTTAAACAACCAGTTCACAAGATTCCTGAATATCTAATAATCAGCTCTCAAGAACTGGTGCATGCTGGTTCCAGCATACCACTGTGACCATGACCCACCTGTATCAACATTAATGGGGAGCTTTTATAAAACTGGAATCCTAGCCCTAGATTGACCAAATCAGAATCATGATGGTTGCAACCCAGGAATCGGAATTTCTAAGAAGCAACCTAGATGATACTGTAAGAGAGAAATTTCCAGTAAATCTTTGACCAGGGTAAATTGCAAAAAAACTAAAAACCATATTCCTACTGCTTTTAGCAAAATGAAAACTGAAATTAGTAATACCTGCTTTTAGGCTCTTTATCTGGCATAGCAATCATGGGCAGCTATAAAGGTATTTTCTCTGCAGATAAACCAAGATGTGAAAGAAATGCATTCCAAGGAAGGGATTTGAAGTAAATATATGTATGACCTGGGCCCCACCTTATCTGAAGCTCCCAGGCAACCAGAAAGGTTTCATTTAAACAAACAGAGTTTAAGAAGTAGGGGGCAGGGGCTAGCACCAGTGACACCTGGTACTTAATATCTCTAAGAAATATTTTACATCAAAGATGACAGCCTAAGGAGTGTATTACTTCAAACAAGAGACTTTTACAACCTACTCTAGAAATGTGTGTAGTAAGCATTCTGTGACTATGATTTGTAACCTCTGGGCCCACCTACCTTCCTATGTGCAGCCCCTGTAGCCAGTCCTGTAGTTCATTTGTATAACATACCCAATAGAAGGCCTTTTTCCATCTATAACCTCATTTAAAAACTAACCAATTATTGTGACTTCCTGCCTTAACCCTATATAACCTTAGTTCTAAGGCCTTTTCACTGAAAATCGCCATGTTTTCATTTATGTGAGCTGGTGGTTTCCTTCATCCTGATGACTCTTTATGCTGAATAAATCCTCTGAATTTTAATTGCAAGGCCTGAGTGGATTTTTACTACAATACTCATGTACGCCAGAGTTTGAGAGCACTGCACCAAACAATGTGGCAGTCCTCTAGGCACTCTGGGTAGCCATCAGATGATTCTACGAACAAATAGGAGACCCTTACCAAATGTGGTTACTGTCTCATCATGGGCAACCATCCCTAGGGCCCCTCGTGCACTGTAATGCAAATACAGTGTTGCCTTTGACTAATGAGGCCCTGATTCATTTTGGCAATGAGGCAGCTTCAGTTATTGACCTTCTGGAGAAAGCACCAGGCATTTGGTCCTCACCAGTACCAGGGAGAAGAGTCCACAGTTTCCCTGTTGCCCTGCCCTTGACATGAGATGTATTATTAACATCCCAGGACTGGCCCTGGCCATCCTCTCTCAAGTATTAGAATGTTAACCTTACTGCTGAGATTGTACTGTGAGCTGAGAAGTTCCACAGTAAGCTGAGCTTGTCACGGGTCACCCTGGCTGAGCTCAAACAACCATGGCTCCTTTCACTGAGGGGCCCCCTGTCCTACTCTCAACCACATTATATCCCCAAACCTCAAGTAGAGTTAAGAGGTTGGGAAGAATTATCTTACTAATCCCTCTACTTCCACTGGACAGTAGGCACCATGCTCCATGTCACCTCAGATGTTTCTAAGATCTAGAGTGAAAAATTATACCAATCAAATATAATCCAATTTATCAGTTGAATAGTGGTCATAGCCCCAAATGCATGGATGGGATTGGAACAACACTTTTTCCTGTTAAAAGATCCTATTTATATTGATCAGCTTGGGCCTCTGGAAAGGTCTTAGGAACATACAGCTGGTAGACAAATATTACGTCAATATGAGCAAGGTATGGAGAAGCTGGCACATTTTGATTTCCTGTCACTTCCCTGTACCCAGAAAGAGCATCTTGCCTTGTCCATGAAAAAGGTAGAGTTCCTGCACCTGCATTAAGATCCAAGACAAAAATAATGATAATAAAGACCCGTGCAAGGTCTTAGACCTGTCACTTTCTGCACTTCCCACTGAGATGCAGGGAAAAGCATGGGGAGACCATCAACACTCATCGCTCATAGATGAATCCTGAATGGTCATCTTGCTGGTTTATAAAGTAGTCATGCTCCTAAGTAAGAACTACCACTAGCTCATCAATGGAGAACTGGGCCAGAGAATTGCAGAGTAGGTCGAAGTGGGGATGAAAATGCCCCTCCCAACAGTACCCTCTTTCATGAAACAAAAGCAAAGCCCTTCCTTTAACCCCTACCGTTTCCTTGAGACTGTATGGCCACCATTTTTATAGGAAAAGTAGATGTTGCCATAAATGTAAAAGTCAGAACAAGACTATTAACTGAAATTTCTTTATAGCCAGGTGATTTCAACAACAACAACAAAAAAAATCTAGGGACAGGTGACACAGCCTTGAGGAATCATGAAGCAAACCTGACTCTGGTCAGAAGGAAGTGTAAACAGCTATTAAGACCTGATTCCATGACTTACAACTAGTTAATTGTGAATCATTAAGAAAAGAATAGACTTGCTAAGGGTATGGTATGTGGGGTTAAAGGAATCAGGGGGCTGGAAGAAAATTATTATAAACAATAGAGATCTTTATATCCACCCTGTTAGGTGCTGAGCTTGGTTAAAACTAACTTTCCTACTGCAGAGTTGACAGAGAAGTAAAGAGTTTTCAAGCAAGAAGTCTTTCAAAAAGTATTCAATCTAGATGGTTTTTAAAGCCCCTTTCTCAATCTAAAAAGACATTTTTTTTTTTGCTTCAGAACCATTTTTTAAAGAAGTATAATTTGGAAGCACAACATTTAATAACAAAGATGACTTACTGAGTGCTTATTTTGAACCAGGCACTGATCTGAGTGCTTTGTGTATATTATCTCATTTAATCTTCACAACAATCCCGTGAGGCAGGTCCTATTATTATTTTCTTCTTTTTACAGGTGGAGAAACTGAAGCACAGAGAGATGATGTACTAACCCCAGGTCACAAAGCTTGGCTGTTGTAGAGCAGCAGATATGAGAAGAACTGCTATGTTTAAAATAGGGTAGAGGGTAGGGTTGGGGTAGGGGAGGGACCTGTGGTCCTGCCACTAATCTTTCCCCACCCAGCCACCCAAGCTCAGATGAACCCTGTTTGAAAACCACTGGTAAGAAAACCAAAACATAAACTGAATTGCTCAAGGTCAAATTAGGATGAAAGGTGACAAAAGTAAAGATTTTAATATAACTTTAGCTTTAAAGAAAGAAAGAGACATCATGAGAGCCAGAAATGAAAGCCCAGTGGTATGTGGGAGCAGATGGCCCAGAGACCCTAGGGGTCCACAACCTGCACAGTGGTCCTCAGAGCTGGGCAGACCTTCTAATACCCCCAGGGGCAGGAGATATGACCTTGGGCCTGTGTGAAGCAGGCTGAATTGAGCTCCCTACAATAAAGACTGAAGTCTAGAAGGGCTGCTACTTCCATAAAGATGAGGCTACAAAATTTCTTTACATTTTCCAGGATGCCTTGAAGGAGCTTTGCAACTGTCTGAGGCCTCATGTGGGAAATGGCCTGCACCATGCAAGAATCACGTTCTTAAGGGAGGACATAGCAATAAAAACTGGCCCCTGGATGTTGATTCTCTAGAAAAACAGCAAAACAACTCTGTCATGACTCTTTCACAGTGCAGGGTTCATGAGAAGTCCATTTTCAAAAAATGTTGATGAGTAGTTCACAATTAAAGAGAGCCAAATCACACAAGGAAATTAATTACCAAGAGGAAGAACCCGCAGATTCAACAGAGAGGTGAATTAGCACTGCAAGAACTAGAAATGAAAGACAAGTAGAATAAGCATGTTAAAATAATTGAAAAGATTTAAAAAATTGAAACCATAATTAAAGAATATTGTGGGAAAAGGAACAGATAAACCTTATAAAAAACCACATTTTCTAGAACTGAAAAATGAAGGCACAAAAATTAAGGACTCAATGGATAGTTTAAACAGATACAGCACAGCTGAGAAAACACTCAGTGACCCTGAAGGCACATCTATAGAAATCACCTAGAATGTAGCATGGAAGAACGGGGTGTAGATTGTAAAAGACTTAACCACGCAAGATGGAGGACAGAATGAGAAGTCCAACACACCTCTAATAGGAGTTCCAGATTGAGAGACTGAAAACAACTAGAGAGAAGCAATATTCACAGGAAGAGTGACAGAATATTCCAGAACAGAAGAAAGACAAGAGTCTTCAAACTGAAAACGTCCTCTCAGTTCTGAACAGGACAAATAAAAATAATAAATCTTTTAAACATGATTTCCATTTCTTTAAATGGTTTAAAAAGAAATCCTTTTTTTCTGGATTTAATTATCTAACCTATCTAAATGTTTAATTTTATAGAATAAAGGAATTAAGTAAAAATGTAAGAACATATATTAATGAGATATAAAACAAAGGATGCAGAAAGAAGGAACAACAAAGATAAATACGAAATTAATGAAATAGAAACAAAGGAACCATAGAGATGATCAACAAAACCCAAAACTGCTTCTTTGATAACACTAGTGATATAGACAAACCTCTAATAAAAATGATTGAAAGTTTTACTTTACTGGTTAGTTGTTTTTTTCTTTTTCCCCACACCTTGAAGATATTATTCAATACCTAGTTAAACTATCCCACCACCCATCTGTCAGTTTATTGTACTATGGTGGCTTACATGTTGCTGTGATGCTGGAAGCTATGCCACTAGTGTTTCAAATACCAGCAGGGTCACCCATGGTTTCTGTGAAGAGGTTTCAGTGGAGCTTCTAGACTAAGACAGACTAGGAAGAAGGGCCCAGCTATCTACTTCTGAAAATTAGCCATTGAAAACCCTACAGATCACAACAGAATATTGTCCGATATAGCAGTGGACGATAAATGCCTGGGTTGGAAGACACTCAAAATACACAGTGCCTGCAACAATGGACTGACTGAGCAGATCAGTGATTTGAAGATGCCACTGGACTAGGCAAGGTTTCATTCTGTTGCACGTGGGGTCACCTAGAGCTAGAGCTGACTTGATGGCAGCTAATAACAACAACGGTTGAATTATCATTCAAGACTGATAAAAATAAAAATTAAGACAAATAAAGACTAATAGAGTATACATCTCACACACTGCCAATGAAATAAATACATTTATTTATTTTTATTGTGGTTAAGTGAAAGTTTACAGTTCAAATCAGTTTCTCATACAAAAATTTATACATACATTGCTATGTGACCCTAGCTGCTCTCCCTATAATCCCTCTTTCCACCCCAGGATTTCCTGTGTCCATTCAACCATCCCCTGTCCATTTTTGCCTTCTCATCTCGCCTCCGGACAGAAGCTTCCCATTTAGTCTCATGTATCTATTTGAGTTAAGAAGCACTCTCTTCACAAGTATCATTTTATGTCCCATAGTCCAGTCTAATCTTTGCCTCAAGAACTGGCTTTGGGAATGGTTTCAGTTTTGGGCTAACAGACAGTCCAGGGGCCATGTTTTCTGGGGTCACTCCAGTCTCGGTCAGACCATTAAGTCTGGTCTTTTTACTAGAACTTAAGTTCTGCACCCCACTTTTCTCCTCTTCCATCAGGGATTCTCTGTTGTGTTCCCTGTCAGGGTGGTCATTGGTGGTAGCTGGGCACCATCTAGTTCTTCTGGTCTCAGGTTGATGGAGTGTCTGGTTTATGTGACCCTTCCTGTCTCTTGGGCTAATAAAATGAAATAAATATTAAAGGATTTACTTTAGGAAGAAGAAAATGGACACTTTTTTTAATAAAAATAGTAAAAAGTCACACCTGAATATATCATGGTAAAACTGCAGAACATCAATGACAAATAGAAAACCTTAAAAACCACCAGGGAGAAAAGACAGACTAACTGCAAAGAAATGACTATTAGTCTGATAGCAAAATTACAAACATCAAAAATAGATGAAAAAAGAGAATGGGATTATAAAGAGAGCACAAATACACAATATGGAGGGGTCAGTTTTGTAAACGTATATGTATAACACACATACGTATGTCAGATTTTGTAAATGTCAATATAAAAAAACAAAGATGTGGTGTACTGTCACTCTGAAAAGATCTAAGACCTCATAGCTACTTTGGCCAAACCCAACACCATATCTCCTTGAACGGTATGTCTGCTCATGTTTTAAGAATGGGTTTTTGAGCTGCTGTTGGTATGAAATCAGTCATTGATACTGGAGTCTGTGCCTTCTACAAACTTGCTTTCAGGACAAGCAATCTCCTTTCCCATGTGTGGATCAGAAGTCGGTTGCTGGGCGATTTCACTCTCAATATACTGCCGATGTGGTCATAAAGCCACAAGATATTTAAGGGTAAAATACCAGCACAGGGAGGGAAACTATGCAGGAGAGGGAGGACGGAGACTTCAGCAAATGCCGAGATCTTCTTCAGAAACCTGGTATCAAGTGAACAAAGATTAAGAGTGACGCCCAGTAACCACACCATGGCATAGCCCACAGGGGTGACACACAGGAGGCTTCAACAGCCCACCCCTCCCAGCTGCTACCTGAGTCTGGGTTGTTTGGCTATTCTTCCTCTAAGCCCGAAATCCATCGGCCACTGCTGTGGCTCAGGGATGGCTGTAATCTAGAGAGAGCTGGAGGGGCATACAAGGAGCCAGTTCCCCTCTCCTCTCCTTCTTCCACCCCTTCCTGTTTCCTGATCTCACTTCCCCCTTCCCTACCAAATGTTCCATCTCTGGTAAGTTGGGTCCCACAAGTGACCAGATGTAGGCTAATGATGGCATTATGGAAATAAGGAGAAAAGCTCACTGCCACCCACCATGATACAGGGGATCGTGTTCTGCAGTGTGAGAGTGTATCCCTATAGATAAGCCTGCTAAAATGCGATCATCAAATTAATTTAGTAGTACTGAGTTACTGTCAGGAGCCCTGGTGGCACAGTGGTTAAGAACTTGGCTGGTAACCAAAAGGTCAGCAGTTCGAATCCACCAGCTGTTCCTTAGAAACCCTATGGGACAGTTACTGTCATTCAGGGTGGTGGTATAAGATGCAGGAGTGCCAGTGTAGCCAATCCATTCCATCACAAAAAGACCCCAATGAAACTACATCCTGTCACGTATGCCTCCCTTCTGCAAAACAGGGCTGCAGGTATGTTCTAACACTCTAGCAACTGCCAACTTGAAGATTATTTGACAGAAATGCTAGCTAAGGAGTAGATACCCGTATGCAGTTTTAAAAATCTGACACCTTCCCCACCATCCAAGTAAAATTCTCTCTCAAAGGTCACCTACAACAATAACTACAACAATAATAATAGCTAATACATACTGATCTCACACACTCTGTGCCAGGCAATATTCTAAGTGCTTTGTTGTATTAGCTCGTTTTAACTCATGACAATCCTATTAGGCATCATTTAAACTCATGACAATCCTATCAGGCAAGTACTCATGTTACTGACATTTTACAGATGAGAAAACTGAGGCATAAGAGATAAATTAACTTGCCCAAATTCACGCAGCTAGTAAGATAAAGGGACCACATGATGACCCCAAAATGCCTTTCAGGCAATCTGGCTCCAAAACTCTGTAAATTTTTAAGCTACACTGCCTCCAATGGCTAAAACCAAAGACCTTTCCTCAGTCGGCCCTGCTTTACTTCTCTGAGGCCTTCGAAGTGTTAACTACCCCCATCCTACCTCCATGACTTGTTCCTTTCTCTCAACTTGCTGCTCTGTCTTTTGTATGCGTGCAAGTATGTGTGTACGTTTACGTATATGTATGTTCATGAAGTGTTTGTTCAAATACTTCACCCATTTTTAATTTGGGTTGTTTGTCTTATTTTTATTGAGTTATAGGAGTTTGTTATGTAGCCAGGTTAGCTGTCTTTTGTCCAATATGTGGTTTTTAAATATTTTCTCCCAGTTTGTAGCTTCCTATTCACTTACTAAATTACTGAATGTTGTCTTTTAGAGACAAATGAGAAAAAGCTTTTAATTTTGACTAAGTTTAACTTATCAGTTTGTTCTTTGGTTATTGCTTTCTGTGACTAGTCTAAGAAAACATTATCCCCAAGTCATAAAGATATACTCGTATTTTCCTCTAAAACCTGTACAGTTTTAGCTTTTACATTTAAGTATTTAGCTTGTCTTTAATTTTTTGTATGGTGTAAGGAAGGGGATGAGGTTCATTTTTTACCCTAGGACATCTAGTCATCCCAGACCATTTTATGAAAAGTTTTTCCTTCATCCATTAGATTGTTTTAGTGCCTTTGTTGAAAATTGAATGACTATACAATAGTGGAACGTTTCTAGGATCTCTGTGCTGCTCAGCTGATATATTTGTATGTCCTTGTGCCAATACCACAGTGTCTTGATACTGTAGCTTTATAGTAGGACTTGAAATCAAGTAAAGTAAGTCTCCAAATCTTCTCTGGTTTTTCAGTTTTGATACTCTAAGTGCTTAGGGTTTTGCCTAGCGTTGACTGAGCTTCTTGAATTTGTACATTTGAAAAACATTTCTTCCCCATTCTCTCGTCCTCCTCTCATTTTGAGACTTCAGTTGTCTTAGTCATCTAGTGCTGCTACAACAGAAATACCACACGTGGATGACTTGAACAAAGGGAAATTTATTTCCTCACAGTTAAAGTAGGCTAAAAGTCCAAATTCAGGGCATCAGCTCCAGGGGAAGGCTTTTTTTCTCTGTTGGCCTTCTACTCTTCGGTGTTCCCCCGGACTAGGAGCTTCTCTGCACAGGGACCTCGGTCCAAAGGATGTACTCTGCTCCCAGCACTACTTTCTTGATGGTATGAGGTCCCCCACTCTCTGCTTGCTTCCCTTTCCTTTTATCTCTTGAGAGATAAAAGGTGGCGCAGGCCACATCCCAGAGAAACTCCCTTTACATTGGATCAGGGATGTGACCTGGGTAAAGGTGGTATTACAATCCCACCCTAATCCTCTCTACCATAAAATTACAATCACAAAATGAAGACCAACCACACAGTTCTGGGAATCATGGCCCAGCCAAATTGATACACACACTTTTGGGGGGACATAATTCAAACCATGACACCAGTATTATACCTTTTGTTATTGTCTCACATGTCCCTGAAGTTCTGATCATTTTTTTTAATCATTTTTCCCTTTCTTCTTCAGATTGTATCATTTCTCTTGACCTATCTTCAAGTTCGCTGACTCTTATCCCTGTCATCTCTATTATGCTCATAAGTGATCCTGTGATTTTTTTAAATTAATAGACTTTATTTTTCAGAGCAGTTGTAGATTTACAGAAAAATTGAGAAGAAAGTGCAGAGACTTCCCATAAACCTATACCTAAACCCCCCCCACACACACAGTTTTTTTTATTATTAACACCTTGCTTGGTGTGGTACATTTGTTACCACTGATGAACCAGTACTGTTCCATTATTATTAACTAAAGTCCACAGTTTGCATTAGGTTTCACTCTTTGCGTTGTATAGTTCTATGGGTTTTGACAAACGCATAATTGTCACGTATCTGCCATTGCGGTATCATACAGAATAGTTTCACTGCTCTAAAAATCCCTTGTGCCACATATTCGTCTCCCACCTCAAGGCCCTGACAACCACAATCTTTTGTTTTATTTTGTTTTTCTTATTGTCTCCATACTTTTGTCCTTTTCAGAATTTCATATAGTTGGAATCATACATCATGTAGACTTAGCAGTCTGGTTTCTTTCACTTAGCAATAGGCATTTAATGTCCCTCCATGTCTTTTCATGGCTTGATAGCTCATTTCTCTCTATTGTTGAATAATTTTCTATTGTGTGGCTACACCACAGTTTGTTTATCCATTCACATTTTAAAGGACATCCGTTGGATTTCAATTTTGGGCAACTATGCATAAAGCTTCTATAAACATTCACGTACAGGTTTTCACGTGGACATAAATTTTCAACTCACTTGGGTAAATATTTAGAAGCACAATTGCTCAATTGTATTGTAAGACTATGTTTAGCTATGTGAAGACGAAGGCAGAGATTGGATCGATGCAGCTACAAGTAAAGGAACACCAAAGATTGTCAGAAGTTACCAGAACCTAGGAAGAGGCAAAGGAAGGATTCTTCCCTAGAGCCTTCAGGAGAACATGGCCCTGCCGACACCTTCATTTCAAATATCAAACCTGCAGAATGGTGAGAAAATAAAGTTTGTGGAAATTTGTTATGGCAGCCCTAGGTAACTAGTACGGGTACAGAAGACTTGAAAAATATTTTTCATCAACTTGACCTAATTGACATTTATGTAACACGCCACCAGAAAACACCAGACATAGATAGTCTTCTCAAGCGCATATGGAATATTTACCAAGACAGAAAATATTGTGGAACAAAAAACAAATGTCAAGAAATTTCAAAACGTTGAAATCATGCAAGATATATTCTCCTACCACAGGGGGAATTAAACCATAAATCAATAACAGAAATACATTTGGAAAATCACCAAATACGTGCAAATTAAACAAAACACTCCTAAATACCTCAGAAAGAGAAAAATCAGACCTCAGATAAGAAAAAAAAAAAAATCATAAGGAAAGTTAGAAAATGGTTTGAATGCAATGAAATAAAAATACAACATCCCTTAACTTGGGAGATGCAGCAAAAGTAGTGCTTAAAGGGAGTTTTATAGCAGTAAATGTTTATATAAGAGAAGAAGAAAGGCCTCAAAACAATGTCCTAAGCTTCCACCTTAAGAAACCAAAATAAAAAAAGAAGAGCAAATTAAATCCAAAGGAAAGAAAGAAAATAATTTTAGAAAGAGCAGAAATCAAATAGAAACCGAACAAAAAATAGAGAGCATTAATGAAATCAAAGAGCTGTTTCCAGAAAAGATCCAGAATACTGCTGGGTGGGGCGCCTTAAAACACAGTCCCTCTCCTGCCTCCTTCTGCCTCCCCCTTCCTGGGCACAGGAGGACCAACATGCAATGCAGACTTTGTTATTCCTGCAATGGGAGGCCTGGGAGGATGAGAGAAGGGATTCCAGTCCATTGACCTGACAGCTCTTGCCCTGTCGAGCTTCTGACCAGAGAGACGTGCTCCTGTCTGCCTTTCTGTGCATTGCTTCCTGTCTGTCAGGCTGAGGCACATTCCTTGCATTCTAGGATTGAGAAACACGGTTTGGTTCTTGGAGGGAAGAAGGGGGAGGCACCAGGATGGTGGAAGCGGGCAGAGAGCATACCAGGAATCAAGGCTGCTGTTCTTCTCCCTCCCTGAGTGACTTGGCCCACACAGACTTGCCTGCCACCCCTAGGAAAGTGATTCCCACCAAGTTTCTCTATGAAGATGCCTCCCTTGGGTATCTGGATGGAGCTGGAGCTGTGGGCACAGTGTCTGATCTCAACCAGCAGCATCAATAAGCCAACTTTTCGCTGGTGAAAGTGCCAACCCCCAGCAACCAGCCCCCAAAATTTTGTCAGAAGGAATCTGGGAAATTGTCTGAGGTAGCCCAGGCATTTTATAGATGAGAGGAGAGAAACCAAATATATTAAGGCTACAAATATTATGAAATCTAGTCACACGACACTAGCCTCCTTTCCCTTGGAATAGGCGGGAGAGCAGGGAAATGCAGCTGGGCGTAGTAAGTGAACTTTAGGAAAACTCCCACAAGATCTTGCAAATGTGCTGGGAGAAATATGGACCAAATGCCAGTGAGGTCAGACAGATTGATGACTGATTTAAAGGCCACTCATTAATTACTTAATGCTTCCTTGGATGCTATTCTCTGAACAAGTTCTTAGTCTTAGCCCTCATCCCAGTTGAGGCCAAAATTTAACAAAATCTTGGATGAAGGCACAAATTCACTTCTTTAAATAATATTGGATGAGTACCTACTCTGTACAGAGCCCTGGTGGCGCAGTGGTCAAGCACTCTGCTGCTAACCAAAAGGTCAGCTGTTCGAACCCACCAGCCACTCCACAGGAGAAAGATGTGGCAGTCTGCTTCTGTAAAGATTTACAGCTTTGGAAACTCTATGTGGCGGTTCTACTTTGTCCTATAGGGTTGCTGTGAGTCAGAATTGACTCAGTGGCAGTGGGTTGGTTTTGGTTTACCTACTCTGTACAGCCCTGGTGGTGCAATGCTTAAGAACTTGGCTGCTAACCAAAAGGATGGCATTTCGAACCCACCCAGCAGCTCGGCAGGAGAAACGCCTGGCTATCTGCTTCCATAAAGATTACAGCCAACAAAACTCTATGGCTGTTCTACTCTGTCACATGGGGTCGCCATGAGTTGGAATTGATGGCACCCAACAATAACAACCTACTCTGTACTAGGAACTAGTGACACTGATGAGTGAAAACAGAGCCCGGCCTTCAAGAACCTACAATCCACTGGGGACTTAGAGGTGAATCAAATAGTCACAATTAACTGTGAGTAGGACTATGACAGAGAGGAAGGCAGTGTTATAAAAACCAAACCAAACCCATTGCCTGTGAGTCAGTTCTGACCCATAGCAACCCTACAGGACAGAGTAGAACTGTCCCATATGATTTCCAAGGAACGACAGGTGGATTTGAACTGCCAACCTTTTGGTTAGCAGCCGAGCTCTTAACCGCTGCACTACCAGGACTCCAGGCAGTGCTATGAAAAAAAACAAAAAAAAACAAACCTGTTGTGTTGAATCGATTCCAACCCATAACGACCCTAGAGGACAGAGTAGAACTGCCCCATAGGGTTTCCAAGGAGCAGCTGGTGGATTTCAAATGTTGACATTTTTGTTAGCAGCACTATAAAAACCAAATCCGACTCATAGCAACCCTATAGGACAGGGTAGAACTGCCCTAAACAGTTTCCAAGGAGCAGCTGGTGGATTCAAACTGCCACTCTTTTGGTTAGCAGCCATAGCTCTTAACCACTATGCCACCAGGGTTTCCAGCAGTGCTATAGGAGCCTATAAAAGGGGAATTTCCTCTAGGCAGGGAAATCAAGGAAGGCTTCCCTACCAAGTGACTCTTCAGCTAATATCTGAAGGGTAAGTAGAAGTTACATAAGTATATAAAGAAGGGAGGGAAAATAATTCCAGACAGAGTGTTGAACATGTACAGAGGCCCTGTGCCAGGAGGGAATATGAAGGTGTAAGGAAATGAATACTGTGTGGTTTAAAATAAGGAAAGGTGTGTGTCAGGGTTGTACCCTTTCACCATACTTATTCAATCTGTACGATGAGCAAATAATCTGAGAAGCTGGACTATATGAAGAAGAATGGGGCATCAGGATTGGAGGAAGATTTATTAACAACCTGTGATATCACCTGGAGTAAAGGAGAATGAAGAACACCAAAGACAAAAGGAAAGTATTAGCCCAGGAGACAGAAAGGGCCACATAAACCACAGACTTCATCAGCCTGAGACCAGAAGAACTAGATGGTGCCCAGCTACCACCAATGACCGCCCTGCCAGGAAACACAACAGACATTCCCAGATGGAGCAGGAGAAAGATGGGGTGCAGAACTCAGATTCTAGTAAGAAGACCAGGCTTAATGGTCTGACTGAGACTGGAGGAACTCCAGAAAACATGGCCCCTGGATTCTCTATCAGCCCAGAACTAAAACAATTTCCAAGGCCAACTCTTCAGACAGGGATTGGACTGGACTGTGGGACAGAAAATGATACTTGTGAGGAGTGTGCCTCCTGGCTCTAGTAGACACAAAAAACTAAACAGGAAGCTTCTGTCCAGAGGTGAGCTGGGAAGGCAGACAGGGTTAGGAGCTAGTTGAATGGACATGGGGAATCAGGGGTGGAAAGAAGGAGTGTGCTGTCACAGTATGGGGAGAGCAATTAGAGTCACATAACAATGTATGTATAAATTTATGTATGGGAAAAATTAAAAAAAAAAACATCCTGTGATATGCAGATGACACAACTTTGCTTGCTGAAAGTGAAGAGGACTTAAGCACTTACGGATGAAGATCAAAGACACAGCCTTCAGTATGGATTACACCTCAACATAAAGTAAACAAAAATCCTCACAACTGGACAAATGAGCAACATCGTGATAAACAAAGAAAAGATTGAAGTTGTCAAGGATTTCATTTTACTTGGGTCCACAGTCAATGCCCTTGGAAGCAGAAGTCAAGAAATCAAACAGCGTATTACATCGGGTAAATCTGCTGCAAAAGATCCCTTTAAAGTGTTAAAAAGCAAAGATGTCACTGTAAGGACTAAGGTGTGCCTGACCCAAGCCATGACGTTTTCAGTTGCCTTATACGCATGTGAAAGCTGGACAAGGAATAAGGAAAACGGAAGAAGGCATGTGAAAGCTGGACAAGGAATAAGGAAAACGGAAGAAGAATTGATAGCTTTGAATTATGGTGTTGGTGAAGAATATTGAATATACCATGGACTGCCAGAAGAACAAATAAATCTATCAGGAAGAAGTATAGCTAGAATGCTATAGAAGCGAGGATGGTGAGACTTCATCTCATATACTTTGGACATGTTATCAGGAAGGACCAGTCTGTAGAAAAGGACATCGCGCTTGGTAAGGTAGAGGGTCAGCACAAAAGAGGAAGACTCTCAACAAGATGAACTGGCACAGTGGTTGCAACAATGGGCTCAAGCATAACAACAGTTGTGAGGATGGCTCAGGATGGACTGGGCAATGTTTCATTCTGTTGTACACAGGGTCGCTGTGAGTCGGAACCGACTTGACGGCACCCAACAACAAGGAAACGAAAGGCCAATAAGCACGGGGTGCCCGGAGCCAGGAGTAGCATGGTTCCTTTATCAGTTTCCTAGAGCTGCTGTAAGAAATTGCCACAAACGGGTGACTTTATAAGAACAGAAATTTACTGTCTCACAGTTTTGGAGGCTAGAAGTCCAAATTCAGGGTGTTGGCCATATTGATTCCTTCTGAGGGGTCTGAGAGAGAATCTCTTCCATGCCTCTCTCCTAACTTCTGGTGACTTCCAGCAATCCTTGGTGCTCCTTGGTTTACATTTCTGCCTCCTACAGTCTCTGCCTCCATTGTCACCTGGCCATCTTCCCTCTGTGTCTCTATTTTCCTCTTTTATAAGGACACCATTTATATCGGATTAGGACTCACCTTTCTCCAATATGACCTCATGTTAACTTAATCGATAACATCTTCAAAGACCTTATTTCCAAACAAGGACATCTTGACAGGGACTAGGAGTTACGACTTCAACCTGTCTTTTTGGCAGACACAATTCAATCTATAACTGCCCTTACCTACTAAAATATAAGCTCTATGAAAGCTGATAATCAGGCGTCGGTGGTGGTATCACCCACCAGGCAGCCATCAGAAGGTGCAGTTTACCAAGCCATAGACAATGGTTTTCTCCACACTTTCCTTTGCAAGGGAGGTGGGAAGTGTGCCTGCCAAGGGTCAGCTATGGAGCTGGCTGCATCAGAAGCTCCAGCACAGGAGTGCAGGTCGGGGTGTGCTGCGTCCTGGGGCAGAGGTCACCAGGCTGCTGCCTCTGGCCATCCCGGGAAAGCTGACTGCACTTTCCACAACATCAGTTCTCCATTTCCTGGCTCCCACACAAAACTGGGGCTGACGGCAGGCAACCTAAGCCTCACCCTGGATGGTTAGCATTGAGGTTGTCCTTAAATAGTCACGTGCCTACTCCTCTATAAGGAGCCCTGGTGGTACGATGCTTAAGCTCTTGGCTGCTAACCAGAAGGTTGACAATTTGAACCCATTAAGCACTCCACGGGAGAAAAGACCTGGTGATCTGCTCCTGTAAAGATTACAGCCTAGGAAACCCTATGGGGTAATTCTAACCTGTCATATTGGTTGCTATGAGTTGGAATCGACTCCACAACACACAACTCCTACTCATTCTCCCCAAACCTACTTTAAGGATGAGGAAACTGAGGTTCATAAAGGCTGTCGTTAGTTCAACGCTTTTAAGCAATTTTGTGACAAAGTCTATATTAGAACCTCAAATCTCAGGATGCACAATTCGGTGTGCTTTCCACAAAACATCCTACCTCTAATCAATGTTTTAAAAGTATGTTTCCTAGTGATCAGGCTGGCATAGGAGTGAGTGTGTGTGTGTGTTTGCCAGCCAAGTACACTATACTAGCCCAGGACTGACACTCCCTACCACTCCCAATGAAAGGAATTTCTCCTCAAGTCAACTTATTTTGGGTGGAAATTCAGGTTTTCAGGCATCTAACTCAGTGAATGGGATGGGAGAGAGGAGCCCCTCCATTTAGGAGGTCTACTTCAGATGTCTTTACTGGAGAAACACTCGCATCCGGACACCAAGAGGCATGTGCAAGGGGGACAACTGTAGCATCACTTGAAACCATGAGCAACGGATGAACTTAAACACCCATCAATATGGGAGGGGTCAAGTAATGGTGGCATATTTATGCAGCAGTTAAAAAGAATGAAGTAGGTCTAGGTATAGAGTTAAGGGAAGATCTCTAAGATGTTATCATTTAAGCAAAAACAAAAGAAATTTGCAATACAATGCATACAGTGTGATCCCATTGATATAAAAAAAAAAAATCCAACTCTGTGTGTTTGTGTATGTGTGTGTAGACAGAGGATCCCATCAACCTGATGATGGCAGTTCATTTGTTCATTCCACGAACGTGCGTTGAGCACCCCCATAAGCTGGCTCTGTGCTTGGTGCCATTGCTTGGTGCCAGGAATCCTGCAGTGAAAAGAACAGGCAAACACCCCGCTCTCTGGGGGAGGGAGTGGGGATGGGGTGTGGTGAGGGAAAAAGAACACAATCCCTTTTTTTAAAGCACTTCTGCGTTATCTGAAGCTTTCACAACAATAATTTATTCATGATTGTGTCATCATAATTTGTAAATAAACAAAAGATGAAGGTGGAGGAAGAAGAGCATGTCAGAGGTGCTCATGAAGGGAGGCTGGGTTGTCTTCTAGGCTGTTACATCACAAAAGGCAGATATTAGTTCCCAAACCCAAGTATCACGTCCCTAGTGGAAGGAAGAGGAAGAAATCCAAGTAATATTATATTTTCTGCAGTAGGCATATTCTAGCAGCTGAAGATTCCACACTTCCACAGCTTCCCGTTGCCCTGTGTAGAGCACTGTCTGCAGCCAGTTACAGCCCAAGGAGGTGCTGTAACCCCAATCTCCTAAAACTGGCTGCACTGTCTTCCATGAGTGTCATCATCCTGCACACACGGTCTGCTGGATGCACTGTCCCCTCCCTGGTCACAGGTCTCCTTCTGGTCCATGTCCCCTGTAGAACACCAAAAAAACAAACTCACTGCCTTCGAGTCAATTCCATCTCATAGTGAGCCTGTAGACAGCCAGCTAATTAGGCAGCTGCTCTTCCTCCCCACCCCACCCCCATTCACACTGGGTGCCCCAGATAATAGCAGAGGAAGACTTTTCCCTTCCTGCAGGTGCACTCTGCTGCCCACACAGAATAATCAAGAGTAGATTATAGAGAGTAACATAGACTGCACAAAGGGGCATGCCCTTCCAACCTGACCCCCACCCAGTCCTTGGACTTGTCTTCTGGTTTGCACAGAAGAAGTGACAAGATAAGCTATTGGTCACTAGGGTAGCAAAAATCTTGCCCCCAGTTCAATGTGCTCTTACCTCTTAAAAATAAGTTGAATCATTAGATTTGGAGTCAATGACCCTCAGTTCAAACCTTGGCTCTGTCAGTTTTAAGCTATTTTGTCTTAGGCATATCGACTCCTATGTAAAAAAAAAAAATGTATCATAAAATGGAGATAATGAAAAGGCTTACCTCACAGAATAGCTGTGAGGTTTAAAAGAGGTGCTTCCAGATTTGTTTGCTGTTTCTTTTTTTACTCACACATATGTGCACGTGTGCGTGTGTATGCGGGCACGCCCGTGTGTGTCCTGGGCTTGATTCTGCCGGTTTCAGCCTCTGTCATCACCTCTAAAACTTGCAGGACTGAATGGAGGAAGAGGCGTCCAGGTGAGCAGAATGTGCCTGGCAGTGATGATAGAGATAAAGTCTCAGTTGCAGTCAGAACGCCTGTATGGAAATACATACAAGTAGAACAAGATCTGCCTGTCCTCTGAGTAATCAGAAAGATTCTTTTCATTGCCTCAGACCAAGAACAACCTGGCTTCATTTCTCTCCTCTTGCTCCTCAACTGGCTGGCATTTTCAATAGACTTGGATTTTGAAAGCTATTTACTTAGGAACAAAAATAAAGTTATATACAAGTATTTTCATCAGTGTAATATTTGGCTTCCTATTCTAATAAATCTATTTTAATGACAAGGAAAATATAGGTGTCTCTGTTTCTTTTTCTGGGTGTTTTCATTGATAAATTTCAATGGGTGACGTTGGGCAAATCAAACATGTCCTCCTCAGTCCCTTCCCCTCTTCCTTACATGATGTGAGTCCCCACACCATTCAGATCTTGAAGACTTTGGCCAAGTTCATCTGGGAGTAATGCACCCAGATCTGAATCCAGTAACCCAGGGTGTCCTGTCTAATACACAGCCTGGAGGTGCTGGCCCCTTCCTCTTTTCACTTACTACACTTCTATTATTGTAGTCCACATTGATATCAGCCTGTGAGTCAAGAGATGGTCCCTGGGCCACACTTTAAAAAACATGCCATGGACCAATGCTTCTGATACCCAGCTGCACTTCAGACTCACTTGGACAGATTTATCAAAATGCAGTCCTAGACAATGTCCCTGTATGGTGAATCAGAAACTCTGGGCATAGGGTCCCTGGAAATTTTATTACGTGCTTCCTAGGTGATTCTAAATTTTTGGCAAATACTACCACAGGGGTCGTTTCACAGGGACGAGGAACAAGATAGAGAATTCAGGCGTTTCAATGCCCGGGTTTCCTTTCTCAATCTTCTGATCCACATTCACGTTAATTACAAGCCTTAACCAGCAGGGGGCAGCACGTGCAGAGCATTTGAGCTGCAGTGAAGATAGTCTGTGGTGGCCCCTTTGATTGCTCACAGGTACAGTGATCACAGATAACAACCTATAATTGTGCAGGAGCTCCCTATAGGTGAAGCTCTCTGTTGATGAAGTCATTGTCTCATTACATCCTTGCGCCATACCTGTGAAGTAGGTGTTGGTCCCGCCTTTTAGTGAGAACAATGCTGAGAGAAGTCAGGTGACTTCTTCAAAGTTTTATTGCTAGTAATTGTCAGATGGGTTTCCCCTCACATTCTAGAGGGATGAAATCACATACAGTAGCTTCACCACTTAAAACTTACAAGAGAGCATGAACAAGAACATCTACGCACCACAGCACAACCTTCACTCCCAAACCTCACTTCCACCTTCAGCAATATTTGCCTAATAATAAAGTCCAGAAAAAGAGCCCTGGTGGTGCAATTGTTAAGCGCTCAGTTGGTAACCAAAAGGTCAGGGGTTCAAACCCATCAGCTGCTCAATGGGAGAAAAAACCTGGCAATCTGCTCCATAAAGATTACAGCCTAGGAAACCCTATGGGGCAGTTCTGCTCTGTTCTACAGGGTCACCATGAGTCAGAATCAACTCGACAACACAATTCAACAGCAAGCTCAGGGATAATTTTAACCTACACAGAACCACATTTATATGGAGATGAAGCAAACAAGTGAAACAAACTTATCATCCACAAACTGAACTTACAAAGTTCCAACAATACATACACAGTCAGCAAAAATGTGAGTGAGTGAGTGAAAATCATTTAAATATAGGCTAGTTCTTCTCAGTTCACGAAGTGCATTATAATACCATAGACTAATATTTCTCAAACCTTAAAGTGCAAACAAATCACCTGGAAATTTTATTTAAGCGCAGATTCTGATTTAATAATCTGAGGCAGGGTCTAAATTTCTGCATTTTCTAACAAGCTCTCAGATGATGTGATATCTACTGGTCCGTGGACCACACTTTTGAGTAGTAAGGCACAGCCAATTCGCCCACTGCCATTTCTCTCAATGAATGGAGGCCCGAGTTAGCATGAGATGGGAGCAGTGGAGCTGCCAAGCCCTTAGTCCCTTGCCTTTTATTGTGTGAGCCTCTCTCTCTATTGAGAATAACTCTAGTGTTTATAGCCAGATTGTTCATAGATGACCCATAAACCAAGCCCATCACTCAACCTCATGCTCACCTCAAGAAACTCTCCATAGCTGGAGAGAAAACTGGAGTGTCAAGCTTCTAAGTCATTCCAAGGATTGTTTTAACTGAATGAGAATTCGGCTGCTAATCAAAAGGTCAGTGGTTTGAACCCACCAGCCGCTCTGCAGGAGAAAGATGCAGCAGTCTGCTTCTGTAAAGATTTACAGTCTTGGAAACTCTATAAGGCAGTTCTACTCTGTCCTATAGGGTCACTATGAGTTGGAATCTACTCGACGGCAATGAATTTGATTTTTTTTTTTTTTCTTTTTTTCTTTCTGGTAACCTCCAATACTATGTGAGTCCACTGTATCCAACACTATCATTGGTTTGGAGCAGTGGAAGGTTTTTTTGTGACTGTTTTGTTTGGTTTTAATTTTCATCACTCTATTCCAGTGGTTCTTACTTGGGGGCAATTTTGCCTCCCAGGGGACATTTGGCAATATCTGGAGACATTTTTGGTTGTCACAACTAGGGTATGTATGTGTGCACTACTGGCATCCAGTGAGAATAGGCTAGAGATGCTGCCAAACATCCTACAATGCACAGGACAGCCCCTCACAACAAAGAATTATGCAGCCCAAAATGCCAATAGTGCCAAGATGGAGAAACCCTGCTCTAGTCTATCCACTCATTGAGTGGTATCTTTGACAACTTATTGCATGATTATTTGAATATTTTCACAGATCAGAAGTAAGAAGAAGATTATAGGCAGCCACTGAAAATGGATACTATACAGATCTTGTTTTCCCTTGGACAGGAAAATTCAGTGCCTGAGGAGTCCAACGGTTGGGCTTCAAGACCAGTTCTGCCACTCATAAGTTGGATGAAATTGAACTTTAAGCACTTACTAATGAAGATCAAAGACCACAGCCTTCAGTATGGATTACATCTCAACATAAAGAAAACAAAAATCCTCACAACTGGACCCATAAGCAGCATCATGATAAATGGAGAAAATAATTGAAGTTGTAAAGGATTTCATTTTACTTGGTTCCACAATCAACGTCCACGGAAGCAGCAGTCAAGAAATCAAATGACATATTGCATTGGGCAAATCTGCTGCAAAAGACCTCTTTAAAGTGTTAAAAAGCAAAGAGGCCACCTTGAAGACTAAGGTGCTCCTGACCCACGCCATGGTATTTTCAATCGCCTTATAGGCATGGGAAAGCTGGACAATGAATAAGGAAGAAGGTAGAAGAATTAATGCCTTTGAATTATGGTGTTGGTAAAAAATATTGAACATATACAGCCAGAATGCTCGTTAGAAGTGAGGATGTCGAGACTTTATCTCACATATTTTGGACTTGTTATCAGAAGGGACCAGTCCCTGGAGAAGGACGTCAACCTTGGTAAAGTAGAGGGTCAGCAAAAAAGAGGAAAACCCTCAATGAGATGGACTGACACAGTGGCTGCAACAATGGGCTCAAACATAACAAGGATTGTGAGGATGGTGCAGGACTGGGCAGTGTTTCGTTCTGTTGTAAATAGGGTCTCTGTGAGTCAGAAACGACTCTATGCCACCTCACAACAACACCTCAAAACCTCTGCACTTTAACTTCCTCAGACATAAAACTCCTATAAGCACCATGAGGGCAGGAACTGTTTCTCATGGGGAAGTACATATCCACCTGCTTGGATATGGTAGTAGGAAAGAACATAGCCTTTCACATCAGACAGGCCAGGTTCAAATCTTGGCTCCACCACTACATGAGTCAGACATTTGATTTAACCTCTCTGCACCTCAGTTTCTTCATTTGAAAAACAGAGTAAGAGCCATTCCTACCTCACAGGTCTCTTGTAAGAATTTAAATTAACTAAGATAATGTATACAAATCCCTTTGCACAGTGCTTGGCACATAGCAAGCTCTCAATAAAAGGAGGCTTTATTATGGTTTTGGCCTCCAGCCCCCAAATTGAGGACATTTGATCTGTTACCTCTCAAAAGAGAGGCAGAGACACAGTACTGAAATTAGACCCAGGCCCCAGAGACTAAGCTGACCTGGCTCCTTACTGCTGGGTGGACATCAGGACCTGACCTTCTCGCTTTCAGCCCCATGTGCTGAACAAAGTATTTTGGAACAAATATTCTGTACTCTTCTGCATGCCCACATAGTCATGTTCAGAACACAGCCCTCGTATTTAGACACGTAACATCTTCATTCTGCTATAAGGCTAAAGGACGCAGGTGTCAAAGCTAAGAGAGCTAAGAAACAAGTGAGGAGAGAAATCCGAGGCCTTTAATTCAATGATGAATTTTGCACAAAGTGCTCTGTATTACAGTGCACCAGAGACCATACTGCTACACACTCTGCCTGCATTCCATTTTTTATGAGAAAGAGAAAAACGAAGGAAAAAAATCCACACTGGTATTAGGGGTTATTTAAGAAAGTGAGTTTGAGTACATATTTTGATTTGAACACGTGGACCCCAACCATTTATATCTGATAGCATAATGAAAGCTGGAAGCTGAAAAGAAGCATCTAGTCTAGTCCCTTCGTCTTCCAGATGAGCATAGTGAATGAAGCATCTAGGGATTAAGTAAGGCCCAGTACCTTCAACTTCATAGAGGCCAACTTGGGAAGAGGAGTCTTATGGTTAGGCTTTTCATCCAGTGCAGTCTGACTCAGTGATTAGAATCCTTAACAGTAAGGACCAGGACTTGGAAAAAACTTGGAGGTCATTGAGTCCACTAAACTTGTCAACTTCACTCATTCATTCAAGCAATAGTCGCTGAATACTTAAACTGTGTACCAGATGTCATTATTGCTACTTGAGCTGGGGCAGTGGGGGCGGGGAGAACAGGTGCCCATTCTTATTGTACTTACATTTGAGTAGGCAACACAGTCAATAACAGGCACACAAATAAATTGTACAACGTAGCTTCAGAGATGAGGGCAATGGTAGTTCAGTAGTAGAGTTCTTGCCTTCATGCAGGAAACCCAGGTTCAATTCCCAGCCAGTGTACCTCATTCACAGCCACCACTTGTCTGCCAGTGGAGGCTTGGGTGTTGCTGTGATGCTGAATAGGTTTCAGCAGAACTTCCAGACTAAAATGGACCAGGAAGAAAAGCCTAGAGATCTACTTCCAAAAAGGAAAACGCTATGGATCACAATGGTGCAACCCACAACCAATCACGGGAACTACTTCAGATGGTGTTGCACGCTCTGAGGGAAATAAAACAGCATGTTGTGACAGAGAGAGACTGAGGGGGAAAGGACAACGTGGAAGGTGCTTCTGAGGGGCGACATTCACTGGAGATGACACATGCGAACAAAAGAAGGAGTCAGTCACATGAAATTCAGAGGAAAGAGCGTCAGGGAAGAGGGGGAAGCAACTACAAAAGACTTAAGCAAACATGGTATGCAGAATGAACAGAAGGACGCCTGTGGGCTGGAGCAGAGGGATCAGGGGAGAGTGCTGTAAGAGGAGGTCAGAGTGGTGGGCAGGGGCAGGGACTGGAGGGACTTGCCCAAGGTCCCCTGGAAGAGGGAAAGAGTTGGGATTAGAGGTGGAGCTTCCAGTCTCACAGATTTGATGGTTCCTTATCAACTGTGTTGTGCAGGCCTGTTGGCCTGTTATGGATTGAATTGTGTCCCCCAAAAATGTATGTCGTCTTGGCTAGGCCATTATTCCCAGTATTGTGTGATTGTCCACCATTTTGTCATCTGATATGATTTTCCTATGTGTTGTAAATCCTACCTCTCTGATGTTAATGAGGTGGGATTTGCAGCAGTTATGTTAATGAGGCAGGATCCAATGAACCAGATTAGATTTTATCTTGAGCCAATCTTTTTTGAGATATAAAAGAGAGAAGCGAGCAGAGAGACAAAGGGACCTCATACAACCAAGAAACAAGAGCCAGGAGAATAGCATGTCCTTTGGACCCAGGGTCCCTGTGCTGAAAAGTTCCTATATCAGGGAAAGATTGATGACAAGGACCTTCCCCTAGAGCCAACAGAGAGAGAAAGATTTCCCCTGGAGCTGGCACCCAGAATTTGGACTTCTGGCCTTCTAGACTGCAAGAGAACAAATTTCTCTTTGTTAAAGCCGTCCACTTGTGGTATTTCTGTTATAGCAGCACTAGATAACTAAGACAAGCCCTTTCCATCATGACGACCTTATCTGAGTGAACAGGTCAGGTACAGGAGGTGCCTCACTGGACTCTGGCCACACAGTGCTCACACTCAAGACCTGGCAGAAGACACGGCTCCAAAGGCCATGGGAGTCCCCGAGAGCAGAGTGACTGGACGGCATTGATATGGAGAGTGGACCTTCCCTTCCCTTTAGTCACTGTGACTAATACAAGGCTTGTCATGAACCAGCCCGGCCAGCCAGAGCAAGGATTGAATAGAGGCTGAGGCTATTTTTTTTTTTTATCATTATCATTAATTTTTAACTATATATGAACTCATAATATATTTTATTTTTAAAAATGGAATGAAATAAACTATGGTCCCTAAGGCTAATATCCCCTTAGGCCTCACTCTTCCAATCCTAGTTGCCTTGTCACCCACCCCCTTCCAACACACACACACCTCTACCTCACCCATAGCTAGATACTATTATTATCAGTTAGGCAAAAATCCTCCAGACCAGTTTTTATGCCTTAAAGTGCATATGTGTGTACCTCTAGAAAATATAGTGTAATTTTTGTGGGTTTGTTTTAGTAAACTGTAGCATATTGTATGTAATGGCACCGCTACTTGGGTTTGTCCTTAGACAATATATAGGAATATATCTGTTCAGGTTATTACATAAACATCCACATCATTTTGTTAATTGTTCTAAAGTAGTCCTTAGTATGATATGCCACTGTTTATCTACCTATGAATTATAATATCAACTGTTTTGAATTCTTTTTATATTATGAACACTGCCACAATGAAGCTTCCTCTTTGTACCCTTCTGTGAGCATGCCTCTATGGTAGCTGAAGGACTTTACTCTTAGATGCAGTGCCCAAATGGAGGTGGAATCAATCATGGGACTTTCTAAGCACCTGGTGGTTGTCTAGACCCAGAGGGCCTGTCCTTATTCATTACTGTTCTCACCATGAATTAATTGGATGATGTTAGCAAATTCCCAACACCCTGGGGCTCTGTAGAAGGAGGAACTGAGTTTTGGTGAACTCTAAGGACTCTCACGGCTCTAGCAGTCTACAAGTCTATGATCCCAGGTATTGAACTTGTGTGGTTCTCTCACAATAGACGTTTGACTGAAAGGATTCAGAGGTCATAGGGCACTTACAGGAGGCCTATGGGCTGCATCATCTCAAGATCACAATGTGTCATTTCAAGCAATGGATGCATTTTCATGGTATTCCTGGGGAAATGACTATAACACATGTAGCCACTGACCTCTTGCCCTTCTCCATGCCCTTCCTGGATATCAGGGGATATCACCTTCTGCAAACTGTGTAAATGCCTTAGTTTGAGTCCATTAATTTATAATCTACTTTGCATAGACTTTAGTTTACAAAGTGCACAGTTTCTCACTTCACTCCTGGAACAACTCTGACATGTACACAGCAAAAGGACAATTATAGTAAACATTATACTGATGTGCAATGAACACTGTTGTTCGTTACAGCTCAGTAAATTGAGACAAAATCAGCTGTCTGGTTCTGAAGACCCAGTGTAATCCTTAATAACTAAAAGAGACATGTATCTTTAGCAGACTCCATAGGATTGAGTGAAAGACCATATTCCGAGATAGAATTTAGGTCTTAAACAGCCAGGTGAATAAACAGTAGAGAGGGCCAATCTCAGGAAGAAACCAAACCCATTGCTATCGAGTTGATTCCGACTCATAGCAACCCTATAGGACAGAGTAGAACTGCCCCATACAGTTTCCAAGGAGCACCTGGTGAATGTGAACTGCCAGCCTCTTGGTTAGCAGCCGTAGCTCCCAACCACTACGCCACCGTAATTAATTAGTAATTAATTACTAATTAATTAATTACTAACTGAACTCTAAGAAAAGATTAATAAGTTCATGTTGCCTAATATCCACCAATTAATTAAAGATACTATCAGGGATACATTAGGTAGGCTGGTCATGGAACGCCTCTCTAGGGAGGTGGCATTTAAGCTGAGAACTAGAGAATGAGGATTTGTCCACCTTGTAAAGAAACAGAATGAGCAAACCAGGTGTAGGGAACAGCAGTCGTAAAGATCGCATATCAGTCAGCGTTCTCCAGAGAAACAGAACCAGTAGGGGTGTGTGTGTGTGTGTGTGTGTGTGTGTGTGTGTGTTTGTATGTGTGTGTGTGTACACGTGTGTGTTTGCACACTAGCTTGTGAGCATGTGCGTGTGCAAGAGGTTTATTTCAAAGACTTGGCTCACATAACTGCGAGGGCTGGTAGGTCCACAATCCACAGGGCAGAGTAGAGGCTGGAAACTCTCAGACAGAAACTGAGGCTGCGGTTTTGAGGTAGAATTTCTTCTTCCTCAAGGAAACCACAGTATTGCCTTTAAGAAATTTCAGCTGATTGGATTGAGGCCCACCCAGATGATCAAAGATAATCTCCTTTAATTAAATTTAACTGATTATAGATGGTAAACACATCTACAAAATACGTTCGCAGCAACACCTAGATTAGTGCTTAATTGAATAATAGAGCACTAGCCCTGGTAGTGCGGTGGTTAAGCATTCAGCTGCTAACCAAGAAGCTGGCCGTTCAGATCCACCAGCCACTCCTTGGAAACCCTATGAAGCAGTTCCATTCTGTCCTATAGGGTCGCTATGAGTCAGAATCGATTCAATGGCAACAGGTTTGGTTTTGGTTTAGAGCCTAGCCAGGCATGCCTAGGGCACAAATGGTTAAGCATTTGGCTGTTAACCAAAAGGATGGCCATTCTAATCCACCGAGAGGTACCTTGGAAGAATGGCCTGCCAATGTGCTTCCAAAAGATTACAGCCTTGGAAATCCTATGGAGCAGTTCCACTCTGCACACATGGGGTCACCATGAGTCGGAATCAACTCAATGGCAACTAACAACAACAACAACGTAGCCTAGCCAGGTACCACTAGGTGACACAAAAGATTCAGTATTCAGCTCTTAACAGAAAGGTTGGTGGTTCAAATCCACCCAGAAGCACCTCAGAAGGAAGGCCTGGAGATCTGCTTCCTCAAGATCACAGCCATGTAAACTCTATGGAGCACAGTTCTACTCTGAAACACATAGGATCACCAGGAGTCAGAACTGACTCCAAGGCAACTGGTTTGGTTTTCTTTTAAAACCAATCACCACAGTCCCCAAGATGGACAAATTCACTGGAAGGCCAACTTATCTCCCTATGTAGAGAGTAAAAGCGAGAAGGGGGCTTCAGGCAAGGTGGAACCCTTAATGACCGGCCTGGGCAGTCAGTGCTGGAGGAGATCAGAGGACAGCTTCAAGGAGAAGAAAACACTTAAGGTAAGCTTGAGGAACCAGCTTTATTCAAGCTAAGCACAGTGGAACTGCAGGCAGAGAAGTTACTGCTGAATAATGAGTTAGACTCGGTCCCTTAATCTGTGAAATGGGGGAATAGGATAGTATGCTCACTGACGTCCCTTTTGGGTTGGTTTTACTGATGAGAAGACTAAGCCCAGAGAAGGTTGACCAGGGGACCTGCAGGGTTGAGTTTGGAGCCCAAATATCCCAAATTCCTATCCAGAACTGGCTCCACCCCAGCTCCTTCCTTCTGCTGAAAGAGTAATTGGTGTGTCACAGGCCAGGAAGGAGCCTTGGGGCTGTGGCCGGACATGAGTGTGTAAGACTACAGCAGAACCCTGGGGTGGGACCTTCTGCTTGGATCCCCCCCTGTAGCCAGTGCTTGCAGCCCCCAGCACTCTGATCTCAAAGCCACTTCCTTTGTTCTCCCAGGAGAAGCTTCCCAAACACCTCAGGAGCCACTTTGATTTTTTTTTTTTTAAATACATATTTCTTCACCAAACAATGCTAGGAACAGAAGGAAAAGCATGGCCCCATAACAAAGCAGTTTCAGTCAGAAAAACAGGCCTGCAGCCTGCCAATTCCATCAAGGTTTGAGGGCCTCCGCAGGGAGGACAAGAGGAGGTGACGTGGAGTCCATGCACCCTGGGCACAGTACCATTTCCTGGTGGGACGTTCTCTCTCTACCCAGGGCCTGGGTCTCAGTACAAACCTGTGGAGCTCCTGGGGGAACAAAGGTCTCCACACCAGCCTAGACAGTGGTCAGATCTTCAGCCAAACTCCACCCACACAGCCATTGGATGCTTAGAACCAAGAACACTTTACTAAAGGAACCTCAGGAATCATCTAGTCTGATCCTCTATTCATAAATGTGGAAACTCAGGCCCAAAGGTCACCTAACAAGTTGGTGGTTGTTTCAAGGCAAATAATAGCTAATGTGTATTGAGCATTTCTACTACCCATCTGTCAGTTTGTTGAACTCTGGTGGCTTGTGTGTTGCTGTGATACTGGAAGCTATGCCACCAGTATTTCAAATACCAGCAGGGTCACCCAGACTAGACAGGCTAGGAAGTAAGGCCCGGTGATCTACTGACAATTAGTCAATGAAAACCCTGAGGATCACAACAGAATATTGTCCAATATACTACTGGAAGATGAGCCCCCTAGGTTGAAAGGCACTCAAAACACACAGTGGCCACAAAATCGAACTCAAGCATACCAGCGATTGTGAAGACAGCACAGGGCCGGGCAACCGTTCATTCTGTTATATATGGGGTCACCATGAGTTGGAGTTGACTCAATGGCAACTAACAACAGCAATGAATATGGATCATTTACTAGATCTTGATACTGTGCTAAGCCCTGTACAACCATCATCACTGTGGATCCTCACAGTGAGGTAGGCCGTGTTATTACCAGTATTTTACATGTCAAGAACCTATGGCTTAGAGAGGTTAGGTTACTTTCCTAAGGTCATACAGCTCTAAACAGTAGAGCAAGGACTCTAATCCAGACCATTCTAACCCACTGCCCTGGGCTTAACCACTTCACATACTACCAGTTCAGGACTGCAACCAAATCTCTGCCCTCCCTGCCCAGTGGGGGCCACTTCGACCCAGGCCTGTTAATTCTGAGAAGACAGTCTTCATGTGTATCTCACAGAGCATTAGACCCATCACTGGTACCTAGTCGCACCTCCACCCTAGACCTGTGATTCTCTCCTTAGTCTGCCTGGCTGTGCACCCTCTCCTGCCTCTCCCTTCCTCCCTACCAGCCCTGAGAATGGCTGCCTCCTTCTCCTTCTTCAGCCTCAGCTCAAATGCCACCTGTTCACAGTGACACTCCCCTTTTAGTGCCTATTGCTGCCCCCGTTCGCTTACTTTACAGGTTGTAATCGTAAGTCTATGTGTTTATTTATTTATTGTTTCCTCCTCCATGTTTCTGCTAGGCAAGAGTAGACATGTAACGAGAAGTTATTGAATAAATGAACAAATGAATGAACTGCAAAATGAAGGAATCCATCAGCGCTTCTTCAAATAAATGTCTGATAAAATCTCTCACATCTTAAGCTTATACAACTGATTTTATTAGACCTACATAATCCAAAAGCTTACCTTGATCCAAGGACTTGGTAATTTCCAGATCTTTTACTATACACTATGTTGTTGTTATCGTTAGGTGCCACCGAGTCAGCATTAGGTGTCGGCGATCCCATGTGACAGAGTAGAACTGCCTCACAAGGTTTTCTAGGCTGTAATCTTTACAGGAACTAGTCGAAAGGTCTTTCTCCTGTAGAGCAGCTAAGTGGGTTCAAACCACTAACCTTTCAGTTAGCAGCCGAGCACTTAACCATTGTGCCGCCAGGGCCCCACTGTGCACGATTTTATTGGTGTTGTGTTCAGTCAAGTCAACTCTAACTTAGTGACCCTATAGGACAGAGTAGAACTGCCCCACCGGGACTCCCAAGCTGCAATTTTTATGCGAGCAATATAGACATATGTATATGTGTACCTACATGAGATCCCTTTTGTGTAAAAATTATATTATTATGTTATATATTACATAACAAGTATTCTGTATGTTCTATATATTATATGTATCATAGATTATACATAATATATATGTTTATATATATATATGTATATATGTAAAATTGTTGCTCCAAACTATTGTTATTATTGTGGTAACCAAGCTGCCATCATGGAACTTGATGATACTCTAAAATACTCTTTCTTGCAGTTTGACCCACCACCTCGCAGAGGCAAGCGGCATATCACTCGTCATCCCCCAGACTACTTCCTGTAATGAAATTTTAAACTTAAACAGTATTGCCATGAACCATACATTGACTTGTTAGAAATGGGAAGAGCAACAGTGACGCCAAAGTGTCAGAGAACAGTTGACATTCAAAAAAATGTGTTTTCACACGGACCAAAACATGTGCCTTGTAAAAATACAAAGCCGCTTGTCATCAACAGTTGTGACCACTTTAGAATGAACCAGTCCATTGCATGCTGAAGCGATATTGTTGGTCAAGACACCAGTTTCTGGCAGAGTGATATTTGTAGTTACTTTTGCTTTCTCTGAGAGATTGCAGATATTAAAATGTAAACATTAACACCTCGTGAATACGATTTAACTTCCATTTAGCTATAGCTTTACTCAGCATGACTGTAGATAAGGATAGCATCAAACATTCATTGGAGCTTAATGAACGTTTTTAAAAATAAGTACCAAGGCCTCTCCCATACTTGCGAGTTTTGAAATCATTTCGTTTATTTTCAGGGATACTCTTTAATTTAATTGTATGATTTGTCTGTACTCAGTTTATTTCCCTTCTCAATCTCAGCCCCATGTCGTTCTTTGTTATTGTCAGAACCTGGCAAGCTGTTTTGAACAGAACTGGTTTTTTGTTACTGAACGAGAGCACTGCAGTGCTCTTCGTAATAAACTTGTGAACTACGAATTGAAAAAAAAAATCCATCTCATCGAGGGTCTTCCTCTTTTTTGCTGACCCTCTACCTTACCAAGAATGATGTCCTTCTCCAGGGACTGGTTTCTCCTCATAACATGTCCAAAGTACCTTAGACAAAGTCTTGCCATCCTCGCTTCTAAGGAGCATTCTGGCTGTACTTCCTCCAAGATAGATTTGTTCATTCTTCTGGCAGTCCATGGTATATTCAATATTCTTTACCAACACCATAATTCAAAGGCGTCAATTCTTCAGTCTTCCTCATTCATTGTCCAGCCTTCACAATAAAAAAAAATATTGTGAAACAATACCTAAATAAACACACAGACTTACGATCATAACCTATAAAGTTAGTGAACAGGGGGCAGCAATAGGCACTAAAAGGGTGGTGTTGCTGTGAACATAGGGTTTTCTTGGCTGCAATCTTAACAGAAACAGGTCACCAGGTCTTTTCTTCCATAGTATCTTGATTGCTGGGTGAGTATGAACTTCCAACCTTTAGGTTAGCAGTTGAGTGTAAACCTTTCTCACCCCTTAGGGAATATATATATATATGTACACACACACACACACACATATATACACACACACACATATATACATATATACATATACATATATATATGTATGGGCCAGGGACTCCTATACGAGGATTATGATTGTAACGG
>NW_004444066.1:2081472-2114717 GCF_000243295.1 Trichechus manatus latirostris | reverse complement strand
TATATATATATATATAATATATATTTTATATATATATAAAATCATAATCCTCCTATAGAGTTCCTGGGTGGTACAAATGGTTAATCGCTCAACTGTTAACTGAAAGGTTAGTGGTTCAAATCCACCAGAGGCTCATCAGAAGAAAGTCCTGACAATCTGCTTCCGAAAGGTCACAGCCTTGAAACGCCCACTGAGTGCAGTTCTACTCTACACACATGGCGTTGCCATGAGCCAGAATTGACTCAAGGGCTTTGAGTTTTACGTTATCCTCAAGGGATTCGTATTATATACTTTTTCTGCAATCTTCTTTTCTTATTTGACCACATAACATGGAACTCCTCCTCAACTACCATATATAGATCTGGTCCATATGTATACCAGATATTATTTTTCAAAAATAAATATAAAAGTACTTAGTCTTGGTGAGATAGTCAAATAGTATAGGGGTGGCAAATAGAAACTATCAGATCACAACCACTGTTCCCACCATTCCCATGTCTTCTAGGCGGGAATATTTAGCTTTAAAAGCTGAGAATGAGCGAGAGTTTATTCATAAATGAAAAGGAACAGCACGGGAGTGTGGATGCGGAGAGGGGCAGACTGATGTGGCAGAGAAGTAGGATAGAGCAGGGTGGGAATGAGAGAAGAGCAACTGGAAAGAAAACTTGGGAGCCTAGGGCTGAGTTAGTCAATCACAGCAAGGAGGGGGACAGAAAGCAGAGAAGAGAGCTAGAGGTGGTCACAGTTAGTGACAGGAAGTCAGGAAAGATGGGAGATCTTTGCGGGGAAGAGAACCATAGAGAGGGCAGCCCAGGCAGCAGTCTGTGAGGGGTGAGACGAGGGTCACTGGTGGAGCTGGCCCAGAAATCTTTCCTCATTTCCCTTGCAGAAGGTGGAAAAACTGTCTCTCAATGCTCTTGCCACATGGTTTTCCAACACCCAGGAGCATTTGCCTGTTTCTGGGTGGGATTTGTTTATCTCCATTCTGGAGTCTTAAAGTTCAAAACAGACTTCCAAACAAAGGGATCCTCAGCTCTATGGTTCTCAGCTCCATTCTCTTGCAAGGAAAGAGCCAAGATTCTGCTCTCCTGATGATTTTCACAGCCGACTTCACAGAGAAGCCTACCCCCAGCTTCCTCCTGCGTCTTTCCCGGCTGCACCAATTGTTGTGAACATCCTCATGGGTATAGCTTTTCAGCTTTTTTAACGCTTTTCTTCCTATCCTCACAACTATACAGGGAAAATAAGATTGTTTGCCCAACAGAAGTTATTTGAGGCTTTTAGATTGCTCCAAGGTTCAATGGTCTCTCTTAAGAGCTGAATTCATCAACATCCAGCTGGACCTGTTAAAAATAACCCTAGGCAAGAAAAGCTAGTCAGTTAAGCTCCCTGTAGTTGACAGCAGCCAACAACAACAGTTGGAAAATTATGAGGCATATTCTCTGGCCACCACTCTGAGGAAAGGCCCAACAGGTCTACATAAGTAGAAAATGACAATCTTGTCACTCAGGGCAGGTATCAATGAGGGATGACAATAATAATTAGTCTACATCAAGTCTTCATAAGCCATGCATTTACACTAAGTATTTTAATACACACAACAATCCATGGGGAAGGGGCTGTTATTATAGCCGTCTTACAGACGAGGAATTTGAGACTCAGAAAGTTGAGTACCTTGCCCATGGTGACATAGCTGGTAAGTGATGGAGCTGGGACTGAAAATATGATGAAAAGTAATGGAGCTGGGATCCAGAACCTGGGCTCTCAACCAGGGCGCCATTGACTTTACCTAATTCATGCTTTGCTTAGTTATTTATTGTCCCCGAGCCCTCCCAAATAGGATTTATGCCCCATGAGGTGAGGGTCCTTGCCTGTCCAGCTCACTTCTGTATCTCCAGCAGCCAGCACATGGCCTGTCACAAATAGACACTCAATAAATAATTGCTGACTGAATGCATTAATGAATGAATATCATGCTTTTATTTGACCATATCCTGTAATCTGACATTTTCTGAACGTTGAGCCTTTGGGTGTTAACAAAAACTAAATATACTCACTGAAAAGTTCTGCTAATTGTTACATATTAAATTTACCTGAACTTTCTCCTGGTGGGGGAAAATGTCTTTCCTCAGGCATTAGAACCTAGCAAGTTACCTGCAACTTGAAGATTGAATAAAGAATCTCAGTCTGCAAATGTAACGGGTCTCTAAAGAGATATTTTGGAATAACTTAAATATTTATAGATCATCTATGTATCCAAAGTCAATCTACACCTCTGCCTTTTTCAGTAGCAAAGAGTGGTCTGTGAATCACCAGGGATTCTTGTTTAAAACGCAGAGCAAGAAAATCAGGAGTCTGGGAATCTGCACTTTTACAGGCATCTCAGGTGGTTATTATACAAACAAAAAATTGAGAGCCAATGTGAAGAGGTTAGGGCTATTTTTACCCCCACCATTGGAAAAAAATCCTAATAAACTATCAAAATCTGTGTCAAATCCACTGACCTTTCAGTTTGTCTTAAAAAAAAAAAACAACGTTGCCGCCAAGTCAATTCTGACTTATAGTGACCCCATAGGACAGAGTAGAACTGTCCCATAGGGTTTCCAAGGAGCAGCTGGTAGATTCGAACTGCTAACCTTTTGGTTAGCAGCCAAACTCCTAACCACTGTGCCACCAGGACTCCTCAGTTTGTCTAAAGGTTATTATTTTTAATTACTATCACATCTTGGCATCGTGAGTGGTGTAATTTATTTCACCTTGTATAAGGTAGAAACATTGTATTTATCCTAAAAGGTGTGCTTTCCCCAATTTTAAGAGGGTAGCTACCAAATCTTATCCTGATATCTCAGACTTCATTGCACTGAGTCACTCTCACAGGGGCCCAAGGTAGAAGGAAGGAGATCTGGTCTAGATCTGCCCCAAGATGCTGTGTGTCCTAGAGTAGGTAGCTCAGCCTCTCTGATCCTCTGTCTGCTTGTCTACAAATTGGAAGTGTGAGTGCTCATAGCTTTTTGATCCTACACGTGGTCTAGGCAGAATCATTCTATAGGTAGGGATCATGACTTGTTTTTCTACTGTTGAGAGTCATGCTTCTGTGATCATGAATTAGGTTGAGAATGTGACAGGGTAAGTAGTCAGAAAAAACCCCACCCCATGGGCTCAATCGTGACTAAAAACATTCAGGATATGGATTCTATAATACACACCTATAAGCACTAATTACAAAGAAAAATACTTTGGGACAAGAATTAGTTGACCTCTGTTAGGCTGAGTCATGCCACATACCTGATGTTTTCCTCAGACAGGGAAGTGTTTCGGGGTGGGGGTTTCTAGACGTTCCACTATGAGGGCGGCGTGAACTGTCATTCTGTCAACAAATCTTTATTGAGCACCTACTATGTGCCAGGCTGCAGGCACTGTTGTGGATATTAGGGCCCAATCGCCAACCATAGTGACAAGACTTATTCTTTCATGGAGCTCAGATTTTAGCAAAAGAGATGATAAACTATTGTAAGAAATGAATTAGTGATAAAGGGTATAACGAGAGTAATGGGGGAGGCGGCTCCAGGCTTGAGGATCCCTTAATGCCTCGTCCACTCGTCCAGCCGCCACAATCTACAGTTGGAGAAGATGAGGCAGAGACAGCCATACCCTGCTCAAATCGAGACAACGAGCTTGTTAGCCACAGAGCTGGAAGTGGAACTGTCTTCCTGTACGGCCAACCTCTTCACAGACCCTCTCAATATCATTAGTGCTCTATCATCATCTAGCACTTAGAGTCCAGTACCCAGAGAGGGAAGACACGCTCCCAGCACGCCCTTGTTGGCACCAGGACCCAAGGACCCCATCCATCCTCATCTCACTCCAGGGCCCAGAGAGCAGCCTGGGTGGGGCGGGGCCTCCGAGACGCACCAGGGCGTCCAGCAGGTGGCAGCACCGTACGGCCGCGCCCCCCCGCGCTGCCACCCGCGAGCCCGCATCATGGATGTTGAGCTCTCCTATTTCGCTTTGCTCGCCTTGGAATCCGAGACCCCAGACGAGGACCAGGATTCATGAACCGGTCGCAGAGGCCCGACCAGGGGCCTCTGGCTCCCGACTGCGGCCGAGAGGTGAGTCCCGGGGCGGGTCGCCGCTCCCCAGGCCGGGCAGGGACGCCTGACCAGCAGAGCCGGCGCCCGCGCTGCCCCCGCCCTGCTCCCTGCGGTCCACACCCCCTTCGCGCTCCGGAGCAGCTGGGTGGCAGAAGCCGGTGCGCGAGGTGTGGCGCTGCCAGCCCGCCCCTGCCCGGGACTCGGGTCCGAGCCGCAGGAGAACCAGCGCGCCCGGGTCCTCCCGCTTCCTCCTCCTCCTCCTTCCTGCTCTCACCTGAGCCTTCCTAGTCCACTCGCCTTCAAGGCCAGTGGGAGCAGCCCAGCCTGAGAGAGGACAGCAGAGAGAGAACGAGCACCTGAGGATACGGAGCCGCCACCAACTGCCTTTTCATCCCCAGGTGATGTGTGAGGTCCGAAGAACAGAAATTTTAAAAGGCAACCAGGGCCTGCGTATTGAATGAAAGACCCAGTGCAAAGGCATCACCATGAACACGAGCAGTAAGTGGATCCGTTCTTTCCTTTGCCATGGGAACAAGGGTGGGGGCGGAGGTGCAGGAGTCTGTGACGGGGCTGCCTGGCAGGCAGGAAGGAGGACTGGCACCTACGGGTACACACATCCCCCAGACTCCTTCTTTTTGCTTTTTGTGTTCCCGGGCAGAGGGACATCATTCTTTCTTCCCATGGTAATTTTATAACATTTTATCAGCAGTGCCCGTTGCCTCTGCGGGAAAGGCTTCTTGTCTCCTTCTAGCAATGCCTGGGAAGGCCTAGGAAGCAGAAGTGCTGGCCATTGTCTGACTGCGGGGTGTCCTGAGGAGACCTCCCTGCACAAGTCTGGAAATCCTTGGAGGACCCTGCTTGTCCCAGAGCTGGGAGGCAAGGAGCCCAGCTGTGAGTGGGTGGGTGTGGGCAGGCAGTGGATGGGAAAGAACAGTTTGATAATTAGAACATTAGGGAGCTACCTTTGGGTCTGGAAATTGTGAAATACCCTGCTCTGTGCACCTCCAGCACCGTGGGCCAGGGGGTGTTTTCTCCACACACCTATGGGCTGTTTAGCCATCCCCGAGATTAAGAGAAAGGGGACGAGCCCTTTGGCCACCAGCTCTAACATGCCAGAGGCAGCAACTGCTTTGCAGAGCTGGGATCAGACATCTTGCTGCTGGTTGGGCCTCGGCTGCTGAGAAATGCAGTCAGAACGACAAGGGAGGCACTGTCTGTTTCTCTTCAGCATAGTCCGTTTGAGCACGGGGCACCAGCTGGAGCACAGAGGCCTGGGCTGTGCACTGGGAAGACAGCTCTGAGTTCAAGCTTGTCTGGGTCATTCCAGCATTGGGTGGGGTTGGTGAACCAGAAGACCCCTATGAATGTCACTTCCCTGGGGACTGTGCTCTTTGCTATCAGTCCCCTCTCTGAATCTCAGATTGTTCATCTGAAAAATGAGAGGGATTGAAAATGAGAGGGACCTTCTCATCTAGGAATCTACGAGTTTCTTCTAAAAAATGCTAGAGCTGAGCAGTGAGTCCAGAAAAATCAGCACTTTCTGAGGCTGTGTCCAGACAAAACTCTATTTTCTCACTCTCCCCCCACTTCAAGGCTATTGGCATAGAGAGGAGGGAAACAAAGCACAAGCCACTGAGATGGAAATGAAATATAATTATTTACTATGTATTTGTATGACTCACCTCTCGGCTCTCTTCCTTTGTGTATTGCATGTCTATGCTAAACAAGCCAGTGTGGCTGGACTCTCTGCCTCTTACAGCCAAAGAATTCTGCCTCTTGAGTTTGACAGTGTGGAATGGTGTTTTTGGCTTCATACCAGGCCCAGGGAAAGAGCAAAATTCTGTACACCCTGGGCCACAGTTTGCATCTGTGTGCTTTTAGAGAAATAAAGATGTGCACTGCCTGTCACTTCTCTATCTCTAGGAACAAATGTATTTATGGGAGCCCTTTCACTAAATGACAGAAGAGAAAGATGGCTCATCTATTTTTCAAGGTACTAAGAAATGAGGTAACAGGCAGCTGACTCTGCCCTTTTCTCCCTCTGGAATCCTAAGGAACTCTTGTCTTATCTGAGTATTCCTGAATGAAGGAAATAGTTTCACTTTGTTTTTTGTTTTTATTTTAATACATGTTGGCCAACAGAGTTGAATATGATGGAAGATAAGAACTAAGAAAAATGCCCTTCTAGCCTCAGGCCCTTTTTCGTTGTGGGCAGAGTGTGTCTGTTTTCCAGTGGCAGTGGGAAGTAAAGAGAGTAGAATGAGATGGACAGCCTTGGGAGACCCCGAGTTCCCCACCAGGGAAGCGCTTCCTTAAAGGGCTACCTGGGGACTCAGTAGAGGAGATCCAAGCTCAGGGCTCAGGGGCTGGGCTCCACGATCATCATCGAGGTTCCTCCCAGCCCTGTGGAGAGACGAGAAATCAGACTTTACACAAGTGAAAGGTCATAAGGTGATGAGGACATGACGTTGGCAGGAAGTCTTTGGAGTGACCTGACTTAAGCAAAAATGCTCTCCACTTTCAGAGGTGAAATTCTTGACTTAATTCTCATGTCTGAAATTACACCTAATAGAAGCTCCTACTTACGTTTTCCTTAACTTCCATTTGTTGGGTCCTCACTCGCCAGCAGCCACTGTGCTAATAAGCACTTCACCTGCATGATCTCCCTGAACGCTCACACCCAACCTGTGAGATGGGCATTATTACTCCCATTTTATAGGTGGAACTTTGTAGTTAATGCTCAGTAACTTGCCCAGGGTTCTGCAGTTAATTATTGGCTTAGAAATGGCACTTGGACTTGTAGTGTATTTGACAGTGCGTGCAATGCCTAATTGCTTCATCAGGAGAAGAGGAGCGCAGAGCTGTGGTCCACCCGAGTCCATAGAGTGCAGGCTCTGGAACTGGATAGATTCCAGTCCTCTTTGTCTCACTTATTAGCTGTGTGGTCTTCAGCATGGTTGTCTCATCTGCAAAATGTGACTTCTTCAGCTCGGAATGGAGACCAAATGTGGTATTTCATGTAAAATACAGAGTGTGGTACCTTGGGCAGGGCTGGCATCATCTCCACAATGGTTATGATCAGTACTGTCATTGTCATTGTGGTGATCATTGCTGTGGCTATTGTCATTGTTGACTTCTGCCCTCAGGCAGGTCAAAATGCAACCTCTTGGACATCATGCTTTCATCAAAAATTGTGACGAATACCTCCAGTGTGGTTTTGAGGAATAGATGAGATAATATATGAGAAAATGCTTTGTAAACATATGTAAATTTTTTTTATTGATGGGAAACACATTTCTTAGATGACAAAAGCAATCAGTGACTCTTCAGTGCGAAGTTTCATTTCATCTGAAAGATAGCTGAGAATTAACACACCAAAAAGCAGGAACTTGAGAGAAAGGGGTAGTTTTGGAGGGACTGGAGTGGGGGGAGTGGTACAAACCTGGGTAGAATGTAACAGGTAGGATGCGACCCTCAGAGCCACTAAGGGTGGGGTAAGAGGGCTCCTTGAGGACAGACAAGATGCCGAAGGCTTGAGCAGGATGTCCAAGGCTTGTTTGGTCCTTAATTTACAGGTTTTATCCAAGGCAGACCTGAATTCCTAAGTATCCTGCTAAGAAAACTGGATCCTCTCATGAAAGCCTGGGCTAATACAGAGATAGTGAGCTGCTTTGGGTGAAGGACTTCAGAAGAGAGGAAGGGGAAATAGGGCAATCATGTCCACACTGGCTTCTGTGGGTGGGTCCGCGATGGAACTGCACACTCTAAAGCCAAATTCCAAGGATCTGTCATGTGTCTCCTGACCTACTGAGCCAGCCCCCTAACTAGTCTCCCTTCATCTACTCCAGCCCCCTCCAGTCATTCTCCACCCATAAACCCCTCCATCACGCTCTGCTTAAAACACGGATTCCTATCACTCTTAAGATGAGAGAGGAAGACCTGCTGGGTCCCTTGTGGCCAGCCTCAGCTTGTCCACACTGCACGACTCGCCATGTTCCAGTTGCATTCACCTTCCATTCCCCCCAAGAGCCTTGGTTCTGCTAACTTTGCATGTTGTCTACCTGGAAAGCCCTCACCTCCCCAGCACCAGCCCCTCTCCCCACCCCACGCATCACTCAGGCAGGCCTTCACATCCTCAAGAGCTGCAAAAGCCCTCCTCAACCCCCCAGTTTAGCTAATGTCCTCTGCCATATGCTCTTGTCCCTGTTCTTCTAGGGCCTTGTCTCTGTCATTACACACCCATCCTGTGATCATGGGTGGAAGTCCACATCCCACTGGTCAGCAAATATCATGAGAGCCGTGGCATGTAGCCCCTAGCAAGGACACATTCTGGGACATTTCTTGATTCTGGTTTATACATTGGCCGTTTTCCTGAACACAAACAGCAAGGAAGGAGCTAACACCAGACGCCTCGCTCCTGCACAGTCATCAGAGCCATGGCAGCACCATCAACCTAACGTGCATATTCTTAGACAACAATCAATCTTTGGTTATTCCCTGCCAGTGTCTCCAGCTTCCATGTTGGCCCCAGGAGTTCCTAAGCCCCTGGATCCAAAGCCACAGAAGACCAAGTTGATCCCAGTGTGTCAGAGGCCCTGGGCACTGGTCAACTCTGTGTCCCATTAAGAACCACATTCCTTACATGAGTCAGAACGCTTGGAGCCCCCAACATCTTTGAGGTTGGATAAGCATCATGTGTAAATGTGCCATTCTCCCTCATTTTATAGGCTTCCTCCTGCCTTTGGCATGGATTGATATGCTAACAAATTACTTGTTTGGACTAGACTTTGTTTTTTGAAGAGAGTATTGAGGGGTCATATAATCCCCTCAAAGGTATCATGGGATAAAGAGACCCCATACTGTGTCATAAAGAACTTGGGTTTTAGGGTATGGATTCTTTTTTTTTTTTTTTTTTTTTAATGCTTTTTTCTTTTCTTTCTTTCTTTTATGGTTATTGTTGTAGTTTAAGTGAAAGTTTACATTTCAAGTTAGTCTCATACAAAAATTTATACATACATTGTTATGTGACCATAATTGCTCTCCCTATACTGTGACAGCACACTCCTTTCCACTCCTGATTTCCCATGTGCATTCAACCAGCTCCTAACCCTCTCTGTCCTCTCATCTCACCTCCGGACAGAGGCTACTCGTTTAGTCTCATGTATCTACTTGAGCTAAGAAGCACACTCTTCACAAGTATCATTTTATGTCACACAGTCCAGTTCAATCTGTGTCTGAAGAGTTCGCCTTGAAAATTGTTCCAGTTCTGGGCTGATAGAGAATCCATAGGCCATGCTTTCTGGGGTTCCTCCAGTCTCAGTCAGACCATTAAGTCTGGTCTTTTTACTAGAATTTGAGTTCCACACCCCACCTTTCTCCTGCTCCATCAGGGACTCTAGGGTATGGATTCTTGAGTTCAAATCTTTATCTATCATGTTCTCTCTGTGACCTTAGACACAATAGATAACCTCTCTGAGCCTGAATTTCATCATGTATAAAATGGGAGGAGCAATATGTGGATGTGCAGGGTTCACATAATAGATTCTCAGGGAATGGAATTGAATTTGAAATTGAGGTCCCCATTGGGTAGAGCAAAGTTCTGAAATGATGGTATCTTGAGAACCAAACCCTCTGATTGAAAATGAGCCTGCTCTACTGGTATTGCAGCCAGTGCTGGGTTTTGTACATAGGAAAGTCATAGTTTTCAGGAAGGTTACTAACCTGGTGTTGTATATGGTATGGGTTGAAAAGGGTAAGACAGCAAGTGAGAATCCCAGGTGAGAGACAATTGCCCTAGTTCAGAAAAGGGCACAGAGGGCTAGGATTTGGTAATTGTAAAAATGGAAACATGGGGAAATATGCAAGATCCTTCAGGAAATAAAATTTGCATGGCCTAGCTCCTGACTGGCTATAGGATGAAGAAGGGGAGGATTCTAGGCTAGGGTCCTGGCAGGGAAAAGACTGCAATTTGAGGGGAGTTAAATAAAAAGACTCTTCACAAGTATGTGGGAAGGTGTAGAGAAATAAAGATAAACAAGGATGGCTCAATACCTGAGGCTAATAACAGTGACCCATTATCCACTTCACCAACCAATGCCCCCAGGCCAGAGGGACAGAAGAAGGAAACCAGAGACCCAGTGGGCTGTGGGATGAGGGCTGCCTGTCAGGACCTGTGGCCTCTGTTCCAAGGAGGCAGCCAGCTGAAGGTAATACCCCAAGGAAGGAACCAGGGGTATAAATATCCTGACCTCTTGCTCCTCGGTTCCTCTGCTTTTCTCCAGGTACTCCCCTTTGGCTAAATCCAACCAGAAGCCAGATGGCATGAGGGGCACTTAATGGGGCCCAAAGTGGTCAGCCTCAGCCCCCTGGGGCCCAGTGCAGGATGAGAAGGGAGCAAGTGGACCTAGAGGGGCAAGGGATGGTAGAATTGAAGACACCCAATACAAGGAGCATGATGACCTTCCTCAATAATCTCATAGCCCAGGCCAGGAACTCTAATAATTCCTTAAGAAAGGGAACCATTACAAACACAAAATAGTAGGCTGCCCTCCAAAGAGATTCTAACTTTGCAAAACAGATAAAATAGAGATTATTTACTTTACAAGTACAGAGATTTTTTTTTTTTAAACAGTCCTTCCCAAATGAATGAAGCATTTATTGACAAATGATTACTTGAGGTTAAGGGGGGTTGGAGGAGTAACAATTTTAAATCCATCTGAAATGAATGTAACACATCTCTGAAAATCACAATGTGATTTCAAGAGCACTTGTATTGCATAAAGGAAATGTTATCAATTCTGAACTCCAACTTTCCTATCTGGCAAAAGCTTTAAATATCTTCCTGAGATAACATCAGTCGCAATGAATGGTCAACAGCTGGCTAATACCCAACATTAGCCAGATACCATTGTAAAAGAACAGAAAACAACCACAGAGATATGTAAGAACCTTGGACTTTTTGGGTACTTTGCCAGTTAAACGAACCGTTGGGTATTTTGCCAGTTAAATTTTTCTCATGTAGTTTTTAAGGGCACAGACTGGAGCCAGATTGTTGGAGTTCAAATTCCAGCCTTGCTCTTTACTAGCTCTGTGTCTTTGGGCAAGTCACTTACCTTCTCTGTGCCTCAGCTCCTCAACTCTAATAATTGAGGGGGTAATAATAGTGTCTGTCTCACAGAGTTGTTATAAAGAGTAAATAAGTTAATAGTTTTGAGTTGCTTAAAACACTGCCTGGCACATACGAAACCAAACCCGTTGCCATCGAGTCAGCTCCGACTAAAGGCAATCCCTTGTGTTACAGAGTAAAACTGCTCCATAGGGTTTTCTTTGCTTTATAGAAGCAAATTTCCAGGCTGTCACTGAGCCACTAGGTGGATTCAAACCACCAACCCTTAGGTTAATAGACAAGTGCAAACCGTTTGCACCACTCAGGGACCAGCAAGTGTTTATAAAATGAATTAAAAAGTAGTGTTTGTTCAATAAATGGCTCTTCAGAGAGAAGACTTCCTTGTGGTTTGGTTTCCCCTGAATATCAGTCACTCCCTGTGGCTAATGTAGGATACTGATAGTTGATTATTAATCATGGGTGTCACAAGGGTTATCTATCTACTCCTGATGCTTAAACCCCAATCTTACCATCCCTAACCAGCGACAGTGTAGCCTCTTTCTAAGAACCTGAAGAGAAATGTTCACACATAGTGGGGACCCTAGATGGGCAGACTGAAGGTAAATTAGTGTACACACAGTCAGCCTGTTCGCAAAAACACACTTCCCATCCCCTATGCAGGTCATTACTCATGACTGTAGCATTTCAGTAGTGTCACCCGAATTTAGAGTCATGGTATTGGTTTCAATCTGCCTAGTTCCTGGGAATGTCCAACATGGGGAATAAGAATCGGATTGTTCGTTTGTTCACTCAACAGATACTTACTTAACACCAACTCTGCACCAGGCATGATGCTGGAAACCTAGCAATAAATATAACAGACATAATCCCTGCCTTTATGGATCATACACGTGGGGCAAAAGATGCCAACTGATAGCCAGCATAATAGGACACATTTCATTTACCCTATTCTGGGTTTTCAATGAATTTGAAATATTTGCCAACATTGGGAAATCGGGAAATCAAAGCTGGGATTTTTAACTTCTTTACCAAAAACAAAATGAAACAAAAAACCCAGAAGATCTTGCAACACCGGCTCAGTTTTCCTCCATGACAGTAAGATCACCTGCTTCAGGTGGGCATGTAATAGTCTCAATTTGCCACAGTTCCCACCACTCCTTATTACATTACACAGGATAGCTTAGTATTTTTACGTTACTTTGCTACTGTACACACTTGAGTTTTTAAACCCCAGTCTAGTAGACAATTCACATAACAGCAAACAAGGAGAAGTGTATCTTCACACAGAGATGTGAACACTGCAGCCTCGCTGTCAATTATTATGGGAAAAAGTCCTGTCTAGAGTTTGCAACTGATTAACATTGCCATGCCATTAACGTTCTCTGGAAGTGAGCACAACCCTGCTGCATGTCCTCACTTCCCCAGCTGACCATTCCCAGAAGGGTGATATCATATCCTGTTGGATCCTGTTGGGCAAATACCAGGGCAAAGAATGTCCCACCCTCATCTCCTGAAAGTCAGTTCTGTTTCCAGGGAACCTCGTAGTAGGGGTAGGGCACAGATCAAAGGATGGCAATTCTGGATAACTGATCCCATCTCTGGGTACCTTTTCCAGCCCAGAGGAGGATACCCTGAGAGGATGACCTGTTCCAGAGGTTTTTCTGACATATAGGGCATGCCTGGTCCGGTTGAGGACATCTAGTCAATGGCATGAGCTTCATGCCAGTCAGATCAATTTTGATACCCAAGCAGCTGAGGCGTGATTGCTGAAAGTCCACATCAGTGACCATGTACGGCTACATAAGACGTTTCATCTGTCATTATGAAGTTCTCCATCTTGAGAAAGAATGGTGAGAAAGTAGATAATGCCAACATAATTTCTCTTCTTCCGTTGAAAGTAGACTTCCTCTTCCCTCTGGAAGAAATGAGACTGGAGCAAATAATTCATAGAAAGCAAAGTATAGTGCCTGGCACATAGTAGGTACTCAACATGTATTTAATGAATTCGTTTATTAATAAAAAGCCTTCTCTCTTTTTATTTACTATAGCAATCTCTCTACGAAGCTCTAGATTAATCAATCCACTGGAAATGACCACCTGGATATTCCCAAGGTGCTTCAAACTCAACATAAAATTAAATAAACTTATTCTCTTAAAAAAAAACAAAACAAAACTACTTCAACTCTTACGGTCCCAGTTGATTGCTAGAACTTCCATCTTCCCAGTCACCCATTCATAATTAAAAAGTAGTCCTCTTTGGCATTTCCCTTTCCTTTATTCCCCCAGGTTTTGTCCTTCACCACATCTGGTCATTTCTACCTCCCAAACATGATGTGAACTCTTCTCCTCAGCTGTAATCACCTTCCAATGTCTACAATCGGGGGATGCCAGGCATGACAGCTATTGAAGTAAAAGACTGGGACGGGATGGTGGTGGTAATTTGACCACAAATTCAGTAGGAGGCAACTGAGCAACAGGGGCTGCTAGAAAATGTGATTCAGGCTGCATGGACAGGAGGAGGTAATAGCACCACTCTGCGGATGCCAGGTTAGGCTGTGTCTAAAGCATTGTGTTCAGGGAGGACCGTGATGAACTGGAGCGTGTCCAGGCAAGTGTGACCAGAATGGTGGAAGGACTTGAAACATGCTAGGAAGAGGACATTGAAGAGCAGTAGGAAAACACCAGGAGTCCCTGGGTGGTGCGAACAGTTAAACACTCAACTACTAGCTGAAAGGTTGGTGATTCAAGCCCACCCAGAGACACCTCGTAAGACAGCGTGGGGATCTGCTTCTGAAAGGTCACAGCCTTGAAAACCCAATGGAGCAGTTCTACTCTGCACACATGGGGTCGCCAAGAGTCGGAATCAACTGGATGGCAACTAACAAAACAGCAGAAAGACAGCAGTCTGCTCCACACATTGGTTGTGTCTGCCCTGAAAGTATGGATCATCCCTGAACAGTTACAGGTGATGCTACTGGGTTGTGCCCTTCTCCCTAGAAGTCTCCAGGCCTCTTTCTAAGTGTATACCAGCTGACCTAGGGTTCATGTGGGCTTTCTTTGCCACTCCTGTTACTTAGTGCTGTAGCATCCCTGCTTGCATGCTCAAGCAATAGCCCCACCCCCTCCTGGCAGAGTGCCACCCTCCACTGCCTGCAGCATTTCCAAAGCTGCTTCCTCGAATCTGCTTAATTTTGTGCAAAGCACAGGTCTTTCTCCGTGGCCTGTAATCTCTTGCCCTCACCAGCACCAGCAGGGCCAATGAAACGAGTGCTTTGCAATAGTCTAATGACACAGTTGTTCTATTTTAAGCACCTGAAGCACACTCCACCAACTGCCAATCTTTCCACTACACACTGCTATTAGCCTGCAGGAGCAGGGGCAGCCTGAGGTCTGCTCCTGCTTTTTGAGTGCTGGGGAAACCACTCAGGATTCCAGGCCCTGACTGTCCTAGGAAGGCCTAACGCAACCGTAAAATTAGATATTTCCACAGTAGCTACGCCAGCACATCTGAGAGTCAGCATGAGTTATTCTGGAAGAATAGCCTGTGATGCCAGGATTATACGGCACAGGAGCTTCAGGTGACCATAAGTCCGTCTTTCAAAGGGCAGAGACAGAGCCTGGACCCATAACATGTAGGAAGAAGGGGTCTGGGAGGCAGCATTTCAGGAACAAAGAGAAGCCCAAAGCCCGCTGAAGATTCTTTAGCCTTAGACCAATTTTTCCTCTTCTTCCTAATCAAGAGACATTCGTTTCTAACTATAGCCTACGTGAGTGCAAATGTTTACATATATTACTTTATTTAATCCTGGCAGCCATCCTACCTAGCACTTCCCTGAATTCTGCATCTCAGGAAGGTCCTCCATGTAATATTAAATCTGACTGTCCTTCACAGAACTTAACACAATTGGCAATTATTTTATTCATTAGCTTGTTTGCTTCATCCCCTTTTGATGATGAGAAAAGGGCTCTGCCACAGGCCCTTTCTGTTTTGATCTCTGTAGATCCTCCAACCTCGTCGAAGTGCTTGACGCAGAGTAATGATAGCTAATGTCTTAGTTTTCTAGTGCTGCCGTAACACAGATGCCACAAGTGGCTGGTTTTAAAGAACAGAAATTTACTTTCTCTCCCTTCTGGAGGCTAAAAGTCCAAATCAGGGACACAGCCATGCCAGTACCTTCTGTGGGCCTCTCCCCTTCTATCTAATGACTGCTGGCAAGCCTTGGCATTCCTTTGCTTGTAGACAGGTCTTCACATGGTGTCTGTCTTCCCCCTGTGTGTGTGTCTATCTGTCTATTCTCTTTTTTATAAGACACCATTTAAAAGGGATTAGGTTTAAGCCTTACCCTATTAACATAACAAAAGAAAACTCTTATTTCCAAACAGTCATATTTACAGGTACAGGGGTTAGGACTTCCACATTTCTTTTTTAGGGGGCACAATTCAAATCCGTAACAGCTAATAACAGTTAACATTTGTTGAGCACGTACTTCTCGTTATCAAAAGTCCTATGAGGTAGATACTAATATTATCCTCGTTTTACAAAGGAGGAAATTGAGGCACAGAGAAGACGTAGTTGGCCCCAAATCTGAAATTTAATAAGTGATGAAGACTTGAATAAATATCAAATGGAGAATTTAGTGAAACGTATGTTAATATCCTAGTTTACAAAAAAGGAAAATGAGGTTTGAATGTAAAGTCGCCTGGCCAAAGTCACATGAGCTACAAAGTAGTGGAGCAAGTGTTTGAAACCATGTTGATCTGAGCCTGAGGCCTTCTTTCACTCCTTCCTGCTGTAGCCTTTTCACCGTCCTTCCCATTTTCACTGTGATGGAGATCCCAGGGGAACATGTAGGCTGGGATGGCTGGCCCTGTAGCCCATCAGATGTCCCAGCACTATTCACCCATTCACTCAGGCATTGAAATAAATCCTGCTCTGTGTGGTGGGATCAGAAAGGCCCAGGACAGAGACTCTGACCTCATATTTATTCCAGTATCACGGGCAGGATGGCCCGAACACGTGTGACTATAATACAAGGGAAGGAAAGATGCGAAGAGGTCGAAACGAAGATAGGCAAAGGCCTGGGGGATACTTTGTGGAGAAGTTAGTATTTAACCTGGCCCTTGAGAGAGAAATAAAGTTGTGTTAGAGTGGAAGGGAAGGAAGAGGCTCTCCAGATGGATTTATTCCCTCCTTCTCTCAGTCAAGCATTCCACAAACTTTATTGTGCAACTCCTGAGTCCTGGGCCCTTTGGCTAGGAACTGGTGTGTGGGTGGGAGTGTGGGGGAGGTGAAATAAAAAGACACAAAGCATTTCAGGAAATGTCAGGAAGTCATGTTTGTCTATACTGTTTAGAGTATGAGTAGGTGGACAGTGAGGAAATAAGGCTGGGGGTTGGTGGAGTGAGATCTTTGAGAGTTGTAAACGCCAGGCTAGAGTGTATTCGTTACAGTCTGTGGCCAATGAGGAGCCGTGAGAGGTTTGGAGCCAAGTAGTGACCCGACTAGAGCTATGCATTATTTAGGGAGATCTCCTGGGCAGCATAGACCTGGTTGGGAGAACCCAGAGGCAGCGAGAGGCAGGTGGGAGTGGATGAGGGAGAGGCAGAAGGGAAAAGCTGGCATGGTTCTGCTGTTGGCATTACTGCTCACATGCCTGTGGACAGACCTGTTATCTAATTCTGATTTCTGAAGCTGTGCCAGCCGATACTTTGCGAACTAGGTTACTGACCAAATCGAGAAGCCTAGATAGTGTATTTGATAAGAGCTTGAGCTGTGAAGTCAGACTGCCTGGGTTCAAATTCCAGCTCGGCAACGTGCTAGCTATGTGGCCTTCAGTGAGTTATTTTACCTCTCTAAGCTTCAGTTACCTCTCGAGATGGGAATACTAAGTGAGTCCTAAGTGAGGGAGTGGGTGTAAGGTGCTTAGCCCAGTGCCTGTTCACGTGGAAAACACGCACTAATTACTAATAATGATCAACTAATGGAATACGTTGAACGTGTCTGGGAAATCCCTTTTAAAAGTATAAATTAATTAACACATAGTATTTTCGGAATCAACTTGACGGCAACGGGTTTGGTTTTGTTGGTTTATTGTTATGATAGTCACCTCTTGATCGCTTCCATTAGGAAAAGGGAACCGAGATATATATTGATGATGTTAGCCACCATCAAGTTGGTTCCAACTCATGGCGACTGCATGTACAGCAGAAAGAAACATTACCTGATCCAATGCCAGCTTTATGATCATTGGTATGCTTGTGTTCATTTTTGTGGCTATTATGCAGTGACTGTAGCCTGGAGGGCTCAACTTCCAGCACTATACTGGACAATATTCTGTGATCTATTAAGTTTTTGTTGGCTGATTTTCAGAAGTAGATCACCAGGCATTTCTTCCTAGTCTGTCTTAGTCTAGAAACACCACTGAAACCTGTCCACCATGGGTGACCCTACTGGCATTTCAAACACTAGTGGCATAGCTTCCAACATCATAGCAACATGCAAGCCACCACAGTACAACAAACTGACAGATGGATGATGGTACATATTGATACCCTGGGACTTTTGTTTAGCTGCCTAACACTTAAGGAATGCTTTGTTACTTGTCAGACCCTATTCTAAATACTTTGCACATATTGCCTCCTTTGATCCGTACAACACCCTATGAGGTAGGTGCTGTTGTTACCCCAATTTTTCCAACGAGAAAATTAGGGGTTAGAATTGGTGAGGTGAACTGACTTCTCCACGTCACATTGTAGTGAGTGGTGGAGCGACAACTCAGCCCCCAGCAGAGTGACTCTGAGCCTGTGGTCCTCACAGGTCTTCACCATGTGCTCTTCTTCCTACCCTGGTTGTCATCGCCTGTGATGGTTGAAGAATGGTTAAATGTAGCACTAAGAATAGAAGCCTTGAGTATGAGAGTATAGTCCCGAGCTTCAAAGCTCTGAAGAGCTGTGCTATGGACATGGAGTAGGATTTACTTTGTGTGACTCCAAGAAAGCAGAACTAGAATCAAGGAAGATGAATGTCTACCCAACCTCATAAAGATGGTTGTAATAGTCAGAGCTGTCCTCTGCCTCATGAAGAGGTGCGCTGCCTGTTCTGAGGAGTATCCAAGCCAAGGCAGCGTGAGTCAGGGATGAAATTAATGTGGCAGAGGACAATATTGATTGAGTAGGGAGGATGTCATGCTACACCAGGGGTTGGCAAACTTTTCAGAAAAGGGCCAGATAGTAAGCTTTCTGGGCATTCAGTCTCTGAGTATGAAAGAAGCCATAGACAATGCATAAATGAATAGGCAGCACTGTGTTCCAATAAAACTTTATTTACAGATACAGGTGGAGGATGAATTGGCCCATGGGCCAGCGTTTGCTGACCCCTATACTAGACAACTTCTAAGATCTCTTCCAACTTTGAGATTCCAGTCCAAAATGATAACAAAGAAATGCCTAATACTTCTTATTTAGTTCACTTTATTTTTTTTTTTTTTTTGAGGGGGTGGTTTACTTCAAATAAGATAGAGAAGATACTCTGGAATGATAGATACAGAAAGGAGCAGGATGTTGTCTCCATCTTTGTGCTGTCTTCATACCCAGCATACCCCATAATTCACCCTCTGGTACTATATGGCTTTCTTCTCAAGGGAGAGGCAGTAGGAAGCAGGCTAACCACAGTGATACAGGTGCAAGTGGTCACTATATGCCAGGCTGAGCAGGCTGCTCTGGAATCTGTGAGCGGAGAGCTCTTGGGCGCCAGAGGATGATACTCAGGCCAGAGACTCTCCCACTTGAGAAAAGACATGCAGGACAATATTCCGTGCCGACACTTCAATATCCAGAGCAAAGTTTCCTCCTCCTTTACTCTCCATGCACATTGCTACCCAAAGCTCATATTTCCAATACCACCCTTGTAATTAAATATGGTAACTGGATTGTCTGCTCTGCATGTTTTGTCATCCTTTCTTCTGATACTTTGTAAAAGCTTCTTTCCGACTCCAGGTACTACTAATGGTCTGTCAGTTATGCTGTTTGTCCCTTCCTCAGTGGATGGGCACATGAACTAGGCTAGCCAGTCATAGTGTTCCATCTACCTTGACCACAAGGACTGGCTTAACAGTGAATATTGTTCTTAGGTGCCATCAAGTAGGTTCCGACTCATAGCAACCCTATATACAACAGATGAAACACTGCTCAGTCCTGTGCCATCCTCATGATCGTTGCTATGTTTGAGCCCATTGTTGAAGCCACTGTGTCAGTCTGTCTCCTTGAGGGTCTTCCTCTTTTTCACTAACCCTCTACTTTGCCAGTATGATGTCCTTCTCCAGGGACTAGTCCCTCCTGATAACATGTCCAAAGTACATGAGATGAAGTCTCGCCATCCTCGCTTCTAAGGATCATTCTGGCTGTACTTCTTCCAAGATAGATTTGTTTGTTCTTCCGGCAATCCATGGTAATTCAATATTCTTCGTCAATACCATAATTCAAAAGTATCAATTCTTCTTCGGTCTTCCTTATTCATTGTCCAGCTTTCACATGCATATGAGGTGATTGAACACGTCATGGCTTGGGTCAGGCGTACCTTAATCCTCAAAGTAACATCTTTGCTTTTCAACACTTTAAAGAGGTCTTTTGCAGCAGATTTGCCCAATGCTATATGTCATTTGATTGTTTGACTGCTGCTTCCATGGGCGTTGATTGTGGATCCAAGTAAAATCAAGTCCTTGACAACTGTCATATTTTCTCCATTTATCATGATGTTGCTTATTGGTCCAGTTGTGAGGATTTTTGTTTTATGTTGAAGTGTAATCCATACTGAAGGCTGTGGTTTGTGTTCTTCATCAGTAAGTGCTTCAGGTCCTCTTTGCTCTCAGCAGCAAGGTTGTGTCATCTGCATATCACAGGTTGTTAATTAGCCTTCCTCTCGTCCTGATGCCACATTCTTCTTCATATAGTCCAGCTTCTCAGATTATTTGCTTAACATACAGATTGAATAAGTGTGGTGAATTCTAAAAGCCACTTCACAAAAGAAGATATACAAATGGTCAATTAGCACGTTAAAAAGTGCTCAATATCATTAGTTATCAGGGAAATAAAAAGTAAAACCACCTCTTCACACCCACCAAAATGGCTAAAATTTCTCATACATTGCTAATGGGAATGTAAAATGGTACAATGAGTTGGGAAATGGTAAAATGACTTTGGTAAAAGGATACAACCCTGTCACACAACTTTCCTGATTTTAAACCACACAGTATCCTCTTGTTCTGTTTGAACGATTGCCTCTTGCTCTATGTACAGGTTCTTCATGAGCATAATTAAGTGTTCCAGAATTCCCGTTCTTCACAATGTTATCCATAATTTGTTATGAGCCACACAGTTGAATGCCTTTTCATAGTCAATAAAATACATATGAACATCTTTCTGTATTCTCTGCTTTAAACGAAAATCCATCTGACAACAGCAATGATATCCCTCATTCCATGTCCTCTTCTGAATCCAGCGTGAATTTCTGGCAGTTCCCTGTCAATGTACTGCTGCAATCATTTTTTAGCTATCTTCAGTAAAATTTTACTTGTGTGTAATAGACCAAACTATTCCCAGGAATTGATTGGGAGATACTGGGAAAGAGAAGTATTCATTCCATTAAGATTGCTAACTGAGGATATGAGAGTCTGGGGATATTAGTGGCCATTCTTGTCCAACATGTGGGAAGAAGCTGTCTGAAAAATAGAGAACTCCAAAGCTCTGACCATGTATTAAATAAGGCTCCTGAATTCAGCCATACCCGAAGCCTGCTACCCCCAGACCTCCCAGTTACAAGAACCAACAATTTTCCTCTTTGCTTAAGCTAGTTTGAGTTTCTGTAAATTACAACTGAAAGAGTTCTAAGGCATTTTTTTAAACTGTTTCTCCCATTTGGCAGGAGGAATAGTACCCCCGTTTTTCAAAATTCTAGCCATCCTTAGGCTAAAATATTCTTCCATTCAATCTAGGTCTCATCTACTCCTGAAGTGGATTCATTCCCTCTTCTGAAGTTTCTGGCCCTAGGTTTAAATCATTCTTATGGCTACAGGTCATTTGGTATAAGTTAACATGGCTTATTCAAGTGAGTTTCTTATTGCCCCTCTTAAATTGTAAGCTCCTTGAGGACAGGAACCATGTCTCAGTATGGTATAACGCATTTGTTCCCCAGCTGTGAGCCACAGATCACTGGGGAGCTATGGAATTACTATGAAACTTACAAATTCATGCTTGCACCAAGTCTCAGTTGTATAATACTCTGTCAAATGCATCTGTTTGAGAAAATACAATACAGCAAAGAGTTACCATAAATATTACTTAAAAACAATGCCTGAGTGGAGACCTTAACAACTATTTTCGACATTAAAAGGGAGTCCTCAAATACAAATGATCTGGATGATGGTTACATGGGTGTATACATACGTGAAACATTTTGAGCTGTGCAATTGAGATTTGTGCACTTGATTCTTATACACCAGTAAAAAGTAAAAAATAAAATACAGTGAAATAAAAGAGTCCTTATACTTGACAGGAGCCCTGATGGTGCAGTGGTTAAGCGTTTGGCTGCTAACCAAAAGGTCGGCAGTTCAAATCCACCAGCCGCTCTTTGGAAACCCTATGGAGCAGTTCTACTCTGTCCCATAGGGTCGCTATGAGTCAGAATTGACGCAATGCCAATAGGTTTGGTTTTCGTTTTGGTTTATACTTGAAAAGCTTGGTCATCACTGGTACAATGACAAGATCCCTATCTCATCAATACACTAAAATTAAATCAAGATAGACCATAAACCTAGATAAACTATACAGCTTCTAGAAGAAAATAAGAAGACTACCATGTGACCTTGAGGCAGGCAAAGATTTCTTAGAACACAAAAAGCAGTAAAAATGGGCAAAAAATTGTAACAGATGCATCCTAAAAGAAGATACACAGTTGGTCAATAATCACATAAAAATGTGCTCAACATCATTCGTCATCAGGGAAATGAAAATTAAAACCACCTTTTCACACCCACCAAAATGGCTAAAGTGTTTCATACATTGCTAGTGGGAGTGTAAAATGGCACAATGACTTTGGAAAACTTTGTGATGGTTTCTTAAAAGTTAAACATAAACGTACCCTATGATTCGGCAATTCCACCCTAGATATTTTACCCATGAAAGATGAAAACCTATATCTACAAAAAAGATGCATGCAAGAGTGTTCCTGGAAGCTTAATTCATAATAGTCCAAAACTGGAAGCAATTCAAATGTTCATCTATAGGTGAATGGGTACATAAATTGTGTTACATCGATGCAGTGGATCACCATTCAGCAATAAAAGGGAGCGAACTGTTGAAACACGCAGCAACATAGATGAATCTCAGAAACATCATGTTGTGTAAAGAAGCCAGACACAAAAGAATACATACTGTATGATTCCATTTATAGGAAGTTCAAGAACAAATAAAAGTAATCTATGTGGATAGAAATCATAACAGTGGTTGTCTCTGGTTGAGGGCAGAGATCCTTGATTGTAAAAGGTTGCAGCAAATTATCTGGGGTGACAGAAATGTACCCTATCTTGATGAAGATGCTGTTTACATGGGTTGTATATATTTGTCAAAACTCATCATATGATACACTTAAGATCGGGAGATTTCATTGTTTGCAAATTACACCCACATTAAAAGATTATTTAAAGAAAAAATTTTTTAATGAGTCTTAGGCTTGGAAACAAAAGAACTGACCCTGAATGTGAGCTCCCCTATTAACTCTATGGCTACTGAGGCTAATATCCTCATCAGTTCAATGGGTCCATCTTATCCACCTTGCTTATCTCAAAGGGCTGTTTCATCTATAACACCTATAAAAGTGTTTGGTAAACCTTTTTTTTTTAAATTTTTTTAAACTTTTATTTTGAAATAATTTTAGATTTATAGAAAAGTTGCAAAGAAAGTGCAAACAATTTCCATCAGCCCTTCACCCAGCTTCCCCTGATGTTAATATTTCACACAACCATGGTACATTTATCAAAAGTAAGAAACTAACATTGGTACAGACTTTATTCAGATTTTTCCGGTTGTTCCCACTAATGTCCTCTTTCTGTTCCAGAATAACCCATTGTATTTATTCCTTGTGTCTTCTTAGTCTCTTCCAGTCTGTGATGATTTCTTAGTCTTCCCTTGTCTTTAATGACCTTGACACTTTTGGAGAGTATTGGTCAGGTATTTTGCAGAAAGTACAGCAGTTTGGATTTGTCTAATGATTTCTTGCAGTTAGACTGGAGTTATTCACTTCTGGGGAAGAATATCACAGAGGTAAGGTGTCCTGGTGGTGCAATGGTTAAGCACTCAGTTACTAATGGAAAGGTTGGCAGTTCAAACTCACCTAGCAGCTCTGCCAAAGAAAGACCTGGCCATCTGCTTCCGTAAAGATTACCAAAAACAAAACAAAACCCACTGCCATCCAGTGAATTCTGACTCATAGCAACCATATGGGACAGAGTAGAACTGCCCCATAGCACGGAGCAGCTGGTGGGTTCGAACTGCCAACCCTTTGGTTAGCGGCTGAGTGCTTAACCACTGTGTGACCAGGGCTCCTTTCCATAAAGATTACAGCCAAGAAAACCCTATGGGGCCATTCTACTCTGTCACATGGGGTCATCATGAGTTGGAATTGACCCGACGGCAACTATCAACAACAACAATCACAGAGGTGATGTACTCATATCTCATCATATCGAGTTAGAAGAGAGTCACCAAGTCTAGTATGTGTGGTAAACTTCCAAGCATTGTACATTTCTAGAACCTCCCCTCCAACTTATTTTGTGCAGGTATTTCCGTAGCCCTGATATCACAGCTACACTGACTTCCCTGAACTCATCTTGTGCTTTCCAGCCTCAGGGCCCTTGCATGTGCTGTTCCTCCCCCTGGATTGTTCTTGCCCCTGTTCTTCCATGGCTGGCTCCCTCTTAGTTGAAATGGTTTATCTTCAGATTGCCTACCCTCACATATTTCCTTCATTCTATTTGTGACACTTTGTAATTATTTGTTTACTTACTTATTGTACATCTTTCCCATTGAATTGTAAATGACCAAAGAATAGGAAATATGGCTTTTACTCACCAGTGTATCTCCAGTGCTTACCACAGAGAAATCACCCAGTAAATATTGCTGAATAAGTAACTGTGAATATGAATACGAGCTCTAGTGCATGGACTTTATGATCTATTTGTGCTGACTCAGGACTTTCTGCCTGGAGCTAGGTCTTCACTGGGACTTGGTGGGTGCCAGATGAGTGATCCCAGGATAAAACTAGTCACTGTCACATGCTCACTCAGGAAAAGCTTTTTGTTTCAAGGAACTCAGGGAAACCTTAGGACATCTTGTCCTTAGGAAGACTGGAATAATTTCTGTTTGTGGCTCTGCTTTATGATCCTTCTATTGGGCTGTGTCTTAAGGTTCTCTAGAGAAACAGAACCATCGATAGATAATAGATGGATAGACAGACAGACAGATAGATAGATAGATATGTGCATATATATATAGAGAGAGAGAGAGATTGAGATTTACTTCAAGTGATTGGCTCACACAATTGTGGGGGCTGGCAAGTCCAAAAGCCATAGATCAGGCAATAGACTGGAGACTTTTGTTGGCTCACAGGATTGTAGGGGGCCGGCAAGCCCAAAATCTGTAGGTCAGGTGATGGGCTGGAGACTTCTGCAGGCTTGTGTCCCAAGATCTGTAGGTCAGGTGAGTGCAGAGTCAAGAGAGAGCATGAGTTTTGCCAAAACATCAATTTATAATCTGAAGGTAAACTACACCCTAAGGAATTGCCTTTTCAATTGACCAATTGATTAAATTATGTTAAATTACATTGTGGAATATGATTACATTATATTGCATTAGATTACATTATGGAACAGCAACTACTCTAGCATTTGGCAAAACCTCTGGGAATCATAGCCTAGCCAAGTTGCCACATAAAATTAGCCATCACAGGCTGTAACCCAGGAGGCCTGCATATATCTCCAGGTAGAGAAGAATCTGAAACCCAAACAGGCTAATTATTTAACACACAGGAATTGTCCTCCATCTCTGTAGCCCTCCCCATTCCACATGGCCCTCCTCACCCCAGGCCTAGCACGGATCCCAAGAGCAAGTGAAAGGAGGCCCGTGTCCATGTCTATCTTCTTATTCCGTGCCTTTCAGACCTCAGGCCAGGCATGTGGCCTCTTAGCCCTACTCCCCTCTCTCCCTAATAATTCATCCTTCTCATTTCTTGGGTCTTCGGGGTCTGAATGCCGCTGCCCGCATGAGGCCATTTCTCTCCTGCTTCAGGTTGGCCCCAGGACCAGAGGCTGCCCTCGAGCCTAGGGCAACTGGACATCACCCTGCACTAATCGGAGTTCTCTTGACACTTCTGTTTTACAACTTGAATGTGATTGCTGACCGGGGTTACTCTGGCTCTGTGGCATTGGTACTGTGGGGAAGACTCCATAGTCAGTAGCAAAGTCCACTCGAGGATGCAAACGTAAACAATACTCTGGTTAAAATCTAAGGGGTTTCGAAATAGGTGTGAAGTCCAGCACCACCAGCACCACCTACTTCCTCCATAGCCAAAATTCTGTCGTCTCTCTGCTTTGCTGTCTCTATTGAAATCTGTATTCTTTTCAACAGATGTCAATAAGCCCTTTATGTAAGTGGGATTTGGGGCTTCTCTATTTCTCATCTGAGAATCTGTCTTGTGCCAATGAGTTTGGGCCTCTGGCCCACATGTTAATTATTGGACCAGGATTCCTGGAGTTGACTGGGGACAGAATGCCTCTTTAGCTAGAAGAGAGGTATTCTGGTAGGATCCTTTTTTTTTTAGGTATTGATCTAGCTTAGACAGGCTGAATGAGTGAAAATGCTTGTGTGCGCCAGTGGTGTTTGCTCCTGTCTTGTCTGAACTCCACACTCAGCTGGGGCTGGGAATCAAATGCTAATGAATCTCTTGGGGTTTCTTGAACTTAGTACTGGTAATAATCTTTTTTTTTTTTTTTTTTTGCTACCATTAATGGCAGGGGAAAAAAAATCAACGTGTGTGTGTGTGTGTGTGTGTGTGTATCTAGAAAAAAGAAAGCTCTCTGAACTAGGAGTCAGAAGGCTTGGGATGGAGTTCGGACACCTCTCTTCACTTCCTTAAGCCTCAGTTTGCTCATCTATAAAATGGGCATAGTGATCCTTGCCTCACATGCCTCGTACGGCTGGTGACAATCAAACGAGGCAATGAGTGAGAGAGCCTTTGGTATGTGGTAATGGACTCCTGCGAGTTAAAGTTAGCCTCTGTTTTGCTAGTTATTAAGTTGATGGCTTTTTCCCTTTGCTAGTCTTTGAGAGAGAAGCCAGCAAAGATCTCAATTGCTTTTTTTTTTTTTTTTAATTACTTTTGGTTGCTGGCTATGTTTCTTTAATCATTAAAATTTAATACAATTCTGCACAGAGATTGAGCACAAGGCCAACTGGGCTTGATTTGGGATATAGGTGAATGGGGCAAGGCAATAAGAGTCAATTCATTGTGGATGTAGTGCCCTTACGTACAATGGTCCTGATTCCATATATCTCATATCATCGTTCGTTGTGCATCCAACCATGCACCAGTATCTCCTTCAGAAAGTATGGGCTCTTTAACTAAATGGTGATAAAAAAAGAGACACAGGGCAGTGGCCATAGGATAGAGGCTTTGCTTCTTCTCTTTGTATCTGGAACAGCAGTGAGAAACCCAGACCAGAAAGAAAGGACCCTTTCATCATGCCCATCTGAGCAGGTGACTCATTTTGGCTGACAGGCCCAGAATTTCACCCTCCAGCTCCTTTGACAATTCCCAGATGAATGGTGCCATCTCTGGGATTTGTCGGTGTCCAGATTCGGTATAACCTCCCCTCGCTTGATGCCTTGGTACTTTTCACCTGCTCCTAGTTTTCCACCAACGCCCAACCTGACAAAGGCAGTGGACGTGAGCAGTCAGGGCTTCTTCTGCTAGAAAGCCATCTGCCTTGAAATGCGTTTTCCAGGATGTATAACATGTCTAAACGTGGAAGCATCCCTGACGTGTCTGTTCTGAGGTGGAAATCTCTCTGTGTGGAGAGGGAGTAGGATGCATTTGAGGGAAAAGAAAGAAGGCTAGTGTGACTGTCATCTGCTGCCTGAGGGGAGCAGGGTGTGAGAAGAGATTGGGAGAGGCAAGCCAGGACCAGCTCATGCAGGGCCTTGTAGACCATGGCAAGAGGCTGGATTGATCCCAAGAGCAAAATGAAAACCATCGAATGGTTTTAAATGCAGCTGAGGGTGGCGGGAGTCTGGGAATCAGGATTAAGCGTCATCAGATTTGCATTTTGGAAGCATGTCTCTGGCTACCTCGTGCAGAATAAATGGGGGCAATGAAGCCAGTGAGGAACCTATGGTGATCTTCCAGGCAGGAGATAATGAGTCATAGACTAGGGTAGATGGGGCAGGGCCGCCTTCTACACCAGGGGCATTGTGTGGGCTTGAGTCCCTGGCAGCTTTTATTCCCTTTATACTATTTAAAATAACAACTTGGAGTCCCTCCTCTAATTGTCCCTTGCTTTCATTTCAAGTTAGTGCTCATCTGCAGCACTCTGGAGGTGCCTCTGCTTCCTTTATTGCTGCTTGTGGGGAAGGTGGCCTTTCCCCCTGTGAGCCCTTCTTGCTTTGACAGACGAGTTGATCTTTTTGATTGCCAAAATACTTTTTTTTTGGATTTCCTATAAAAGAGATTTTGATAACCTTCAGGATTCCTATTGCTTGTCATTGTCACCCCCCCAACACACACACCCAGTAACAACATCGTTATTGTCGTCATTGTTAGTTGCCATTAGTCTATTCCAACTCACGATGACCCCATGCTTCCAGAGTAGAACTGCTTTATAGAGTTGTCAAGGCTGTGACCTTTCAGCAGCAGATCGCTAGGCCTATCTTCTGAGGTGCTTTTGGGTCGGTGCAAACTGTCAACTTTTCAGCTAGTAGTCGAGCGTTTAACTGTGTGTGCCACCCAGGGACTCCAGTAACCACATTATGTATAGTAAAAATTACATAACTATGTGATTGATTTCATTTGGGTTTTGGTCTTCCTACAGAATAGTGAACTTGACCATGTTGGGATTTCTATTACAGTGTGGTTTAGCCACAGAAGTTTCCTGTACTGGTTACTGGTTACTACTTGGGAACGGTCTGTTGCATTTGCCTTCCTTGTGGGCTCAAGAAATACATGTTGTAGGAAACAGCCATCTAGTTCATCCTGACCAAAAACTTAACTCCTCATCTTGTTACAAGAGTGCGTGTGCAAGTTTGCTGAGTGCCCACAAGAATACTCCAAGTTATATAGACATGAATAGCACTCCTTCTCCAGAATTTACAGTCTGACAGGGAAATCAAACAAGCACAAAAATAACTATGTTACAGGGCAGACTATGCTCTCGGTCAGTGGTTCTCAAAATGTGGTCCCAGACCAGGACATCAGCATCACCTGGGAACTTGTTAGAAATGCGGATTCTCGGTCCCCACTGAGGACCTACTGAATCAGAAACTCTGATGGTAGGGCCCCACAATCTGTGTATCTGTGTTTTAACAAATTTTCCGGGGATTCTGATATTCACTGAAGTTTGAGAACAATTGCTTAGACGTAAGAAGTATATGTTATGAGATTTTGAAGTAAAAAGCTCATATTTGGAGGGAGAGGAGGGGAGAATATGAACTATTTCTAGAAGTACGTTGCATATGAGATGGCTCTTGAAGAGTGGGCTGGACTTTGATATTTACATGTAGATGATAGTATTTACTACAGTTTGCCATCTGCATGTTTATGTAGTTCTTTTACAAAAGTAATTAACAACCTGGACTCTCACTCAAAAGATCTGCTAGCTGTCCTTCCTTGCATTTTAATTGGCTCACTATGAATTGAGGCTTCCGCCAACATATGCGCAGTTATAGAACTGGTAATTGTGGCATTTTGTGGAGGACACTTTCCATTCCAAACATAACTTCCAAATACAGCTTAAATTGAAGGTGGAAATTTTGTCTCTCTATCCTTGAGACCCACCACCCACCTGTCAGTTCGTCGTACTGTAGTGGCTTGCACGTTGCCATGATGCTGAAAGCCATGCCACCAGTGTTTCAGATACCAGCAGGGTCACCCGTGATGGAAAGGTTTCAGCAGAGCTTCCAGACTAAGACAGATTAGGAAGAAAGGCCGGTGATCTACTTCCAGAAATTAGCCAATGAGAACCCTATGGATCACAACAGAATATTGTCCGGCTCGCTTGCTTTGGACACGTCATCAGGATGGATCAACCACTAGAGGAAAGATCATGATGGGTGAAGTATAGGGACCACAAGGATGTAGGAGACCGTTGGTGAGACGGATTGGCACAGTAGCCATAATGACAGACTTAAACATGCTGGTGATTATGAGGATGACACAGGACTGGGCAACATTTTGTTCTGTTGTACATGGGGTTGCCATGAGTCAGAGTTGACTTGACAGCAGCTAACAACAGCAATCCTTGAGACAAACCGGGCCAAAGCATTCTTGAGCCTTATGGCAGGAAGGATCTTCACAGTAGTCTAGCCTAATAACCCACGCAAAATTTTAACCTCTTCTTAAGACTTTGTACTAGATTGCAAGTGACTAAAACCTAGTTCAAACTAGCTCAAGTTAGATGGGAATCTATTGGCTCCTGTACCTCTGAGGTCAAGGGAAGGTCTGGCCGGAGTAGCTGTCCGAGTGAGATCCTTTACATTGGTTCCAAATGGACCATCTTCTCCATGTAAGCTGCTTTAGACATGTCTATCACACCTCCCGCTACTGCTCATTCTCCCTGGTTCACTAAGTCTGGTTATCCCTTCTGCCTTCACTGCCCAGCTCCCTCCATTCCTCTCAGCCCACTCGGCTAAGTTCAGATCTTTCTTCTGGTGTAGTGGCATCCTCCAGTCCTAGAATGGACAATAGACTTGAAGTCACAATTCCTGGGGTCCAGTCCTGGCTCTTCTGTGGAATTGCTAAAATAGGAGATAAGACGTCAAGACAGTATGAGAATGAAAAAGCCCTCAACAGATATAAGGTGTTGCTTTTATTCTTAGAATCAAAGCATATTTAAGCTGACAGAGACACCAAAGCTCATCTTATCCGAGTGGCCTGGGTGACAGAATAATCCAAATATGTTTTATTTGACCCACATAGTATTCTTTTTTATTTTATTCCTAAATTTTATTTATTTTGTTGTTGTTGTTAAGACTATACTTAGCAAAACATACAGCAGTTACGACAGTTTCTACGTGTAAAATTTAGTGACATTGATTACGTTCTTCGAGTTGTGCGTCCATTCTCACCCTCAGTTTCTGAGTTGTTCCTCCCTCATTAACATAAACTCACTGCCCCCCTAAGGTTCCTATCTAATCTTTCAAGTTGCCGCTGTCAATTTGATCCTGTATAAATAGTTCTTAAAAGAGCATAATGCTCAAGGCAGAGCTTTTTTACTAGTTAAGCTAAACTGTTGTTCGGTTTTAAGAAGACTTTAGGGATTATTTTTTAATATTTAAGCCAAAGCATGAAAACTGGAAGATTTTATATAAAAATCCAGATTTCTGATTTCACTGAGCCCATGTTTCCACAGGGCAGGAATCAGGTGAAACAGAGTAGTGGCTATGCCTGGGAGAAGGGGCCATGCTCTGTTTGGCCACAATCCCTCACTCCCTTTGTCTTATCCCAGCCCATGTCCCTCATTTCCATGACCTACCTTCCCCCTTTAGCACTGAGTTTGTGCTCCCTGATTTAATACCTTTACCCATCTGTCATGGATTGAATTGTGTCCCCCAAAATTATTGTCAACTTGGTGAGGACATGATTCCCAGTATTGTGTGGTTGTCCTCCATTTTGTGATTATAATTTTATGTTAAAGACGATTAGCGTGGGATTGTAACACTACCCTTACCCAGGTCACATCCCTGACCCAAGGTAAAGGAAGTTTCCCTGGGTATGGGCTGCACCACCTTTTATCTCTCAAGATATAAAAAGGAAAGGGAAGCAAGCAGAGAAGGGGGGACCTCATACCACCAAGAAAGCAGTGCCGGGAGCAGAGCACGTCCTTTGGACATGGGGTTCCTCCAGGGAGAAGCTCCCAGACAAAGGGAAGACTGATAAATCACAAGGAACTTCCTCCAGAGCCGACAGAGAGAGAAAGCCTTCCCCTGCAGCTGATACCCTGAATTTGGACTTGTAGCCTACTAGACTGTGACAGAATAAATCTCTCTTTGTTAAAGCCATCCACTTGTGGTATTTCTGTTATAGCAGCACTAGATAACTAAGACATCATCTGATTCCCAAAGCCCTTCTACTTTTCTGAGCCTAGCAATCATGCAGCCTCAGCCAGAAAATGTCTGCATGTGGGAAGCTCACTGCCTAGAGAGGCAGCCCATTTCACTTTGGGAAGCTCTGACTTTTGGGGATGTTTTCTCTGTACTGTCCATCCTCCTCAGCATCCAAGAAAGGGTAAGTGACTTATCCCTAGACTTCCAGACTGTTAGTGGGTTAGAAGCCAAAGGTCTCAGTATGGCTTGCCAAGCTGATGTTGTTTCCCACCTTCCTTCCCCACTCACTAACACCCAGTCCAGTTTAAGGATGGGGGAGTGGTGCTTAAAAAAAGACATTCTATATCAAATTTGTTTTTGATAGAAATATTGAATTTTACAAAAATACTAAAGGACAGGGGTTGGCAAATTTTTCTGTAAAGGGCCAGATATTTAAAATTTTAGGCTTTGCTGGCCTTGGGGTCTCTGTTGCAACTAACTAATTTTGCTATTATTGTAGTGCAAAAGCAGCCATAGATGATACATAAATGAATGGGCCTAGCTGTGTGCCAATAAAACTTTGTTTACAAAGACAGGCAATGGGCCACATTTGACCTGCTGGCTGTAGTTTGCCCACTCCTGCTATAGAATCATGCAATGAGTCAGCAGAAGAGGTGTGTGTCTATGCTGGGTATCCAGATGCCACCCATCTTTCAAGGGCCAGCTCAGATATGGCATTTCCAACTAGCCTTCCCTGATTCCTCTGCAGGAAGTTATCTTTATGGCGTCAAAATTCTTATACTACAACGGTTCTCAAAGTACAGTCCAGGGACCCATGGGAGTCCCTGAGACTCTTTCAGGACTCTGCAAGGTCAACACTATTTTTATAATAATACTAAGAAGCTATTTGCCTTTTTACTCTTCTTTTCTCACAAGTGTACAGTGGAGTTTCCTAGAGGCCACATGGTATGTGATGACATCATCACTCTGACAGCTAATGGAATGTATACTTGTATATTCTTGTGTTTTAAAGATTTCTCAATTTTTTATTTCTAATATGGCAATTATCAATAGATACAACCCACTTAAACAAAAGCTCTTTGGGGTTCACCATAATTTTTAAGTGTGTAAAGGAATCCTGAGACCAAAAAGTTTGAGAACTGCTGCCACTGTAGTAATTCTGACTGTGATACAAAATACTTCTCATCTCGTAGTATAGGTTTTTCAAACAGTTCTTCTAAGTTTTCTCAGAGACAGGAGCTCTGCTAATCATTGTGTTTCCCACAGTGTCCTTCACACATTTGGTTCATTTTTTTTTAAATTTTTTTATTGTACTTTAGATGAAAGTTTACAGGACAAATAGTTTCTCATTAAACAGTCAGTACACATGTTGTTTTATGACATTGGTTAAGAACCCCACGATGTGTCAACACTCTCCCTTCTCGACTCCGAGGACCTTTTTTTTGGTGAAAATATACATAGCCAAAGTTACACCATTTCGAAAGTTTCTACATGTACAATTCAGTGACATTGATTACATTCTTCCAGCTGTGCTGCTATTCTCATTGTCTTTTTCCAAATTATTCCATCACCATTACTGTCAACTCACTGTCCCCTAGGCTTCCCATCAGTCCTTTTGAGTTGCTGTTGTCAATTTGATCTCACATAGATAATTTTTTTTTTTT
>NW_004444066.1:2080066-2081372 GCF_000243295.1 Trichechus manatus latirostris | reverse complement strand
GTTTCAAACCTGCTCCTCAGCCCTTCTATGACACTGTCCATTTCTGAAATATTGTTGTTTATCTTTTGGATTTCTAATTGTTCTTTTTGTATGATTTCTAGTTGTGAATTTATTTTGGTGTTTTGTTCTTGTATTATTTTCTTGAATTCTTCCATTTTTTTGTCTGTATTTTCCATGAATTTGTCTGCCTTTTCCATGAATTTATGTTTTTTTCCCTCATTTTTGTCTGTTTTTTGCTTCAACTCTTGGATAATTCTGAATATTATAGATTTTAATTCCCTATCAGGTAGGTCTAGTGCCTTTTCTTCTACTGGAAGGTCAGCTGGTGTTTTATTTTGGGTGCCTACTGGAAACATCCTGTCTTGTTTTTGTAAATGTTTTGATATTGCCTGCTGTCTTCGGGGCATTCAGTGGTTATTTTCCTCATTTATTGATTGCAGATTTGTTTGTTTCATCCTGCTTTTTTGTTTTATTTGGTTATGTCTGAGCAGGCAGGCTGTGTGTTCTTTTTTGTTTGCTCGTCTGTGGGCACGATACTTTTCACCTCCTTCTCCAATAAGCAGGGTCAGTCACTCAGGTATGGTACAGCAGGGCAGGTCCAGCGGAAGAGGAGTTGCTGGGATAGGTTTTTGTGGCATGTACCAGGGCTGACAGTGTAGACCAGGAATCAGTGTGGGGCAAGTTCCAGTAGGCTATGGCTGTGCTGCTTGGGAGTGTGATGTTCACACAGTGCAAGTAGGCAGGAAGGAGGGGGTAGACTGTGATGTGTGGAGCTAAGATGGGTATGGGAAAGATGAGAGAGCAGAGAGAGGAACAGGAGCCAAAGACATACTCACAAACAAAAGAGAGTGCTACAGGAGCTTGCTATCGGATTGGAGAGATGAGAGACTGAGAAATGGGGAAAAACAAAAATGAAAAAACAAAGAAAAAGGGTAAAAGAAAGACTGAATAAATTGAGAAACTGGAAATGAAGAAAGACAAAAAGAGAATAAGAGAGAGAAGAAAACTAAACAAAGAAATGAAAAAAAACCACCAAAAACAAACAAGAAAAAAGAAATGCCCCCAGGGATGTCCCTGTGCGTCTGCGCAGAGTAAGGGACTAGCTTCCAAGCCACACAGTACTGCCCAGCTAGAATGGGCTCCCAAGCCAAGAAAAAAGAAAGAAAGCAAACAAATCAAAACAGAACAAATCAGAGCAAACAAACAAAAAAGCCCCGGGGGTCCCACCAGCGTAGCGGCACAGGCTGGGAAGCAGTTTCACAGTCCAGTGGTGTTTTGCAGCCTTTCAGGAAGAAGCAAAGATGGC
>NW_004444066.1:1900008-2079906 GCF_000243295.1 Trichechus manatus latirostris | reverse complement strand
GGCCAGTGCGGGCAGGTGGAATCCAAGCAGCACTGGGGGGAAGCTCATGCTTCCCAGCCAATACACTGTGGCTGCAGGAAGCAGAGGAGGCTAAATGGGGGTGAAGAAGAGTTGGGGGTGGGAAAGCCTATATCGTGGGTTACTGGTTGTTCTGTCTCCTGCTGGAAGCTCCGTAAAGCTACTTTCTCGTACGTCCTGTTCACTGATCTCCGATAGGTGTCCAAGATGGCGGACCCGTGCTGCAGTAGCTGATAGGGGACCTCTGCATGCATCTCTCCTCGTGCTCTGTTCTTGGTCAGTTTCTTATTCCATTTGGTGCTTGACTGAGTTCTTTATCTCTTCATTTGATGGTTAGGGTTTCAAGATTGACATGTGACTGTTTGACTTAGTTTTTCTGATCTTTGCTGAGGAGGGATGGCATGGTGCTTCTGACTGTAGTGCCATGTTGCCCAGAAGTCCACAGTTGGTTCATTTATTTAAAAAATGTTTATTGTGAACCTATGTGTCAGATACTATGCTTGACATCAGGACTAGAGAGGGGAGCTCAATAGATACCATCCATTTCCTCATTGAGCTTGGAGCTGTATCTATCAACATTTGCCATATTGCAAATCAAAGCAGAGATTAAGCAAGTAATCACGAATACTGGAAAATGCAATAAAAGGATAGTACCAGGACTATGAAACCAATAACAGTTGAGTTTGTACTGTTCAGGGAAGTCAGTAAAAGACCTTTGAACTGACATCTGTGGGATATACGGGATCCATCTAGAGCAGGTTTTCTCAGCGTCATCGCTATTAACATCTTAGACCAAGTAATTCTTTATTTGGGGTAGGGGGTGATTTCCTGTGCATTTTAGGATATTTAGAAGCATCCCTGGCCTCTACCTACTAGATGCCATAATCACATACCTACACACATCCCAGTTGTGACAACCAGAAATGTCTCCAGATATTGCCAATTGACTTCTTCAGGCGGGGGTGAAGGGGATGAGAACCACTGATCTAGAAAAGAGGGGTGGTGGAAAGGCTACGTGGTAGTCTATGTGTCAGATGCTGTGGCTTGGATGGGAGATGGAGAGAAGAGGCTAAGTTGGAGAGCTATGTAAGGGTTTCCATCTATATGGCTGGGTAATGGACAGACTGTGGGGGTGGGATGAGGGCACTAAGGGTGAACTATAGCTTCATTCAGCATGTTGAAGGAATAATGACCTTGGTTTGGAGAAGTGACACCATCACAAGCTGAATCTGAGACCTCAAGGTAGATGATACATCAGAATACACTCTGAAAAAACAACTAGTTGCCATTGAGTCTATTCCAACTCATGGAGGCCCAATGTGTTACAGAGTAGAACTGTGCTTCACAGGGTTTTCATGGCTGTGACCTTTCAGAAGCAGATCACCAGGCCTTTCTTCCAAGGCACCTCTGGGTGAATTTGAACCACCAACTTTTCGGTTAGCAGCCACACACTTAAGGAACCCTGGCACAGTGGTGGTTAAGCTCTCATCTGCTAACCAGAAGTTCTGCAGTTTGAACCCACCAGCCACTCCACAGATGAAAGATGTGGCAGTCTGCTTCCATAAAGATTACAGCCTTGGAAACCCTATGGGGCAGTTCTGCTCTGTCCTATAGGGTTGCTATGAGTCAGAATCAACTCAACAGCAACAGGTTTAACCACACACTTAACCATTTGTGCCACTTAGGGACTCTTTGAGTACACTATTAAAAAAACCCATTGCCATCAAGTCGATTCCAACTCATAGCAACCCTATAGGACAGAGCAGAACTGCCCCATAGGTTTTCCAAGGAGCGGCTGGTGGATTTGAACTGCCAACCTTTTGGTTAGCAGCTGAGCTCTTAACCACTGTACCACCATGGCTCCTGAGTACACTATAGAGTGAGGGAAAACACCTTCATTCATCTGTCTGCCAATACAAATATAGCTGCCTGTGTTGTTCACCAATGCCTGACAGAAGATGGCTCTAATAACAGACCAAAGACAGCTCTTCCTAAAAGAAATGACGACTTTAGGAAAGAAATACCATCTGCTAGGGCTGAATGAATTAATGTGTTTAACCTAGCTTTATTAGGATGGTATTTCAACGCCAATTGGCTTTTTTAAACATTTGTGAAGGTTGGCAACCACATTGGAGAAATATACTTTATGGTACTCAGAAGGATTTTGGCACATTACCTGATGACAGCACTTTGATACACATTAGTACAGGATATTAATATTTCTAAAATTCTCATCTCAATGCCGAAGATTTTGTGGATCTTCTTCTGGTCACTAACTTGAGGGGTCTCAACCTTTAATGAACAAAAGAATCTCCAGGGAAAGTTATATAAAATGTAAATTCTGATTCAGTAGGTCTGGCATGGGGCCCAGGAAGGGGCCTTTGAACAGCCCACACCCCCCTACCCCCATCCCACCTCAGGTGATTCTGAAGCAGGAGGTCAGCTGAGCCCTTTGAGAAACGCCCATGCAACAAAAAACACCTTGAAGGAAGTTGTTCCGGTTTCACTTCTACCGCTCGCTTCCACCGTACATGACCACTTCATCTCACCCTCACTCACCTGACTAACTTTGTTCATCTTCAGCGTTGCTCCAAGAAGGCTCTCCTGTCTGCTTAGGTACTCCCCTAATGGCATCCTTGGTTCCGTAGACTGCTGGCAGCAACAAGTGACAGACCCCAACTACCAGTGGCTTAAACAATCCACAACCTGTTTATTTTACATAACAGGAAGTCTGGAGAGGGACAGTTCCATGGGAGGCGAATGCAGTGCCTCAGCGTCATCATCAAGCACCCAGACTCTTTCTCTCTTAGGCTGCCTTCCCTCAGAGATCATCATGGACACGCAGCTGCAGTTCTAGCATCACGTTATTATGAATGGAATTGAATCCTCCCAAAATATGCGTTGGAATCCTAACCCCATGGATGTAATCTCATTTGGGAATAGTGTTTACTTTGTTATGTTAATGAGTCCCAATCAGTGTAGAGTATGTCCCAAACCCAATCACTTCTGAGCAGCATAGACAAGAGACAAGCGAGCCCTAACGGGAAAGACAGACTATCTGAAGACGGACAATGGAGACAGATGAATCTGCAAGCCCAGGAACTCCAAGGATTGCGGGCTACTAGAAGCTGAAATAAGCAAAGAAGGACCTTGCCCTAGAGCTATGCCCTGAATTTAGACTTCTAGCCTCCTAAACTGTGAGAAAATAAATTTCTATTCTTTAAAGTCACTCACTCGTGATATTTCTGTTACAGCAGCACTTAGAAACTAAGACACGTGTGCACGACAACCTCCACAGGCAGAGAAGATGGAAGAAAGCCTCCCCAGGACACCCTCCCCTCAACAGACCTCCCCTCATATCTCATTGGCCACAAATGTATCACATATCCTTGCCTAAATCAGGAGGGATATTACTAGGATCAGTTTTTACCCATCAAGATTCCCTCCACTATTAAAAAAAAAAAAAAAAAAAAACCAGTTAGCACTGAGTCAATTCCAACTCATGGAGACCCCATGTCTTGCAGAGTAGAAATGTGTTCTCTAGGGTTTTCATGGCTGTGGCCTTTCAGAAGCAGATTACCAGGCCTTTCTTCTGAGGCACCTCCGGGTGGGTTTGAACCACACACTTAACCGTTTGCACCACTCAGGGACTCCTCAGGTCTGGGAAGGGTCACAACCTTTCCTGAAAGACGTAGCTGCTCAGGAGAGGGTAAATAAAAATGATTTCCCCAGGAGAGAGAAGTCCTGTTACCAGAAGAAGGGAGGAATGGCTGCTGGGAAGGCAAAAACTATTTCTGCCACAATACTCTTCTTCCTCTCTCACAGCGCTTTTCCCACCATTTTCCCCAGTGGAGTATGAGCCAAATGAGGACAGGGACCATGTCTACCTTGTTCGTCATTGTATCCTCAATTGAGTCCAACAAGAAGTGGTCCTGAAATATTTGTTTAATTTAAATTAAAGACAGATTTGGATTTAGATGGAAAACTAATTCTTTAGGGACATGAGTTAGTTGGGTGCAAGTGATAAAACCTCAACTGAAGCTAACTCCCTCAGACCTGTTGCCGTCGAGTCGATTCTGACTCATAGCAGCCCCATAGGACAGAGTAGAGCTGCCCCATAGGGTTTCCAAGGATTTGAACTGCCAACCTTTCGGTTAACAGCCACAGCTCTTAACCACTTTGCCACCAGGGCCCCAAAACTAATGCATATCTTAAAAGAAAGGGAATGTACTATGTTGGCTCATATAATGGGAAGTTCAAAAGTGCAATGGTTTCAGGCCCATCTGGATCAACAGACTCAAACGATGCATTCAGGGATCTGTTCAGTCTCTCTCCCTCTCTAATAGGCTCTCTCAGCGTAGGGGGGAAGATGGCACCGGGGCGCCAGACTCCCTCCTCCTGGCTTAGCAATTCACGTGGCTTCTGCAAGAGCTCCTGTAGAAAAACCCCAAAAATGGCTAGATCATGGGCCTGCCCGTCCAGTGGAGAGGGGGTTGGGGTCTCTGATTGGCCCCTGTGCTGGGAAAGGATCGGCCCCACCCAAACCCAAAGGAATGGGTTTCCCACAGGAAAAAGAGGCTCTATTGCCAGAAGAAGCAGCAAACAGATGCTGAACAGGCAAAACAACAGATGTCCGCTGTAGTTACGGATAAAAAGCTGTTTGCAGGGCATTATGCATGGGCCAAACAAAAATTGCAAACTACTTGCTGATGCTCACAAAGAGTAAACATATTCTCATGTTGAAACTGATGCTTTGTTTCCTAAAGGTAAAATAAAGACTACTTTTGCTCCTTGATTTTTTAGGGAGGATCTTTGTTTTTAGAAATCCTTTTATCTCAAAGGAAAGTGTATTCTTTATCTTTCGGTCTTATTCTCCTCTTTTTCTTAGTGACTCACCACGTCTTCACTTTTTAGTCTCACATATCACGTACCAGTGACCTACTAAAAAATATGTAACTGCCCTCTCTCCATGGTGTTTTCCCCAGTTTTTCTCTTTCTCTCACCTTTCCTTCCCAACCATAAATAATTCCTGTAAATCTTATCACAGCATCTCTGGACCTCTCTGAGTCCTTCACCAAGTTCTACCTTAGAGTGTAACTATTTGGGGATATATTTCATTCATTCATTCATTTGACAAGTATGAATCAAGTGCCTACTGGGACCTGGCACTGGGTTTAGCATTAGAGATATAATAAAACACAGTTCCTCTACTCTGTCCTGGAATTTTCTTTAAAGCAGGAAATGTGTTTATCTTACCTTTATGTCTCCACATATTTTATCTTCATTTGTTCTTGTTGTTGTTAAAGCCAGCCAGTTATACCACAAGTGGATGACTTTAACAAAGAAATTTATTCTCTCACAGTCTAGTAGGTTACAAGTCCAAATTCAGGGTGTCAGCTCCAGGGGATGACTTTCTCTCTCTGTCATCTCTGGAGGAAGGTCCCTGTCATCAATCTTCCCCTGGTCGAGGAGCTCCTCAGGCACAGGGACCCCAGGTCCAAAGGATGCACTCTGCTCCTGGTGCTGCTTTCTTGGCGGTATGAGGTCCCCATGTCTCTCTGCTCGCTTCTCTCTTTTATATCTTGAAAGAGATTGGCTTAAGACACTATCTAATCTTGTAGATGTCATCAATATAACTGCCAGTAATCCATCTCATTACATCGTAGTGATAGGATTTACAACACATAGGGAAATCACATCAGATGACAAAATGGTAGACAATCATACAATACTGGGAATCATGACCTAGCCAAGTTGACCGCTATTTTGGGGGGACACAATTCAATCTATGACACACAGTAAGCACAACGTTTTTATAACATGGTGTAAAGTAATGAAATAGAATGGAATAGCAAAAATATTAGTGCACGTCCTGTGTGCTAAGAATAAGTTTTGTTTAGTGCAACTTGTTTCACTTATTTATGTATTGAGTCAAGTGTGCAAAATTAATTTCTTCCAGTGAGTCATGATCAAAAAGTTTGAAACCACTGCCTGCCCCTGAGTAATGTCACCAAGACCTTGCGCGTGACACGCTTACGTGGCTCTCCCTTGTCCAGCCTGGGGCTCTGCAAGACCTCATTTCAGTATAGGAGTTGTCTATTCTTCCAACTTCTGCAGGCATATGGCAAGCATATGACTTCTCTTTGACGGTAATTTAAAATGACTTTGTAGCTATCTATCTGTCTAGACACAGAGATTCCAAACTGGTGGCCCACAGGTAGATCTCAGTTGTCCCTGGAAGTGCTTTTAGCAAAAAAAACAAACTCAAACCTGTTGCCTGCCATCAAGTCAACTCCAACTCCTAGTGACCCTATAGGACAGAATAGAACTGCCCCATGGGTTTTCCAAGGTTATACATCTTTATAGGAGCAGATTGCCACATCTTTCTCCCATGGAGTGGCTAGTGTGTTCAAACCACTGACCTTTCAGCTAGCAGCCGAACGCTTAACCATTGTGCCACCAGGGCTCCTTGGAAGTGCTTTTAGGTGACAGTAATTCCCTGGAGCCCAGTAGCTGCTTTTCCCTTTAGGTGGGCAAGTTTCTCCCATTTGGTACCCTTGGGTCAATTTTGCCATTTACACTACCTGCCTGGCCCCTGACAGCATTTTGTTTTGCAACCAGAGTTTAGTATGCATAGAGTAATAGATCTGAAACGCAACTGAGAGATCCCAGAATGCACCCTTTTACTTTACAGATGGGAAAACAGAGGTCCCAGAGAGGCGGCATGACCTGCCTGAGGCCTCTCAAAAAGTTAATGCAGAGCAAGGACTAGAAGGAACAGGTCCTCTGTCACAGGGAAGAACCAGACAGAAATCGTAACAGGACAGAGGAGAAAGGAAGAAGAAAGGTAGTGGAGTGACGGTAAAGCCATCCTCACAGCCCTGAGGAACGGAGGGCCTGACTCACAGGTTAGATTTCTGTGCGGTGGCTTTCTCGTGGTGGTGAAATAATTCCCAGTGAGCTTTGTCTTAGTCATCTAGTGCTGCTATAACAGAAATACCACACGTGGATTGCTTTATCAAAGAGAAGTTCATTCTCTCACAGTCCCGTAGGCTACAAGTCCAAATTCAGGGCATCAGCTCCAAGGAAAGGCTTTCTCTGTTGGGTCTGGAGGAAGGTCCATGCCATCAATCTTCCCATGGTCTGGGAGCATCTCAGCGCAGGCACCTCAGGTCCAAAAGACTGGCGCTGCTTTCTTGATGGTATGAGGTCCCTATGTCTCTCTGCTCGCTTCTCTCTTTTACATCTCAAAAGAGATTGACTTAAGATACTATCTAATCTTGTAGACCTCATCAGTATAACTGCCACTAATTCAACTTATTACATGATAGTGATAGGGTTTACAACACATAAGGAAATCACATCAGATTACAAAATGGTAGACAATGATACAATACTGGGAATCATATCCTAGCCAAACTGATACACACATTTTTGGGGGGACATAATGCAATCCATGACAAGCTTCTAGTGAGCGGATGACTATGGAGGCCATCAAGAGGAGTCCTGCAGAACTTTGGGCAATGGGACAAGCACTTTAGACAGTAAAGAGGGGTTCTCTGGAGACCTCCGCCCTGTGAGAATTGAGGTACTTCAAATTACTTCAGGAATTCCCTGACTTGCGTGGCCTAGACTCATTTTGGCCAACACTCAGGCAAAATGTCCCCATATGCAAATATGGCATTTTCCTGATGTTTCCTGCTAGTCCCGGTGTGTCCGGCATGGTGGGGATCCTGATGAGTTCCTCCCCTCTCTGTACCTCAGTGCAGCCTTTGGCCGAAATGGGGATGAGATCGTGGGCACCCTAGAGGCTGCATTGGATGGGAGGGCTCTACAAGTAGGTGGCACTCCAGACCCCTACCCCCACTTCAGTCACAGCAGCTCTGCCTCCATCTGTCTGGACTCTAAGCGGAATCACAACCCAAATGCCTCTCAGCGCCTAGCAGGGCAGGAGAGAAGCTGGCTACGGGCAAGGCAAAAGGAAGAGTTGGGAACCATGGTGATCTGTAGCGGTTTAAACACAAACACCAAACAGCCGAAATCAAACACGTCTGGGAGCCATATCCAGTGCGAGCAACCCCTGGTCTAGGGGATTTCACTGAAGAACCACCAGGTCAGCGAATATTTGCATTCCCTGCGTGGTTTGCCACAGAACCACTATAACGCAAAAGCCATTTCATTATTTCATTTCAGGAAAGGGCTTCTAGATTAAATAAAAATTTTGGAAACCTCTAAACTAGATATTTTCTATACCCCCTGCACTCTGATACTGAAAACCTGTGAGTCAGGGGAGCCTGGTTGACAGCCCATGTTCCTTCGATTTCCCCACAATATATCAGAGCTTGATGGCCTGCCAAAGTCTCAGGAAGCAAACATTGTATAAGTATTAAAACCTCTGGCCAAGAGGCCAAGGGACTGAGTCACTCATAACACGAAGACAATTGGTGGCTTCCTGAAGTTCCTCTAATTCCAGCATGGTTTCAAGGGTCCCAGACTAAACCTAAATAGTATTCGTCAGATAAGTTGCAGAGATGCTGGAAAGAGAGGCGTGAGGTCCCCAGTGCAAAGCAACCCCATTCTATCTGTTGAGAATGCTTGGGCAGGCCTCAATGGCCAGATAATTCCTGCCCTGCTAGGAACGCCCCATAGGAGAGCAAGGAGAGATGAGGAAGTTGAGCCTACCCTAGACCTACTGATACCTGTCGGAATCCTCGCTGTAACCCTTAAGTGCAGTGTGACTTTGCATTGTTGTTATTAGTTGCTGTCAAGTCGGCTCCGATTCATGGTGACCTTATGTATGACAGAACAAAACATTGCCCAGTTCTGCGCCGTTGTCACAGTCCTTGGTATGTTTGAGTCCATCGTTGCGGCTGTTGTGTCAATCCATCTCATTGAAGGTTTCCCTCGTTTTTGCTGACACTGTACTTTACCAACTTTGATGTCCTTTTCTAGTGATTGGGATGTGGTTTTAGGCAAATTAATTAACCTCTCTGTGCTCAAATTCCCCCAAGATACCAGATAAGGGTTGTAATGTATCCGTCTCATGGGGCTGTTGTGAGAATTAAATGAGATGGTGCATATGAGACGCTTAGCACAGTGCCTGGCACACGGTAATTGCTCAATGAATGTTAGCTGGTTATAGCTATTTTTACAGGCTCCTCAGTGCCCCTGACAGGGAGGGCATCAGCAGTGACCAGAGAGTCGGTGCTGATTGACAGAAGTCCACTCCAAAGTGGGAAAAACACCAAGGCTGGCAGACACTGTAGGAATTTTTTTGCCCTTTTTCATCAAATCTTGTCTATTTCTAACCCATTCTTATACTGCTCTTTATATCATATTCTTAAAATCCCATGACCAAGGGTAGCAAGATGATATTTCTGAAATATTAATTTGTGTTTTCCCAGCATTTCTTTCACCCACCCCTCTTGCGCCTTCCCTCTACCCAGTCAGCAAAGCCCAGGGGCTGGGATGGGGCAGCGGAAGGCAGAGACAAAAGGGATCGCTTCCTGGCTTTTGAATTTCAAAAGCCTGTGCCCTTAGAAGAACAGGAAGTGTTCCTTACAAAGTTAAATATTCTGGAGAAACATAAATTAGAGAGAGCAGAAAGGGCTCCTTTATCCGCAACTAACAAAAAATGATTCCCTGGCCCAGGGGTGGGGAGGAGAATCTCAGGGAAGAACTGAGAACACAGATATATTTGAGTCCTGTAGAAAGAGGTCCTGTGCCTGGCCTTCTGGGTTGAGCCTGTGGACACCATCACGGTGAAAGGCACAGGGCTGGAGGCAGGGGATGGAGGGAGAAGGTTTTGGGGGAGGGAGGAAAACTAGCTGAAACTTGTTGTTAGGTGCCCTGAAGTTGATTTCAACTCATAGCAACCCTGTGTGACAGAATAGAACCTCCGCATAGGGTCTTCTTGGCTATAATCCACAGGGCAGTTTGCCAGGTCTTTCTCTCACAGAGCCACTGGGTAGGTTCGAACCCCTAACCTTTCAGTTACCAGCCAAGCACTTAACCATTGTGCCACCAGGGCTCCTTATACTTTTTGCTTATTTTGAAATAGAAACTAAGTTGAGTAATAAAAAATAAAGTTACACTCAAAGAATGTAATCAAGGTCACTGAATTGTACATGCAGAAATCGTTGAATTGGTGTATGTTCTGCTGTGTATATTTTCAGCAACAACAACAAAAAATAAAATCAATTATAAAAAATTTATAAAAGTCCTGATTTTGTGGACTACAGTTTTGGGCCTCTTCACTGGAGAAGGGCGCCTGTAGGTCTCACCCAAATCCTTTCTGCCGTAGCTGTGTGTGCAGCTGCTGTTGGTTAAGAGCGTGTCATTCTGACGTGTGTACTGACAACACACTTTGGAAGAAGGCGGCCACGTTGCCAGCTACACGCCAGGGCCATGGGACATGCTGATGAAGAGGCTGGGCAGGAGTTTCTGTTGCAGCAAAGGCTTTATAATATCCTCTTGAGGCGACAGACTCTGTTACTGACCTGCTGACATGGGAAAGTATGGCCAGGCCTGGGCCATCTGTGGAGAGACCTAGGGCTTCCCAGAGGCCTCATAACTTTGCCCTGTGCAGCTGCCAGCACCTGCAGAGTCTGCTGTCTCAGGGACCTAGCACGCATGCCTGTCAGACTCTACCTGCCCATGCCAGGGAAGCTGCACAAGGCTGACATCCCCTGGCCTGTGAGCAGGAGTCACGGCTTCTTAAGCGTCTGCCATAGATGCTGAATTGCTGTTCCCAGGTTCTTGGTCTGCCCTCCAATCATTACTTTTAAATCTTTAAAAAATAGGTACGTGGATGGTTGAATGGATGGATAGATGGATGGATGGATGGATGTTGTTAGCTGACATCGAGTTGGCCTCCAACTCATGGTGACCCCATGTGTTACAGAGTAGAACTGCTCCATAGGGTTTTCTTGACTATAATCTTTATGAAGGCACACAACAACGACAATCTTCATGGAAGCAGATCGCCAGGCCTTTCTTCCACGGTGCTGTGGGGTGGGTTTGAACCACCACGTTTTAGGTCAGCAGCCAATCGCAAACCACTTGCATCCCCCACCAGGATCCAGGTAGTTAGATAGACGGATAGGTAGGTAGGTAGGTAGATAGATAGATAGATAAGATTAATCAGCTGGACAATGAATGATTACTGTTGGAAGGAAAAATTAGATGCCCCTTTTAGCCTTTCCCCACCCTACTCCCTCCCCAGAGGAAACCACTGTTAGCACGTTTCCGTGGCAGGAAGTATTGCCTAGTGGTGAGAGCAGAGGCCCTGGAGTCAGATTCTGCCTTTGCCTTTTATTAACTGTGTGACCTTGGACAAGTGACCTGAGCTTTCTAGGCCTCAATTTCCTCATCCGTAAAATAGGGATAATAATAGTATCCCCTCTTGAATTATGAAAACTCAATGAGATGCCATATGTAAATTGCTTGGATCTACAATCAACACCCACAGAAGCAGCAGTCAAGAAATCAAATGACGTATTGCATTGGGCAAATCTGCTGCAAAAGACCTCTTGAAAGTGTTGAAAAGCAAAGATGTCACTTTGAGGACTAAGATGCACCTGACCCAAGCCATGGATGGTATCTTCAATCGCCTCATATGCATGTGAAAACTGGACAATGAATAATGAAGACCGAAGAAGAACTGATGCCTTTGAATTATGGTGTTGGCAAAGAATATTGAATATAACATGGGCTGCCAGAAAAAGAAACTGATCAGTCTTGGAAGAAGTACAGCCAGAATGCTCTTTAGAAGCAAGGATGGTGAGTCTTCATCTCATGTACTTTGGACATGTTATCAGGAGGGATCAGTCTCTGGAGAAGGACATCGTGCTTGGTAAAGTGGAGGATCAGCATAGAAGAAGAAGACCCTTAACAAGATGGATTGACACAGTGGCTGCAACATTGGGCTCAAACATAGCAATGATTGTGAGGATGGTGCAGGACTGGGCAGTGTTTCGTCGGTTGTACATAGTGTCGCTATGAGTCGAAACCAACTCAACAGCGCCTAACACCAACAACAAGTCTTTGTGAATCCCCTCCCTACCCTTCCATGGCCCTGAACCTCTGTGCCAGCCTGGCTTGCCCTCTAGGTTTGCCCTCTCTTTCATCTGTTTTCCTGGAACTGAGAGCATTGTGCACAATGCAATTATAACTTGCTGTGTCAGCTTAGGACAATCCATTCTCCTTTCTGGGCCCCAGTTACCTCACCTGTTAAATGAAACCCTAGGACCAGATTCACTCATTCATTCATTCAACAAGTACTTATTGAGCACTTATTGCATGCCTGGAGTCCCTGGGTGACACAAAAGATTAAGCATTCAACTACTAACAAAAAGGTTGGCAGTTCAAACCCACCCAGAGGTGCCTCAGAAGAAAGTCCTGGTGATCTATTTCTGAAAGGTCACAGCTTTGAATACTGTATGGAGCACAGTTCTTTTTTTTTTTGAACCAACTGGAAATATACGTAGAGGTCAGATATCACTGCAAGGTCAACATTACTGTGAATAAAACTGGAGCTTTGAACTGGACTGACATTGGTGTAGGGCAGAGCAGCCATTCCAGTGAGTGGATCGACCACATCGTGTAGGGGCAGAGAGAACTCCCCACCAGCTCCAAAAGGAGGGGCCTGCCAGGCCTGGAGCTACATCTATCTAGGCCTCTTTTTCCTCCTTTCCTCTATTGGTGAGGAGTGGCAGGGGACACTGAAGAGAGAAACTCCTTCCATACTGGTTTCTCCTGGGGAGAAGAGAGGAAACTGGAGGTGTCTGGTCATAAATCTCCACCCCCTACACACCTCAAGTCTTCTGAATGTTTTATACCTCATATATTTGAAGGTAATTATTATGTGCTCGGTGAATCGTCTTTTTTAAAAATGAAAATTCCAAGTTTATTCATCCACTCCTTGTGTAAAAGATTTCCAGGCCCTGGAGCACGGTTCTACCCTGCAACACACGGGGTTGCCCTGAGTTAGAATGGACTCAGTGATAACTGGTTTAGGTGGGTGTGTGTGTGTGTGTGTGTGTGTCTTACATGTCTGGCACTGAGAGTGCCGTGGTAAACAGGACATATCCCTCGGTCACAATCTAGTGGGTGTGGATAACCTACCAGCCCTTCTGCTCTTAAGGTCTGATTCCAGGTACTCACCCATTTGACATAGATGTAATTGCACAATGAGATGACACATACATGACAATGTTGCCAAGAGCAGTTCTAACAATCTCCCTATCAGAGTTTTCAGAAAACAAAATAAGCACACACCATAAACATCACTAACACATCCCCCTGGAAACAGCAGATTTGCCCAAAATACACCACCCCAGGATAACATAGATCATAGCCTCTCATTCCCACAACAGGAAACACCCAATTCACACATTCCTCTGCTGGATATATCAAAAGCATGTCAGCCACCCACCGCTGCGGCCCACAGAAACCCATAAACAAAGAGAGCCCGGGGGACGGGGGGAGGGGGAAGAAAGAAGAGGTTGCTCAAGGTGGCAAACGGTCTGAATTCAAGAGTTTTTGTTTTTTTTTTTCTGTGACAGTCAGCAGGGAGGCGTAACAGGAAAACCTTTGCTGGACTTGTCCAAAAATGGATTTGAGAAATGTTGGAACAAAGCTCAGGGGCAAGCTGATAGGCATAATTTAGAAAAATTTTTTGTATTTGGTTGGAGGTAGAGATACTTGGGTTTTGAGATCCTTTAATATTAATTGCTGCTTATATTTATTGAGTCCAAGTTATATACCAAGCAATGTATTTTATATAACTTATTTAATACTCACAAGTGACCTGAGTTATTCCCACTAGGAAACTGAGATTAGGAAATTGAGGCCTGGGAGATTAGGTAGCTTGCTCAAAGGCACACAGTCTGTGGGTGGCAGGGCTGGGACCCAAGCCCAGGCCACCTGACTCCAGAGTCCACACTCAACCTCTGTGCTGTGTGCTTCTCACCCTTTCAGTGTAGGAATCCCAAGACTCTGGGATCTTACTATAGGAAAGGGATCAGTGCCAAGGGCTGTTTCCACTCTGAAATCAAGCCCAAGGGCCTTTTGGAGACTACTAACCACTTGCTGTAGAAAGACTCCAACTCATGGCAACCCCACGTGTTGCAGAGAAAACTGTGTCCTTTTGGTTTCAGATCTGCTGTGACCTTTCAGAAGCAGATCTCCAGGCCTTTCTTCCGAGGTGCCTCTGGGTTGGTTCAAATCTTCAGCCTTTTGGTTAGTAGTCAAGAGCTTAACAATTTACACCACTGTTTGTGAACTACCAGATACTCTCATATGCAGATCTACCTTAACCTTTTCAGGCAGACAGTTTTCTACCTGTGAAATGCCTGAAGCCACACTTGGATCTCCTCTGCAGTATTTAGGGAACGCCTGTGAACACCCTCAGAGTACTTTGTGCTCTAATGAAGCTGTGGGGAAACTGAAATGTGGCAGCTGCTGCTCTGGGTCGTCGGCTCCATTTTCCTGGTGCCCGGGCTGTTGCGAGCTCATTGCTGAACCAGTTGTTCTCTGCTTGATGTTTCGCTTTTCAACCAGAAGCTGCACTGTTTTTATTACACTTCCAGCCAATTAGTCACAGTTGTTATGCTGTCTCTAAGTTAGTTTTGTCACTCTTTTAATTATCCCCCAGCATAGCATAGGTGCGCCTACCTTTTAAAGACTTTTTTAAAGACAACTATCTTCGAATGTGGAAACATTTTTATCTACAAGGTCAAGTGAGCCTCAGGAAAGGGAAAAAAAAAATTGCACTGGCACTACCTCAGTAAAAGGAATGTAACTTAGGCCGTGTTGTTTATGAGAGAGGAACCATGCCATTATCTGCTTTAAAAGAGACTGATAAATCTGATAACATAAAAGACAGGCTTGTTTAAAAGCAGGACCAGTTTAATGGAGAGAAGGGAGTGCTGAGGGAAAGGGCACACAAAGGCAGAATCATTCTTTAATAGGAGAGAATTTTATAAACCATTCTATCCAGTTCTTCTTGGTGACTAAGGAGAGAATTGAGGCCAGAGAAGTTAGATGACTTGCCCAAGATTATAAAACTAGGTAACAGCAGACAGGGAATTGGAACCTAGGTTACCCCAACGCTGTCTATCAGAGAGAAAGAACAATAGAGAGAGGGATTCGATGATGAATTCGTTTCCTGCTACATTCAAGTGCTCAGTGGTGGCTCAATGGTAGAATTCTTGCCTTCCGTGCAGGAGGTTTAGGTTCGATTCCTGGCCAATGCACCTCACGCGCAGCTGCCGCCCATCTGTCAGTGGAGGCTTGCATGTTACTGTGATGCTGAACAGGTTTCAGCAGAGCATCCAGACACTAGGAAGAAAGGGCTGGTGATCCTCTTCCAAAAAATCAGCCAATAAAAACCCTATGGATTACAACTGTCCAATCTCGTTGTGCATGGGGTCCCCATGAGTCACAGGCCAACAACACAATAAAGTCCGGCTCATATGCTGCTTTTAGCTTATCAGAAAGTCAGTCACCTCTCCCAGTCCAATATGTTGTTTTGCTCCAACAATTTTAAATTATCTTTGTAGCATTTGAGGAGAGCTTTTGTTGCAAATCTAGTTGTGGAATTAAGATGTATGTTCTCTATAGAACCCTAAAGATTTAGTGTGCATATAAAAGAGGGTTTAATGTTTCAGTCCCTTAATTTTTCATCTCAGAGGCATTGACCAGCTGATTTTTTGTCTCTAAAAATTATGACGACAGCCGCTGCCAACTGATTTTTTTTGCTTTTATTCTTGAAAAGATTAGAATTGTTCAGACTTGCAGTGCCTGGAAAACTGTGATATTTTTAAAATCACTACTTAATAAACTGTTCAGAATCTTTTGTTTTCAGATAAAATCCAGGATGGGTGAATATGTGTGCAATTGGTTCCTATTGCAAAATCTTTTTTAAGTACAACTTTAAAAGCCTTCAGGGATAAAAGGAATAATTTAAATCTGTGCTGGTATTCCTGAAATAATTTGTACATGTTATTTCTATATGACTAGGATTCACCCAGGTTTAATTTCTTTTTCCCCAGCCTCAGTGCCTAGTGTTCCATTTTTAAAACTATAAAGCTACACTGTCCAGTATGATAGCTACTAGCCATAAGTGGCTATTTAGATTTAAATGTATCTGAATAAAATTAAAAATTCAGTTCCTCAGTCTCACTAACCATGTTTCAAGTGTCCAGTAGCCACATGTGGCTAATGACTATTCTATTGGGCTACTACAGATAGTAGATATAGAATATTTCCATTGGCTCAGAAAGTTCTATTGGACAGCACTCTTTAAGGGCTAACAACTGGGAATGTCTCTCCTGGAGGCCTCCTGTTGGTCAAATGGCATTAAATAGAAGTCAGGGGTTCCCTGCCTGTGTTTTAGAAATATATTACATGATTCATATGCCCAAACTTTGTAACTTGATGGATTATTTCCTGAGTGAACAGAGCTAATGTCCTTTGAGGCTTATGACTGCTCTAAGGGTTATTCTCAAGGCAGTTCCTAATATATAAGGCAGTTCAAAAACTCACGTGTAAGTTAGTTTGGAATTCAAAAAGCATTTGCCTATAAGACACATGTTATAAATCATGTGACTGAACCCCAGTACTTTTTGAGATTAAAAAAAAAATAGTGGAAATAATCAGCAGCAGAAAATTAACAATAAAATTTTAGTGTTTCAGGTGGGTTATGGATTGGTGGGAAGAAATGACACTCCTCCGTACACACCTAAGGAGCCCTTGTGGAGCAGTGGTTAAGCATTTGACTGCTAACGGAAAGGTTGGTGGTTTGAACCCACCAGCTGCTCTGCAGGAAAAAGATGTAGCAGTCTGCTTGCATAAAGATTTACAGCCTTGAAAACCCTATGGGGGCAGTTCTACTCCGTCCTATAGGGTCCTTATGAGTCGGAATTGACTCAACAGCACCATCTTTGATTTTTGAGTTATTGTACACACCTACGAAACCAAACCCGTTGCCATGGAGTTGATTCTGACCCATAGCGACCCTATAGAACGGAGTAGAACTGCCCCAGAGGGTTTCCAAGGCTGTAATCTGTGTGTGTTTGTGTGTGTGTGCTTTAGGTGAAAGTTGACAGAGCAAATTCATTTTTCTCATTAAACAATTAATACACAAATCGTTTTTTGACATTGGTTGCCAACACTGCAACGTGTTGGCACCCCACGTTCCCTGGTTCCATTCGTCCAGTTTTCCTGTCCCTTCCTGCCTTCTCGTCTTTGCTTTTGGACTGATGTGTCCATTTAGTCTCGTATACATGATTGAACTACAAAGCATGTTCCTCATGTATGTTCTTGTTTGCCCTGTAAAACCAAACCCACTGCTGTCAAGTCGATTCTGACTCATAGCGACCTCCTAGAGTTTCCAAGGATGTAAATCTTACCGAAGCAGACTGCCACATCTCTCTCCCATGGAGCCACCGGTGGTTTTGAACCACCAACCTTAAGTTAGCAGTCGATCACTTCACCCACTGCACCAACAGACTGTCTAGTTTTTGGCAGAACAGGGAACCTTGAGAGAGACTTCAGTACTGAGTTAAAAGAGTGTCTGGGGGCCTTACTCTTGGAATTTCTCCCGTCTCTGTCAGAACAGCAAGTCTGGTCTTTTTTGTGAATTTGAGTTTTGTTCTACATTTTTCTCCTGCTTTGTCCGGCACTCTGTATTGTGATCCCTGTCAGAGCAGTCGGTGGTGGTAGCCAGGCACCTTCTAGTTGTTCTGGGCTCAGTCTGGCAGAGATTATGGTATTTGTGGTCCATTAGTCCTTTGGACTAATCTTTCCCTTATGTATTTGGTTTTCTTCATTCTCCTTTGCTCTAGCCAGAATGGGACCAGTAGATGTATCTTAGATGGTTGTTCGCACGCTTTTAAGACAGCAGACGCTACTCAACACAGTTGGATGTAGAACATTTTCTTTATAAACTATATTATGCCAGTTGAGCTAGATGTCCTCCGATACCAAGATCCCAGCCCTCAGCCCAGTAACTCAGAGTCTCAGGGAGTTGGGATATGTCTCTGAAGCTTCTATGACTTTGCCAAAGACTATAATCTTTACGAAAGCAGACTACCACATCTTTCTCCTGTGGAGTGGCTGGTGGGTTCCAACCACCAACCTTTCGGTTAGCAGCCAAGGTCCTTGTACACCAGAGATCCTTGTACACACCTACACACACAAAAAAATAAAGTTAGATTAAGTTTCTAATTAAATTAGCCCAAGATACAAAATCTTATTGGAAATGAGGTGGCTCCCAGAGTTGGAGCAAATGTAACATAGCTTAGCTTCCCTCAATCGCCCAGAGTTCCTGCTGACAGTATCTGGATAAAGAAAGGTCTTGCCACGTCTGAACGCTCACATCTTGCTATACACTGCCCTTTTATAATCACAGTTTACATCAGTAGTCTGGAAGAACTCCTACCAACAATGCGTGCATTTCTGTGTATGGGACTATTTACAAACATCAAGCATTTCTGGAACTCCAGCCATACTCAGCATCACCTAAGCAGTATCCTTGCCCCAAGAGGAAGCAGCCTGGGGACCCAGCAGGACTTCTGCTCCAGGAAACCTATCTTCTCAATCCATCCCCTCTGATTTTAAGCCTTTTTATCTAAGTGTCTCAAAGACTGAGTTTTGACTGAGGACCATGCTCACAAATCCATTTCACCAGAAAAATCAAATTAGGAAAAAAGTCAAATTGGTCTCGGAAGTTGGTTCTTGAGCAAAAACAGGTTTAATTAGAAGAGGTAGATGAAAAATTGTACAGTGATCCTGAAGGGACTCTGGGATACTTTCAAGAGCTCTCACCATTGATGGTGATGATTATACTATTCATTCTTATTTTATTTTCAGACTCACGGCTTTTGTTTCCCTTGACAATGGTAGATCACTACACTGCTCATATAAACAGGGTCCACACATTTCTCACAAATTGGGGGGAGGGGTAAGAGTGAACTATTTTCCAAGGGACACTGAGCAGGAATCAGAAAGAGAAGGAGACAAGACCAAAGAGAATATTTATGGACATTTTGTGGGATGGGGAAGGGTTGCTCTGATCTGTGGGGATGATTTTATGGTCATGATACCAGTGAACATTTATGGAGCACTTAATGCACTTTTTGAAATGCTTTGCATGTATTAACCCATTTAACCAGTTAATGATTTAGTTAACTAGCAAACATTTAATTTTTGTCTTAAATTTAAGACAGGAAAAAAAGATTTGAATAATGAGTATCAACTCCATGAGCGAAAGGTGGTGGGAAGTATATTATTTTCCCACCTCAGACAGCAAAATTATCAGGAGCAACAGTTTCAGAGTTAAGCAACCAGCTTTCTGCCCTACGTCATACTTGTGGTTCAGGATAGCTGTAAGTGGGAGATAGTTGGAAGGTCTGCTTTACTGTTCCTCATCTTTAAAAAGAGGATAGCGTGAATGAGACAGTTGTGGAGATCATAGACCTCTTTGAGAATCTGAAGAAAACTATAGGATAATGGCACATACACACCAAATTTTGTAGTTATTTAGAATTATCAGATCCCAGGTGTATCTGTCAGGATAGTATAGGTTATGCTGCAGTAACAAAAAGCCTTAGAGCCTTATGACAACGAACTTTTTATCTTGTTCATGGTACGTCTTCATCATGGGTTAGCTGGAAGCTCTGCTCCATGACTCCTCACTCAGGGATCCAAGCTCATGAATTCTGTACACCGGCTAGGGCACACTAGTTACTGGGTTAGGGGAAAGGCAATATGGCAGATCAAATACTGGCTTGTAAGGCTTCCAATTGGAAGTGGCATACACAATTACAATTCACATTTCATCAGCCAAGCAAGTCACTCTGTGCAATCTTCTTGTGCCTGGAAGAAAAGATCCAAATTTCTATGAACAGATAATAACTGCCACACTAGGTCAAGAACCCCTGAACTAGGTTATCTAAGTTCTGCAAGGTTTCTATAAGCCCAAGGCAAAAAAAAAAAAAAAAAAAAACCATTGCCGTCGAGTGAATTCTGCTCCTAGCCACCATACAGGACAGAGTAGAACTTCCCTGTAGGGTTTCCAAGGAGCAGCTGGTGGATTCGAACTGCCAGCCTTTTGGTTAGCAGCCAAGCTATTAACCACTTGCGCCACCAGGGCTCCAAGTTAACTTATATGCTTATTCAGAATTTAGGTAGTAAGGCTATGTATATAAGTGGTAGATACCAAGTTTCCTTTCAATCAAGTGGTTGACTTAATGGCCAGGACAAAAGTGAGCCTTCTTCTAACAGGGTATGAGCAGAAGATTTTGGACTTTTACTTCAAATTTGAGTGAGAATTGAGGAGCTGAATGATTCGCTCTCCAGTGCCACTCTGAGTTGCCTACAAGAGATTTGGTTCTTCACTGGCAAAGCTATCCCAGCCTCATAATGAGGGTGGACCAGACAGCTGCTAGTATCCTCCCAACTCTGAGACTTTGTGTTCTCAGCAGGTGACTATTATTATTAAATGCCAGATGACCAGAATTTAGAAAGACCAAGCAAATTACATCATAAAGGAGATCTAGAAAAAGTAGCCATGAGAGGGTTTTAGCAAGAGGATAATAGGATCAATAGGCTAGTAGAGCTGTTGGACATCATCAAGTGCTGACCACCACATTCTAACCCCCAGTCACTTCAGCACCTTCATAATCTCCACCAAACCCTTTTTCTTAATTATACACACTTGACATTTTCTCAGTCTTATGGGAAGTGCTATTCAAGCGCAGCCTTCAGATGAGTTCCCTAGTCAGCCTCCTTTAACCAGAGGACCTCCCTTAGTGCATCTTTTGTAGGAAGTCCACGTTACCGTTGACCACCCTTATTTTAAAGATGTGAAAACTGAGACCCAGAGGAGGAACATACTTTCTCAACTCAAAGGTTGGTTGGAGACAGGGTCAGCCACCATGTCTTTGAGATCCATGAGTAATCTGCAAGACCCAAATTCCCTTTGAGAAGTTTGGTGCCTGATTTTGATCCAGAGATCACCCAAGAAATAGTATTTCTGGATCATTTACTTTTAAATAAGTACAGTCCCATCTCTGCTCTGCTTCCTCTTTTGTTTTTTTTCATTCATAAATTTGACCGCTATTGTTGCAAGAAAAGATTATGCCCACTCGTAGGTTTCTGCCTGCTCGAGGAGGATATGGACTCACAACTTCACACCACTCACCTTTTAATGCTGTCTTAGCGTGGCATACTCAACCTGATGATGTATTGATTGTACTTTGCTAATCATTTCCACCCTTGCTGCTTTTTCTTTCGGTCAAGATTATGGTGAGAGTTTATGGCACACTTTTTAAATAATTAGACCCCTCTGGATGCTAATCTCTTCATTTCTTTCTGCAGTACCTTATCAGCAGAACCCTTACAATCCCCGGGGCAGCTCCAGTGTCATCCAATGCTACCGATGTGGAGACACATGCAAAGGTGAAGTTGTTCGCGTCCACAACAACCACTTCCACATCAGATGCTTCACCTGTCAAGGTAGGAGGTCTCAGTTTCAAACTGCCTGCTCAGATTACTGGCCATGCTCCCACCCCAGGACATGCCACAGGGACAGAAAGAAAAAACAGAGGCAGTGTGGAGATATCTATAAAGGCCTAAAGAGACTTTCCTGAGCTCCTTCTTATGAGAATTCTCCCTTAAGCAGTGTGGAGTGAAGAGGGAGGTTAGAGTGAGGTAGGCATTGGGATATTGAGGGCGACAGGGAGCCTGGTGATCTCAGAGTGGTAGGTACTGACTCAGAGGGAAAAAGTCAACCCTGCAAGCTTAACTTTTACATCTAAAAAGACTCCTGGTTTGTGCCTATAAATCAATATGAGAGTTAAAGAAAGAACAAGCTGTCTTGGCTAAAATTTAGTGTGGCTTTGAGATGAGCACCTATTCTACAACAGTGTCACAATCCTCAAAGATTAAGGTTAACAGGGGAGAAGATACATTGTGACTTTAGTAAGGTTTGTAATTTGGGACCAAATGGATGTTGGGTCACTTCTAATCATTACAGTTTCCCTGTGGCTTATTTATAGAGTCCCAGACTCAACCAAGCTAAGAGTTCCTAAAGAGGAAGGATAAGTGGCAGCAGGAAGCCAGAGGGACTCAGCTTAAAGAGCCCCAAGAGGCCTCTGGCCCAGGCAGAGAAACACTCCCTTCCACAATTTTCCTGACAAATACCTCTCCAGCTTCCACTTCTTGAACTTCTTCTCGGCTTCCCCACTCCACAGAGCAGCCACTGATGTTGAATTGCCCTGTGGGTTTAGAAAATGTTTGATCTAAACCTGTAATTTCCACCTGTTATCAAGTTTGACGAGTACTTTGAATCTGCTTTTCCCTATGACTGCCCTTCAGATATTTGTAGTCAGGTCTTCCCCAAACTATATAGCAGTTCCTCAAACTGAGCCTCATCTGAAATGATTTCTGCTTGTGTCATCCCCCTGGAGTCTTCCTCTTCAACCTATTCTAGTTTGTCATTATCCTTCTTAAAGCATGTTGCCCAAAGCAGATAACAGTTCTCAGGTACTGACAAATACAGAAGACATTTCTGTTAATGTAACTAATATTGAATTGACTTCCTGAAGAACCACTTCATACCGTTGACTGATACTGAATTTAAGGTCAATTGAAACCCCCAGATTTTTCATATTAGTAACAGCTTCTACCCTCAGTCTCATGTATCTGAGATTGACTCTCCCTGCTACTGAGAAAATCCTGGACTTCTTTTCTCATTGTCTAACTGGACTCTTCAGTGAGAAAATAAACTATATATTCATCTCCCCAATGTGTTTATCTAAGCATGTATGGAATATACTATAATTGCTAGGATTTAAATTTTACATTGAGAATTCATAAGCCCCTTTAGTGCAAATTGATTTGTATGGGTATCTTGGTATCTTGGTGAGTCACCATTTTTACATCCCCAAAATTGAGGCAGAACAAGGGATAAAGAGAGTAAGATTGTTACAAGGCGGTTTGGGTTAAGACTCAAAATTATATTCTTAAGGGGATATATCAGTTACCTTTTGCTTAAGCCAAAACTTAATAGCTTTAAAAAAATTGTTTATTTAGCTCATAATTCTCTCATTTGACTGGACAGTTCTTGCAGTTTGAGCTGGTCCTGGTGATCTCTAGTGACCTTGTCATGATATTATGCATTTAGCTGGTGGGTCAGCCAACAATAATTGACAGGCTGTTGACCTAGTCTTTCCACATGGCTTCTCATCCTCCAGTAGTGTAGCTTGGGTTCATTCACATGATGGTCTCAGAGTTCCAAGTACAATAAGTGAGCAAGCTTCAATAAACAAGTGCTTTTCAAGCTTTAGCTTGTGTCATACTTGTTAATGTCCCACTGGCCAAAACAAGTCAAGTGGCCAACCCAGATTAAAGGTTATGGGGAAATAGACTGCCTTTTGATGGTCAGATCTGCAGCAACACATTTCAAAGGTGTGAATGCTGAGGGAGAAAGAATTTGTGACCATTTTGACAATCTACTACAGGGAGGTTGTAGAATTTCTTTCAATGGAGACTTATAAGAAAAAAAATAGACTATTTTTTTCCTTGCATATTTTCAAAGTCAGCTTGCCCAGAAGGAAAACAAATTAGAGAATTTTTGTTTCCAGCAGTATGAAAATTAGTTACCCTAAATAGCCTTATCATTTGAAAAGTCTAAAATTCTCTATAAAATATTTTTTACAAGTCTTTTAACATGCACTACTGCACTAGCATGAAAAGAAGGAAACTGCAGAGGTCAAAAACAAAAATAAAAGCAGGAATCCTAGAGTGACTGACTATGCAAGCTTTCATCTTGATGATTTATGTTAAATTCTGGAGACCTTAAACTTTTACCTTGATGGCTACATGGATCATGGAAAACAGGAGGCAAGGCCTATAGCCTAACCAAAGTGGGAATCTGAGAGTAGACCCCTGTATAAAGCTGAGACCCATGTCCAAATCTTGCTCTCAGTGTAGAGATAGATAAGAAATAAACTAGCTATGCAGAAAAAAACAGCAAGAAAACTTGCCAGTCTCAACTTTTTTGGCATTGGGTAGAGGAGAATAAAACTTGTATGAGAATATGTACCCATAACCCATTCTTTAGATGGATTCATAGACTATATCTACGCTACGTATTTGGTGCAAACAAACAAATAAAAAAAAAAAGTCAAGCAGAGAATTTAAAAGCAAATGATCCCTCACTTGGCAAATGGCAGAAACATATAATAATCCTCTTTGGAAAAACTCAACTTTACTCCAGGCCTTAAAGAATTCCCACAGAAAAGAGTATTAGGAAAATGAGCAACTCACAGTCAAAACAAAAACGAAACCACAAAGCACAATGGATTGAAAGTCTGCAGAAACAATGGAGAGCAGAATTAGAGCCTCAAAAACTTCATATATTAGATAAGTGGTATCTTTGGTGAAGGTGAGACAGTACACAATACTGGAGAAACCAGCACAACTTGTACAAGGAAAGGTCATGGAAGCTCCATAGACATATCCAAACTCCCTGAGGGACTGAATTGCTGGGTGGAGGGCTGTGGGGACCATGGTCTTGGGAACATCTAGCTCAATAGGCACAACACAGTTTATAAATATTTCTACATTCTACTTTGGTGAGTAGCGTCTGGGGTCTTAAAAGCCTGTGAGCAGCCATCTAAGATACTCCACTGGTCTCATCCCTTCGGGAGCAAGGGAAAATGAAGAGACAGGATACAAGGAAAAGATTAGTCCAAAGGACTAATGGACCACAGCTACCAAGGCCTCCACCAGACTGAGTCCAGTACAGCTAGATGGTGCCCAGCTACCACCACTGACTGCTCTGACCGGGATCACAACAGATGGTTCTGGACAGAGCTGGAGAAGGATATAGAACAAAATTCTAACACACACAAAAAAGACCAGATTTACTAGCCTAAAGGAAACTAGAGAAACCCCAAGATTATGGCCCCCAGACACCCTTTTAGCTCAGTGGTGAAGTCACTTCCGAGGTTCACCGTTCAGCTGGGGATTGGACAGCCCCATAAAACAAAACAGGACTAATGAGGCACAGCAATCCAGGGACAAGGGCTAGAAGGCAGAAGGGGACAGGAAAGCTGGTGATAGGAAACCCAAGGTTGAGTAAGGACAGTGTTGATGTGTAGTGAGGTTGTTAACCATTGTCATAGGACAACATGTGTACTAACTGTTTAATGAGAAACTATTTTGTTCTGTAAACCTTTATCTAAAGTGAGAATAGCAGCACAATTGGAAGAGCGTAGTTGATGTCACTGAACTCTGCATGTAGAAATTTTTGAAATGGTGTATGTTTGGCTATGTATATTTCCCCCCCAAAAAAAAAAGGTCGAGAAGGGAGAGGGTTGACATGTCGTGGGGTTGTTAACCAATGTCATAAAACAATATGTGTACTACTGTTTAATGAGAAACTATTTGTTCTGTAAACCTTCACCTGAAGTACAATTAAAAAAACTTCATATATTGGAATCTTCTGACAGTATATAATAACTACATTCACTATGTATAAACAAGTAAGGGAAGCTAGAAAATATGAGTGAGGAAAAACAAACTATAAGAAATAGCAAAGCATATTTGAAAAAGAAAAAAAAACCTATAGGAATAAAAAATATATAGTGTTTGAAATTAAAAACTCAAAGTATGAATTAAATAACAGATCAGATGTTGCTGGAGAGAGAATTAATAAACTGGAAGATTGAACCAAAATAAGAGTTACACAGATATAGCATAGAACTATAAGAAGGTGGTAGACATAAAGAAAAGTTGATATATGGAGAATAGCATGAGGTCTGACATATACCTAATTGAAGTTCTAGAGGTATGTAATAAAGAAAATGGGTAGGAAAACAATATTTGAAGAGATAATAGCTGTGAATTTCCTAAAACTATTGAAACACACAAGTCCTCAGATCCAGGAAACCTAATAAATTCTAGCAGAAAAATATAAAAGAAACCCCCGAAACACACCATCATAAAATTGCATATCACCAAAGACAAACAGAAGGTCTTAAAAGTATCCAGAGAGCTGAGACAGATCATCTACATATGAGTGATAAAGAAACTGAGATTTGGTTTCTTAGTAGCAAAAGGAAACCAGAAAACAGTGGAATAATACCTTTCATGTATTGAATGAAAATAACTGTCAACTTAGAATTATGTTTTCAAAGCTGTCTCTCAAGAACAAAGGCAAATCCACAGCTAACTTCATGATTAATAGTGAATGACTGAATGCTTTTCCCCCCAGATAAGAACAAGACAAGGATGTATTTTCTCACCACTTCTATTTTGTATTGCAGTGGAGGTGCATGCCAAGTCAGTTAGGCAAAAAAATAAAATAAAAGGCATTCCTATTGGAAAGTAAAAAAAAAACTATCTCTATTTGCAAATGGCATGGTTGTGTATATAGGATATATACAAGAATCTAAGGAATCTACTAAAAAACCATTAGAACTAATGAGTTCAGCAAGGTTGCAGATACAAGTCAATATAGAAAAATCAATTGTATTTCTATATGCTAACAATAAACAATCAAAAATGAAATTAAGAAATTCAATTTACAAATAGTATCAAAATGAATAAAATACTTATGAGTAAATTTTTTTAAAAGATGTGCAAAACTTATGCTCTAAAAAGTACAAAAAAATGTTGAAAGAAATTAAAGAAGACCTAAATAGATTGGAAACAAGTCCTGTGTTCATGGATTGGAAGACTGATTGTTGTTAAGATGGCAACACTCCACAAATTGATCTACAGATTAATACAACCAAAACCCATCTGATTTTTTTACAGAAATTGGCAAGTTGATCCTAAAATTTACATGGATATTCAAGGAAAACAAAATATCTAAAACAATCTTGAAAAAGAAGAGCAAATTGAAAGGACTCGCAATTCCCCATTTCAAAACTTATTAAAAAGTGACAGTAAACAAGACAGAAGTTGAAAAGCTGAAAAAGAACAAAATTGGAAGACTTATACTTTCCAATTTCAAAACTTACTACAAAGCAATAATAAACAAGACTGTGGTACTGGCTTAAGGGTAGACATGTAAATCAATGAAATAGAATTGTGAGTCCAGAAATAAATCCTTACATTTATGGTCAATTGATTTTCAACAAGGGTGCCCAAGACAATGCAATAGGGAAAGAGTAATCTTCTCAGCAAATGGTGCTGGAACAACTGGATATCCATATGCAAAAGAATGAAGTTGGGCCCTTACCTCACACTATATACAAAAATTAACTCAAAATGGGTTATAGACCTAAACGTAACAGGTGTAAAACTCTTGAAAGAGTATATAGAAGTGAATCTTTGTGACCTTGGTTAGGTAAAGCTGTTGAGAATTACTAGATACAGAAAAAATATAGAGAAGAAAATTGAATTCATATACACCATTAACAATCAGTTACAAAATGGAATTTAAAGCAAGATACCATTTACATTAACAAAAAAATTAAAAAATTAAGAATAAATTTTATAAAGTTGTATAAGCCCTTATGATAAAAATTATAAAATTTTAGTGAAAGACATTAAAGAAGACCTAAACAAATGGAAAGTTATACTATATTCTTTGACAGGAAGACTCAATATCAAAAAGATTACAGTTCTTTCCTAGACAAACTATAGATTCAAGGCAATTCTAGTGAAAGTTACAAAGTTTTCCATAGAAATTAAGAAATCGACTAAAATTTTTAAATTCTTGGCAAGGGGCCAGAGGTAATCACAGCATTCCTAAAGAACAACAAGAAAGTAGGGAGACTGTCCTGCCAGATACCATGACTTATTACTATATAAGCTATCAAGATACTGTGATCTTGGCTTAAGGATAGATAAATAGACCAATGGGACTGAATACAGATCCAGAAATAAACCCTCACATATATGGAAATTTGATTTTTTGCAAATTGGTAAGGAAAGATTGTACTGCTTAATAAATGGTGCTGAGATGATTAAGTATCCATGTAGGGGAAAACTGGGTCCCTACTGTATACCCTTCAAAAAGTCAATTCGAGTTAGATTAATGGCTTAGATGTGAAGGGCAACACAATGAAAATTTTAGAAGGTAACGTAGGATATATCTTTTTAGAATTTCAGGATCGGGAGGGATTTCTTAAACATGACATGGAAAGTGCAAACCATAAAGGAAAGGATTGATAAATTCAGCTACATAAAAACTACGAACTTCAGATCATCAAAAAAACACCGCAAAGGGAGTGAAAAGATAACCCCTAAATTAGAAGTTGTTTGTAATAACAAAAAAAATGAAAAAGGATTATACGAATATATAAAGAATATATGAAGAATTCCTACAAGTCTAAAAGAAAATGGGCAAAAGACATCAGCAGGACTTTGACCAAAGAGTAACACAAATGGCCCATAAACATCTAAAAAGATTGTCTATTTCATTAATAATCACAGAAATGAAATTTCAAATCACAAGATATCATTTCAAACCCACCATGCTGACAGAATATAAGAAGTCAGAGGTTACCAGGCATTGGTGATGATATGGATCCCTGAGAACTGCTGGTGGGAATGTAAATGGGGAAAACTCTGGGAAACAGTGAGGCATCGCCTACATACACAGAGCCTTCATAGCAACATGTCCACAAAAACAAAAACCTGCGAGCAGCTCAAAAGTCCTTTAGCAATAGATTAATTGTGATATATTCAGAAAATGGAATATTGCAAAGCAGTGAAAATGAATGAACTGCAGTCACATGCATCAACACAGATAAATCTCAGCAACATACTGAGAGAATGAAACAAGCACGGTAGAATAAATGCAGTACGGTTTCATCAGTATAAAGTTCAAAATCAAGCAAGACTAAACAAACAATCTTGTTTATGGATATATGCATAGGCGGTAAAGCTATAAAGAAAAACAAATTAATGATGAATTCAGCTACATTAAAACCGAGAACTTCAGTTCATCAAAACACACACCACAAAAAATCACCTTGGGGAGAGGCTGAACTGACATCTAAGGGGTAATTTCACAACCTGAGTAGTGGGCACATGACAGTGTATTTTATTCTTTTTTTATAACTGTACATATTTAGTTCATGTACTTTTCTGTACATACAATAAACCAACCAACCAACCCATTGCTGTCAAGTCAATTCAGATTCATAGTGACATTATTGGACAGAATAGACCTGCCCCCATAGGGTTTCCAAGGAGTGGCTGGTGGATTCGAACTGCTGACCTTTTGGTTAGCAGCCAAACACTTAACTGCTGCACCACCAGAGCCCCATATACAATATATCTCACAATTAAAATGTTTTAAATAATGAGTTAGATCGCCTCAGGGGCACTTCTTTCTTTTTGATTTTAAAATTTCATAAAATTCAGACTCATCTGAAAAGTTTAAAATCAACGTAATTATATGCCAAAACTCTGGACTCTCAGATCTGAAAGTGTCCTCAGTTACCACCTAGCCCCTTCACTTCTCAAATAAGGTAACTGAGTCCCAGAGAAGTAAGGTAACTTTCCCAAAGTCACCAGCACCTGAGTGGCAGAATAGGAACATGGACAAAGGTCCAGTGATGACATGGCATATCTGTGTGTGAGCCCTCCTTCTAGGCATTATATTTTCAGTGACCATTCGTTCTGGATTTTTCTCAAAGCAGTTTTAACTTTTCATATTCTGTCCCATTGTCGAACCGTATGCTCTTCTTTTTCATTCATGGAATAATGCCTGCCCCAGGTGTATTAATCCCACATCAGTTCCATACTGCAAGTCCTGTCCAGGCCTTTCCTGTTATTTGAGGCCCTGGCTCTGCTCAACCTAATACACATGTCTTGGGCTGGTCCAGCTTGCCTTCCATCCTTCTGTTCCCCACTGTACTTCCAGGAACCCCTGAGATTCTCATTAACCTTTACATCCTTTCTACCAAAAACTTCCTCCTTCAGCTCCTTGGGGGAAATGGAGGAACTGATTGTTCCAAGTTTTCTAAGGGCCTCCTGGTTTTCTCCACTGGGAGAGGTGGCTCAGGGGGTGGAGTTGGCACGGGAAACAAAGGAGAGAAAAGAAGGGAAAAAACAGGAGCTATTTCCAAACGAGGTCGTAGGCCATGACTTAACTAATTCCACAGCCATGAAGTCAATTGATCTGCCACCTGCACAACCAGAACAGCGTGTACTCTGGCCTAGCCTGCCCTCAAAACCAGGCATTGTTTGATGTGATGAATTTTCATGAGGCCTCATGGAAGATGAAACCTTGCCCACCTCCCACTTCCACCACCACCCCATCCATATGCCCTGCCTCTCCATGGGGTGGTCTTCAAGGGCCCCCAGCTCCACTACACACTGAGTTTAAAATGTTTAGGCACATGGTAAGCCCTGAAGTAAGCTCTCCTTCTGATAGACTCACAGGATGTCAGTTGTAGACGAAAATTCAGGTCGTTTCTAGCGCAAGCTCTTTGTTTTACATACAAGTGAACAAAAGCCCCAGAGAAAAGAAAACCAAGTTCATTGTCACCTAGAGAATTAGTGACTCCCAGACTACTGTGTCTTCACTGTCCTGCGCTGTTTCTCCTGGGGCTGTGACCTCCAGAGCCACCCGCCTCTCACTCTGCCTGACCCTTTAAGCCTGTCTCTGGCCCACAAAGGTGAACAAATAATTGTGAAATATTTCTGGCATTCACCTGGAAATTCCTCCTATTTTTTAACCTGACTACTATTGCAGAAAAATTTTTCCTGTTAAAGATCAGGTAGTATTTACTGGGGTGATGTCACCCCAGCCCAGGCCTGCTCCTCAGACCTGCAGGCTTGGAAACTCCATCTCCTTGGCTTCCCCATCATTGATCACACTTGAGAATCTGACTTGTTCTAACAAAGTCCTTGGGAAACCAATGTATCAAGCCAGAATGCCTGCTGATTAATGTACAAGAGCTGTAACTCTCAGTTGAAATAGTTCATTGTGGCCTGGCCAGCTCCTTCTCTCCAAAAGACAGCCTATTTGGAAAGTCAGCAATCAGTCAGTCACTTGATGAATGCAGACTTGGAATAAGGGAAGCTGGTCAGAGGACTTGAATGGATTGTCCAGTTCCCTTCCTTTGATGCTTGCAGCCCTCTTCCTGAATGACCCATCCTTGTATTAGGTGGATCAATACACTCAGCAGGTTACTGCCTCTTCCTGCTCCACCATTCACCATTTTGTGTTGATTTCATAACTTAACTTTCAGAGGGAAATTTTATTTCCCACATGCTCAGTCCTTCAGGAGGTGCGTCTCACATGATTCAGTTGTCCAGACAGCTATAAGTCACCTGTCCTTCTGTCATCTGTCCCACATTTCTTCATATTGTCCCCAAGAGATCTTATAAAACACCTTTATGAATCATGTTGCCTCTCTATTCAAAAGCCATCAATGCAGCTGATTGTTTTTGCAGCTGGGTGACCCATCATTATAATCTTCTCCCTGCTTTTCGTACATGTTTGAGATTCTTCCCACCCCCACAAAAAAAAAAAGTTTTTTAAAACTAGGGGGAAAAAGTTATCCATGACTTCTCAGTGTCGCATAAAGTCTGAACTTCTTAAGTTGGATTCATGCTCTCCTCTAGCTGGGCTGAACATCATTTTCCTGTTTTGCTTCCCTCCACTCCCTACAAACACTATGCCACCCCAGCACCACCTCCACAAAATTAAACTTTCAACTTCGGGTGCTCATTCTGTTCTTCCTCTGAGGTACATCAAACTTCCTGTGACCCTCCTCCGCTGATGGTGATCTCTTCCTCCCCACACTCAGCAGCTGTGCTGGCACCACGTGCAGGGCTCACGCCCATGACACCTGGCAATTTTCTATATATTCTTCTCTCTGCATACATTGATAGCGCCTCACAGTTGGAGGATTGCGTCGTATTGCTCTTGGCTGGGAACAGCCCCCCTCTATGCTCTGGTGAAGACAGATTATAAACACCAAGTCACCCCTCGCATTGCCATCCTAAGTTGTCTCTGGTTTGGGATTTGTAGGACGTAGTCCCCTCACTGCTCTGCCCTGGCACAGAATCATGCACACTGAAGAGCCCAGGAAATGTTTAATGGGATGGTTCTGTTATCAAATTCATGATACTACTAGCCGTGCAGAGTTGTGTGAGCCACATGGTCTTACAGTCTTCATCCGTGCATTGAGAGGCTCGTACAACACCAGGGGTTCTCAGTCAGTATGCAGCACAGTCATCCAAGGAATGTGTTAAAATGCAGATTCCTGGGCCCTGCCCCCAGAGAGTCTAATTCAGCCCTAGCATCTGCATCTTAAGAAGCTCTCCAGATGATTCTGATGCAAGTGGTCTTTAGGACATACTTTGAGAAACACTGGCTCCAAAGGCCCAGGAGTTCTGATGACCACTCATAGTCAGACACCAGCCTTTCCCCCAACAAGACCCTAGACTTAACCTGCCCTTGCGTCCTTGTTTCCTCAAGTGTGTGGATGTGGCCTGGCCCAGTCGGGTTTCTTCTTCAAGAACCAGGAGTACATCTGCACCCAGGACTACCAGCAACTCTACGGCACCCGCTGTGACAGCTGCAGGGACTTCATCACAGGCGAGGTCATCTCCGCCCTGGGCCGCACCTACCACCCCAAGTGCTTTGTGTGCAGCCTGTGCAGGTGAGCAGGAGGGGGCAGTGGGGCTGGGACCCTCTGTGTGGCCCCCAGGGGAGGAGAAGAAACGAACTTGTCCCAAGTAGTTCTAGGGCTTAGAGGTTTTATGTTGGACATTTGGATTGCTAGAACCTAGGCCGTGTAGGTCAGTGGTTTTCAAATTGTCTAGCCCCTGAATCCTTTTTATCAAATGCGATCTCATGCAGAACACCCGTTTGTCCTGTAATGAAAGCAGGATGAGGATCCGTGTCCCCACACTCAACCTCCCATTTCCCATCAAGAGGTCCCCAGAGGAACCTCTAAGTAGCCCTGGTCTGGCAGACTCAGTTTGGAAACCATAGATCTGGGTCAGGATCCCAGGGCTCACCCATATGTGGTACAGGGATGTCTCTTTATAGCCTTCTTCCATCATCCTGGTGCCATCTCAGTCTGGCATGGTGACCCTGGCAAGGGAGCCCACCTCTGTAAGCCTCAGCTTCCTCATCTGCAAAATGGGGGTTAAAACTATTCCAATTTCATCAGGTTTTCATGAAGATAAATGAGGTGATGCAAAGACCTCAGCTCAGTGGCTGCTATACAAATGTGTCTGCTTGTATTATTCTTTTTATTATCATATTTACAATCATCCACCCTTCCTTGGATGTCTCTAGAGATGGGTAGCCCACTTCTCCAGCCCCCCATTTCCTACTCACTTGTTAACTTAGCAAACATACATTAAGGACCCACTGTATGCCAGCACTATATTAAAGGATGAAAAAATAAGAAGAAACCTCAGCCCTGCCCACAAATACATTAAAATTTAATGAACGTGCTGCGGGAATAAGAGAAGTAGGGGAAACTCTGTCCTTTCTGTACGGTTTTTCTGTAAATCTAAAACTGCTCTTAAAAATGAAGTCCATTTTTAAAAAATGTAATGGACAGCGCTGATTAAGCCAGAAGTCAAGCATAGTTGAGTATATATGTATATTTTTTTCTATTAGGAAAGGAATTTGTAGATTAATCATTCTTCCCATTAGATAACCACTGGTTAGTAACCAGTTAGAGGAACTAACTGAATAGTTTCTGAATAAGGCTGTAATGACAAGATGTGTAAGAATATACAATTATATATGAGAAAATATATAATTATATGTATAATATATATAATCATATAAGAATATATTGGAATCCATTCATTTATCTATCTTTTAAAACCTGGACCCTGGGCCCTGGAACCCCAGACTCCTTGGAGGTTAGCACAGTAGGGGTCCTTGTGGTATAAAGTGAGGTTTATGTCAAGCCCTGGAGATGAGTGAGGTGACTCCCCAAGGAGTCATGTCAGATCCTTTTACTTCAATGAGAAAACAGCTCCCCTGACTCTCGCCCCAGCATCTCTCCATTGTCCCACATGGCTAGTACAAGGGCAGTGGGGCCACTGGAAGCCTACGCCAGGGCTTATACTCAGAGTCAATATAGAAGGCTTCCCAAATCATATAAGCAAGAGCAGCTGAACGATGGCATCGGTCATGCTGGGGATTCTGTATACAGCTTATAAGTTAACTGGGGAGGCAGAACATGCACTAGTTTGAGACCCCGGAGCATGGAACTCAAGCTGCCCAGATACAGAGGAAGAGGTTGATCTGTGGATTTAGGAGCTTCTTGTTAGGAAGGGGGATTTTGAGAATTGCTGGATGGTGAAAGGGAGAAATTTTGGTAAGTTTGGGAGTGGAATGAGTGCACCTTGACATATGGGGATAGGCCATGTTGGTATAGAAAAGTCCTTCTAGGCAGAGGGAACAACTCTATGAGGAGCTACTAACCTCTTTATTTTACGGATCAGAAAACGTAAGCTCAGATAGGTGTCATGATTTTCCCAACATCAAAGTCATGTAAACGGCCCAACTGGACCTCCAGTTCTGGCCCCCTGGTCCCTAACTGAATGGTTTCAGCAGCCTGGTACTGTGAACAGCCTTCGAATCACCTGGTGCTCTAAAGACAGGCAGTGTGTATTACCAAAGTGCTGTGAGCATGTATGTTGTCAGGTCACCAATAACCATGAGATCACTCGGGAGAGGAGTACTGAATGTTTCTCTCTTCCACCTTCCAGGAAGCCTTTCCCCATTGGAGACAAGGTGACCTTCAGCGGTAAAGAGTGCGTGTGTCAGACGTGCTCCCAGTCCATGACCAGCAGTAAGCCCATCAAGATCCACGGACCAAGCCGTGAGTCCTCCCCACTGGGCACCTTTCAGTCTGTGGGCGCTGTCTCCCTGAGCACCTTTGTCCCTGCACTGTAGGCAAGCAGGGGAGGTTCCCAATCTGGAGGACACCTGAGGCATGACCCAGTTGGCAGATGGACCACACTCACAGAAAAAGCTTCCCTAAGCACAAATGCAGGGAAAACAGGCTGCCCGGCTCTAGACAGTGATGACCTGTGCCACAGATCTGCTACTTGGGTGGTCCCTTCTGGGATGAGCTGGGTTTGATCTCATCTCCCCTCCTGGATCCAGACTCCCAACAGTACCCTCCACAGAGCAGATCAAGTGTTTCTTCCACCAGTGGTTCTTGGTTTTTACAAACTCCACTAAAAGAGAATTTGCAGACATGTCTTACAAAAGGGGAAGCATGAGGCCCTCTGGGAGCAACCACAAGGGCAATGCTCATGTTTTTTAGCGTGTGCTCCAGGGAGCTTGTGGAACTTGTAAAAGTGCAGATTTCTGGGCCCACCTTGGATGGTGAAACCTAGAAATCTACATTCTTAATAAGCTTCCTGTGTGACTCATTTGCCGCTCCTACGATGGAGAACCACTGTGTAGGGATGAGAGGGACAAAAGCCACGCCCTGGGAAATGTTAGGTTTTATCACCTGAACCACAAATTTGGAAGAAAACTGAGAACCAAGAGCATCCCTCAGAGCGAGCATTTTAATTTGTGAAATGTCCATTCCACTCTAGTGTACCTAGAGATAAGATGTCTAAGTCACTGCTCCCAGATGCCCTTGTGAGCTGCTGACTGCATGCACCCCACACACATAGACCCGCCCCCAGCCATGCTGGGCTCCGGCGTTCTTTCATGTTACATGACACTCTCACCGGCCTCATGGACAGAATCAATGAAAACCCATTAGCCTGCTGTGCAGCATCACCATGCAGTATGGGGGGCTGTTGGCCACGGCACCAGCAGAGTCAGCATGCTGGGACTGCCTCCAGCGGAGAATGATGAGCAGAGAACCCCAGATCAGCAGGGCTAGGCTCCCAAGAGCTCCATTAAAGTCTGTCCAGCCGTGAAAAGCTGGAGAGAAAGACAGTGGGAAGGCTCCCGTATTTGCCCTTCCTTTCAGTCAAATCAGATCTGCTCCTCCTTCCACTTCCTTGGTGATGCTCAAGAACAGTTTGATGCTTTGACCAGGTTTCCATCTCAATGTAGCTGAGTGCACACACCATTATCCTTCTTAACTCCTTGAAAGCATCATTCAGAATGACAGCAAGGCTGGGATGCTGAGATGCTGCAGAGGAGCCAGAGACCAGCAGGACTTCATGGGAGGAGATAGAGAGAGAGGCGAGCTGGGAGTCAGGAGGCTACTATCCTTCTGCGTGATGCAAAGCAGTCCCTGAGACTCAGTTTATCCAGCTGTAAAAGAGGGATAGAATTCCTTGCTCTTATCTTTCTCACATGAGTGTTGTAGGAAGCAAATGTATTAGTATGCAGGAGTCAAACTAACACGTTGTAGTACATAAAATGTTCTATAAATATAAAGCAGGGGATGTTATTGGCTTAGAGATTTAATACAGAAACCACACTAAAAGATGACTGAGAATAAGCCTCCTGAATCTGTTGTTGTTTCTCTTAGCTTGTGTTAACTTGATACTGTATACATTGGGAGTCTCTAAAGAGTGGAAGATTCCCTCAGCTGAGCCTGAGAGTCTTGTGTGTGAGCATGTCCTCAAGGGGAGGTTCCTAAATATCTCCACCATAGTTTTTCAGAGTAAGTGTAGATAGACAAAGGTGAGGAAAAGTGGGAACAGTGAGCAAAGAGAACCAAGTAAGCAAATAGGCAGTTTCCAGGAGAAGCACCCAGGATTATGCTTTGTCTTTTTCCTCACAAAAAAGACATCAATCTGTGGATCTAAAGGACTTATGTTTTGTAGAAATGCTTCCTCCCTAAAGGTGGTCAATGTTCATGCTACAAATGCAAGTTAGCTTCCTAACTAGAAGAGATGTTGGAAAGCCTCCTTAGTACCCAAGGGCTGCCAAAACCAGATATGAGAGATTGCTAAAAAGAAAAACACATCATGGAAAAGGAAAAGAAGGACAAAAAAACTGGTGTTTTTTTAAGCTATGGGAGTGTGAAGTTCAACCCTGGAGAGTGAATAAAGACATTCTGGAAAAGCAGGAGCACTATCTATGCAACAGATACCAAGAAGAATACCAAGGAACTGTCAAGAGAAAAGAATCCTGTTACCACAGGAAGAAGAAAAGTTTGCTTATGGACCTTACTGAAAAGAATCAGAGCATCACTGCCATCACCATCATCACCACCATCACCACCATCACATCACCATCATTACCACCATCACCATCACATCACCGTCATTACCAACATCACCATCAAATCCCTGACATAACTACCATCACCATCCATCAACATCACATAACCATCATCACTATCCATCACCATCACATCACCGCCATCACCACTATCACCATCATCACCGCCATCACCATCATCACTACCTCATCACATCACCGTCACCTCCATCATCACTACCATCACCATCATCACCATCACTTCCACTATCACCATCACCATCATCACCACTGCTAAAATTGATTGGCTGTTACTATTGCCAGACACTGCACTAAGTGTTCTATGCATAACATCTCATTTAATCATTACAACAACTCTATGAGGGCGGTTACTCTTATCTCTATTTTATAGATGAGAAAACTGAGGCTCAAAGAGCGTAAATGACTTGCCCAAAGTCACACAGACAATAAAGTGGTACAATAGGGATTTGAGCCCAGGTAGTCTGACTCTGGAGCCTGTTCTCTTAACACTCTATACCAGAGACATGACTTGCTAATTGGGTGGAGTCCTGTCTTCTGGGACTAGTTGCCTAAAACAAGGTGGGGAGTGTGCTATGACTCACAAAACCCACCAGCTTCTACTCATTGTTTGCTGATCTAAGTGGAATAAATGATACAGTCAAGGAAACTAAAAATGAGAGAGCTGGGGTCTTTAGAGACCTCAGTGATAAACTGAAGGATTTGGGAGGAACAGGTGGTGGTGTCATACTTTCTGCCAGCTGAAGGTTGTAATTTTGGAATAGAGTGGAACATGGCAGGAGTGGACAGCTGGCTCTGCAGAGACCAACCCAGGATAGGGTGGGGTTTTCCTAAGCCTGCTTACTGCCCCATAACCAGGGGCTCCGGGACAGGGTGCCTGAGGTTCCACTGGTAGTCAGGTGTAGAAGGAAGAAGAAATGTCCTGATAGATATGAAGCCAGTACAAAGGGGGCCCACCAGCACAGCATGAAAAGGAAGACCACACGGAGAAGGTGTCCCAGAATTCTCGGGAGGAATCAGCAGGGGTTCCCTACAACAGGAATATTGCTTCTGGTCTCAGATCAGAGTGTGGATAATGCACAGAAAATGGGTTAAAAAAATGTGAAGTAATAGTAACAACCACCACGTATTGGACACATGCATGCCAAGTACTGTTCTAGGTCCTTACAGGCCTGATTTCAATTAATTTTCACACCAGCATTGTAATGAAGACATTAATAACTGTCCCCACGGTATAGATGAGGACCCCGGGGCTAGAGTTCACACAACTAGTAAGTGAGGGAGTTGGGATTCTCTGCCAGGCAGCCTGACCTCAGCGCAACCTCATAACCACAACACTGTACTATCTCCTAAATTTTAACACAAGGTGCTAGGTTTATCTTAGATGTATCACTGAAACATAGAAGGATGGGACTCATGGCTGAAATGCAGACAAGAACAGGTACAGCTTATTCAAATAAGTTTTATTGAAAGGGTAAAATCATGTAGCTCGCCAACACTATGCCTGCGCCCTTGAAATCCGCAAATGAATGACCATCTTAAGCAAAGGAAAGTGAGGTCCAAGGAATGAGGAGAAAAGAGAAACTGTAGTTGTCTTTAAATATTTGAAGGAACTGTCATGTGAGAAAGAGGTAGATTATTCTTGGTTGTATAAAAATAGGAGGAAGTTGCAAGAAGTCAGATCTCAGCTCCATAGAAAGAAGACATTCTTAATAAGCATACCTGTCCAAGGGCAAAATGAACTCCTCAAGAGGGGGCAAACTGCCCGCTCTTGGAGGCAATTAAGCAGAGGATGGTGCCTACCTGTCAAAAATGCTGTCGATTCCTGCAAGGGGTGGGAGGTCTGACCAAATTCTCTGTGAGCTCTGAGCCCCTGTGGAATTATGAAACCCTCCAGGGAGGACTGCAGAGACACATGCTCCGCCTTTGTGGCCTAGAAAGCTTGACCAGGCGCCTGCAGCCTTCGGCTTCTTCTACGCTGAACTTAGGCAAAGCACTTCAGACGCCTGTCTGTCTATAGGAGAGGAGGGGGTGGTCTGACCTTGACCTAGCTAAACTATTATAGTCTGAAGCCCATAATTACTAGAGAGGGAGGGTGAGGGGGGATTTATCCCTGGAGAAAGAAGAAAGGGAAAGTAATAAATCCCAAATTTCTTTATTCTTCCAGCCCCCAACTGAAGGCTTGGGACTTGAAGCATTTTGCAATCAGAGAGCTTCCTGCCTCTGGCTTGGGTTAAGGGATGTTAGAAATGGGCTAAGCAGTCTGAGGCAGGGTAACTGTGGCAGCTGATGCAAGCAAACACTTCATCAGGGCCCCAGATCCTCCCCCAGACTGCTGGACACACCACCCTCCCTAGACACATGGACACAAGCATCCCTCCAGGACTGACTCCCAGCTGAGCGTGATCACTGCCCAGCCAGGCTCTCCTAACTTTGTAAGCGGTGTCTTTTCTCCTCCCTGCTCTGAAGTGTGTGTTCGTCTTCTGGTGCCACAGTGGAGGTTTGTCCTTTGGTAAACTTTGGCCCATGACCCCTTCCTTCTCTAAAGTGGGACATCCAGTCAGCTAGGGCTGAATTCCCAGCTTCTCCCAAGTACCTTGGACTCTGGCTCTGTTTCCTGCCCCTCCCTCGACATTCATTGAGCAACAGGCAGAACACTGGGTTCACCCCACTTTATGTTGACCCAGTGCACATTCCAGGGTGACGGGGAAAGAGAATGAGGGTGCCTCTCTGGCTTGGGGCGGTCTCAGCAGATTCTAATCCTTGCTACTTGGGGCGCAAATATTCGGTATATAAACACACTGGGGGCGGATGGAGGGTGCAAGGTAAATTCTACCCTTTGCCTGGGTGCTATCAGGCCCATTCACTCATACTCATTCACCAAATATGCAGTGAGTTCCTACTATGTGCAAGTGCTAGACAATGGAATAGATTTAACCACAAACCACAGACACAGCCCTTGCCATTGAGCACACAGCTAAGAGCAAGAAAAAATATATACTTGTCCTGCCCCCAGTCAGTGCTTCTCAAACTTTACGTGCTTCTGAATTACCTGGAGATCTTGTAAAAATGCAGTAGGCCTGGGGTGGGGCCTGAGATGATGCCCGTCTGCAAGCTCCCAGGTGATGCTGAGCTGCGGTCCTGAGGGCATGGGGAGCAGCCTAAGCACCAGGCGGAGGCAGTGACGGTAGGGCCTCTGTGGATGAACCGTGGTCAGAATGATGGGCGGGGAGCTGTCTGTAGGAACCCTGGGGGAATCTCTCTTTCTCCCTCACACCAAGACCTCTTTTCAAGAGGTCAGGGTCTCCTTATCTCTCACCTGGCAGAGTGCCTGGGCAGGTACCAGTGCCAGGTGGGAGCAGGGGGTATTTCCTTGACTGGGGCGCAAGAGGATGGCTGGTGGTCCGAGGGTCCAGGATGTCTTCTTGCTCAGTGGAGTCATCTTGTCTTTGCAGATTGTGCTGGGTGCAAGGAGGAGATCAAGCATGGCCAGTCACTCCTGGCGCTGGACAAGCAGTGGCACGTCAGCTGCTTCAAATGCCAAACCTGCAGTGTCATCCTCACCGGGGAGTACATTAGCAAGTGGGTCTCCACCCCATCATCCCCTCCTGAATCTCCAGCTTTGTCTGCCTTCATTTTCTGTCTGTTCACCACACTTTAGCCACAACAACATCTTTCCCAATCCCAGACCCCCACCACGGTGTTTCCTCGACCTGAAGTGCTCGGCCCCATTCTTCACGTGGCTGTTCCTTCTCTTCCTGCTGGTCTCAGCGCCCATGCCTTCTCCTCAGAGAGGCCCCACACCACCTCTTGCCACCTCCAGTCGCCCCGTTACTGGCCCTCACAGTGCCCTGTTTCTTTCCTTCATACAGCTGTCACCATTCATAATCATATATTTATCCACGTTAACTTTTTAATGATGATATGATTCGGAATCGACTTGACAACAACAGGTTCGTTTTTTGTTTTTGGTACCATATATCGCACTTTTAGGAGCCCTGGTGTCACAGTGGTTAAGTGTTTGACTGCTAACCAAAACATTGGCAGTTCGAATCCACCAGCGGCTCCTTGGAAACCCTGTGGGGCAGTTTTACTCTATTCTATAGGGTTGCTATGAGTCAGAATCAACTCAACGGCAATGGGTTTTTGGTTTATTGAGCTTTTATGATGCACAAGGAACTTACTAGCTGCTTTGTATGGATTGTCACATTAAAACCCCATAACTAACCAGTGAAGTATTTTTCCCATTTTAAAACTATGGAAACCGAGTCTTAGAGGGGGTGGTAAGTAATTTTCTCCATTAATAGTGTTTAATGTCTGTCTCCACAAGAATGGGAACTTTGTTTTCTTCATTGCTGTAGCCTCTGCCCTTAGCACCATACCTGACCCACAGTCAATAATACAGTCGTGGAATGAATTTACTTGAATGAAAGGAGATGATGGGCACAGAAAGTTATCAGAAGACAGGGGCCAACCCCCAGTGACCTGCACACTGTAGCACTGGAAGTGTCCCCCCTCGTGACTACATTTACATACTCTAGTACCTAAAATAAATTATGACAGCTTTGACACTTCATGACCCAAATACTTCCTAGGTACCCCTCTCTGGGCCAGTGCTAGAAGACAGCAAGCATGGAAAGTTGCATCATATCTGCTATCAGGAAACTTACAGTCTAACAAGGGAGCTAAGCTCTATACACGAAGAATTATGACACAAGATGATATGTGATAGGGATCTCAAGAGAAGTTTTATTCTTTAAGACCTTTTTGATCAGAAGTGACAGAAAACCCAACTCAAAATCACTTAAAAGCAAAAGAGAGAATTTATTGGTTCATAAAAATGGGGAGGCCAGGGTATATCTGGCTTTAGGCATGGCTGAATCCAGGGGATTAAGGATGTCTTCAGTACTTCAGAATGCTCCGCCTCTCTCTGTCTCTATCACTTAGCTCTGCTTTCCTCTGTGTTGGATCCATTCGCAAGCAGATCCTCTCCAGGTGGTAGCAGAGGTGATCACCAGCAACTCCAGGCTTTCATTCAATTAGTTTAGCAGGCCTAACATAGAGAGAGGCTCTTTCCCAAGAGCTCCAGCAAAGTCCCAAGGCTGCCTCTGATTGGACCACCCCTAGGTCCCATGCCCAAACACTGGCCAGGAAGTTCTGAACCTGAGAGCCAGAGAGCAGTCCTTTGTGAACCACAGTAACTGCAAGTGGGGGAGGGATGGCTTCCCCAAAGGAAAATCCTCGTGAGCTACTGTTACCAGCCGAAGAGGAAATGGGTGCTGGCCAAGTATGCTTGCCTATGTCAGAGGTACAAGTGAAAACCAAAAATCAAACCTGTTGCCATCGATTAAATTCTGACTCATGGTGACCCCACATGTTACAGAGTAGAACTGCGCCATACAGTTTTCTTGGCTGTAATCTTAACAGAAGCAGATCACCAGGTCTTTCTTTTGCTGTACCATTGGCTGGGTTCAAACCTCCAACTAGGGATCTAACTAGCAGAAAGTGGAATCTGTAATCTGTGACAGCTTCATGGAAGGAGGTAGTATTTGAGCTCACTGTGAAAAACCCATTGCTGTCAAGTCAATTCCAACTCATAGTGACCCTACAGGACAGAGTAGAACAGCCCCAAAGGGTTTCCAAGGAGTGGTTGGTGGATTCGAACTGCCGACCTTTTGGTTAGCTGCCGATCTCTTAACCCCTGAGCTGCAAAGAGATTTGAAAATGCAAAGAGGGAAAGCTTCTAAGCAGAAGGCACCGCCTGGGCAAAGGCAGGGAGGTGAGCAAGTGCTGAACACATTGTCCTGCTTGCCAGAGCTTAGGTGTGTGCTCAGATGGAGCAGCTCTGGGGCTGCAGAGGTGAGCCTAGGTCAGATCCACGGAGAGCTTGGAATGCCTTGCTAGTAGAAGTTTGGCATTCCCTCTGTGCCTGCCAAGTAAGGAGTGCCCTTTGTAAGTCTCCAGCCAGGAGTCCTTGAGTCTCTGAGCCCAAGTCAGAATCTCTTGGGGAGTAAGAGTTTGCTTGGAGCTCCTCTTAGGGAGGCCCAGCCCAGATTGCTCACCACATCTTGAGCTTCAGCAGCCTGGCTCTGAGCCCTTTGGAGAGAGAGATGGAGGTGGAGGGCCTGAGCCCCAAGTCCAGTGATGTAAGTAATTCTCACCACAAGAGCCCACCTGCCTCCTGGCCTGAGGCTTCCCGACCCAGCCTCTGCCTCCCTCTACCCCTTTCCTCTTGATCTGTGGCCACTCGGACAAGGCCCCAAACTTGATGCTGCTCTCGCAGACCTCCCTCTGCCCTGGACAGTTAGGTGGGTCCCACAGGAAGGTCATGGGCAGGAGAAGACCCAGAGAGGCGGCACCTAGAGGAAGAAAAGAGAGACAAGGAGACAGAAACAGATGTGGGGAGTAATAGGGGACATGACGTACGTCTCTTTCCTCATCCTTCTGCCAGCAGGGCAGCAGGTGCTTATAGAGGCGCAGGCTCCAGAGTCAGATGCCTGGGTTCTAACCCAGTCTGTGTGACCTGGGAAAGGGGCTCAATCTCTCTGAGCTTCAGTTTCCTCATTTGTAGGAAAGACCTACCATTTGCAGATCTTTCTACCATTTGTACAAGATCTACCTCTAAGGTTGTGCAAAGACTGAGAGATCTGTGCTTCATACCTATTAATAAGTGCTCAGTAAATATTAATTTTATCATCTTACCAACCCACAGGTTCAAATGAGGTGTTGGCATTTACACCCAAATTTTGTTGGCTCATTATACTCACCTCCTGACAATGACTTCATCACCCTGCAGTTACCCTCGCATCTTACATATTGCGGACTTGGACGTGGGGGAGGGGTTTGTGACCTGGGTTCACAAACAAATCCTTGCCTTGCGGACACTGACTCTTTTCCACACCTTTGCTGGGCATCGGTCCACGTTACCGCTTTTCCTCCAGGAACACATTGCCCTGCTGCCCAGCGTGGGCTCCCAGCCTCCCAACGTGGCAAAGCGATGAGATGGAAAAATTACATCCCTGTTGGTTAGGCCTCTGTGTCTGAGCCAAGTTTTGCTATACCCAAAAGTGGGGAAAATGCCCCTCCCTCCTCAGAGTTCAGACCTAGTTCTTAGAGCTAGGTGGGGCCAGAATCTGGGTTGTGGTCTCTGAGCCCCCCAGTCCTATCCACAATGGCCCCAGAGAGCTGAGCACCAGACTGCCTCCTTTAAGACTCAGCAGCCATGGTGATTCTCTAGCTGACATTGACTGAGTACTGAGTATGGGCCAGCACTGTGCTGAGCCCGAGGATACACTGGCCCCATCTCCTTTAATTCTCACAACAATGTGGATGAGAAACTAGACCACCTGGCTTTGAATCCCAGCTCTGAGGGACCTGGGGCAAGTTACTCAACCGCTCTAAGCTCGGGTTTTCCAGTCTGTATAATGGGGATGAATGATAGTTTCGACCTCATAGGGCTGTCAGAGAATTAAATGAAAGCATCTATGTAATATACTATCAGAGAGCCTGGCACACAGCAAGCAATAAATGTTATCAGCTATTAGTCATAAGGGAAACAACATAAAAAAACAACCAAACCAGTTGCCATTGAGTTGATTCTAACTCATGGTAACCACATGTGTGTCATAGTACCACTGTGCTCCATAGGGTTTTCAGTGGCTGATTTTTTGGAAGTAGATCACCAGGGCTTTCTTCCAAGGCACCTCTGAGTGGGCTCAAATCTCCAACCTTTTGGTTACCAGTTGAGAGCACTAACTGTTTGCACCACCCAGGAACTAGTAGTAGGGGTAGTATAAGAACAATTATTAACAACAATCTGTCACTGTGTGATAAGTTATAAGCATGAGATGAAAATACAGCACACAGAAAGAGGTCAAGGGAGGCTTCCTGTTATCTATTGATCTGGGAGCACAGTCAGATGGGTCTTTCACTACAGATGAAAATGTTCTTTCAAGTAGAAGCCCTTAAGGGGAGCAAAAAAATTGATCTCATTGATTACCTCCTAGAAGGGAAACTAGGTGGGGCTGGAAGGAAGGTAGAGACTTTTCCACTTTCTTCATGTAGAATCGGGGCTTGGAACTAATTCCGCCCAGTTCAGTCATGGCCAACGAAGCAAAACCCAAATGGACCTGAATTTTTTAAATGTGGGTAAAGTGGAATGATAAGCAGAACAGGAAAAATTACAGGTTAAAGCCCCGCTAGAAACTTAATCTCCTTCTTAGAAAACAAGGGCAGCATGCACTTTGCATAGCAACCAAATCTCTTGATCAGCAGAGTAGAAACAGTGGTGCCCCGCTCGAAGATGGTGGCTGACCCAGCTGCTTTGAATGTGTGTCACTCTCCACCATCCTGACAATAATCGAATTTCCCATATCAGGTTCCTGAAAGGACTTACTACGCCTCTTCCGAGTCTCCCATTCCAGGGCTTCGACTAGTAATTTTTTCCTCTCTACTTATTGTTCAACTTCACCCAAATTTTAAAGAATTCAGATCTGTTCCAATTTTGCTTCATCAGCCATAACCGAAACAGTTTGAACCAGTTTGAAGCCCTGTATAGAATGCTGAGCTTTACGTAATCATTACCCTTTCTAAAATAAAATAAAAAATGAATTTAAGCGGCATAGTGGTGAAGAGCTATGGCTGCTAACCAAAAGGTCGGCAGTTCAAATCCACGAGGTGCTTCTTGGAAACTCTATGGGGCAGTTCTACCCTGTCCTATAGGATCGCTGTGAGTCGGAATTGACTCCACGGCAACTGGTTTGGTTTTTTCAGTTTTGGGGTGAAGGGAAGATAGTGGGTCTGAGGAACTTGTGGGGAAGAGGGGAAAGAGAGTGAACAAAGGACACCCCAGGCCACAATACAGACCAGTGGTCCTATGCTTGCTTGGGAAGCTTGCCAAGATGCAGATTCCTGGGCCCCACTCCCAGGGATTCTCCAATCAGTAGATCTGAGGTGTGTCTAGGGAGTTTGCATTTTTAATGAGTTCCCAAGTGCTTCTAATGTTGACCCAGTCTCTGCTGGCTACAGGTCCTGAAACCACCACATGATCCCCACCCCCAACTTCCTCTTCCTGTGTGGGTTTCCTCTTGCAGGGATGGCGTTCCGTACTGCGAGTCCGACTACCACTCCCAGTTTGGTATTAAATGCGAGACTTGTGACCGGTACATCAGCGGCAGGGTCTTGGAGGTGAGTGTTTGAGCAGAGTGGCCTGTGTCTCTAAAAAGCCATCACTGAGTGAGTCTGCAAAGCATCTCATAACATGGATGAATCTGGAGGGCATTATGCTGAGTGAAATAAGTCAATCACAAAAGGACAAATACTGTATAAGACCACGACTGTAAAAACTCATGAAAAGGTTTACACACAAAAACAAACAATCTTTGTTGGTTAAGAGGCAGGGGAGGGGTGGGGGGGAACACTAAATAGATAAGTGGTAACTTTGGTGAAGAGTAAGATAGTACACAATACTGGGAAAGCCAACACAACTTGTATAAGACAAGGTCATGAAAGCTCCATAGACACATCCAAACTCCCTGAGGGACCAAATTGCTGGGCGGAGGGCTGCGGGGACCATGGTCTCAGGGAACATCTAGATCGGTTGGCATAATATAGTTTATAAAAAAAATGTTCTACATACTACTTTGGTGAGTAGCGTCTGGGGTGAGTGGCCAGCTAAGATAATCCACTGGTCTCACCTCCTCAGGAGCAAGGGAGAATGAAGAAAACTAAAGACACAAGGGAAAGATTAGTTCAAAGGACTAATAGACCACAACTACCACGGCCTTCACCAGACTGAGTCCAGTAAAACTAGATGGTGCCTGGCTACCACCACTGACTGCTCTGACAGGGATCACAACAGAGGGTCCCAGACAGAGCTGGAAAAAAATGCAGAACAAAATTCTAATTCAAAAAAAAAAAGACCAAACTTACTGGCCTGACAGAGACTGGAAAAACCCCAAGGGTATGTCCCCCGGACACCCTTTTAGCTCAGTAATGAAGTCACTCCCAAGGTTCACCCTTCAGCCAAAGATTAGACAGCCCCATAAAACAAAACGAGACTAAAGGGGCACACCAGCCCAGGCTCAAGGACTAGAAGGCAAGGGGGGACAGGAAAGCTGGTAATAGTGAACCTGAGGTCGAGAAGGGAGAGTGTTGACATGTCATGGGGTTGTTAACCAGTGTCATAAAACAATACATGTACTAACTGTTTAATGAGAAGCTAGTTTGTTCTGTAAACCTTCATCTAAAGTACAATTTTTAAAAAAAAGCCATCACTGAGGAAGGAGAAAGTCACCCCACATCCTGTCTTCCATAACCTCCACCTCTCCTGCTTCATCTACCCCAGCTCAGCTTGCTTGAGCAGGGAACCTCACCTCTGTGGGCACCCCCAAAATGAGAAGGTCAAGAAAATTATTCCTAGTTCAGAAAGTGCTATGCTGGCAAAATCCATTGCTTCTCTGGACTCGGACCCAGATAGATTTCTGTAGGGTAACAGTTATGATTTTCTTCCAGCCCTGCCTGAGGATGGAGCCTTTTTTTATTTTTTAACCATTTTGTAACGTGTCGATTTAAGAACCAGCTTGTCTAGCAGCTTGCTCCTAAGCCCTTCCTTGGCTGGTCCATCACCATGGCAACAGCTCTCCTCAGCCTCCAATGCACAGCTCAGTCTGCTAGTGACAGACAACCACAACACCCTTGCTGAGATCCTGCCTAAGCCTCCTGTCCCCCAGCCTTCCTGACCTTCTTTCCCACACCCTGTGGGTACAGGAAGTCTGCTTCCTATAGTTCAGGACCACCCACCTTGAGGAATTAGGAGCAGGAAATAGTTTAGTATGAAGGAAAAATAATAATGGGAGTAATTGGGTTCTAATATTAACTCACTGCAAACTCACACAGAGATTTTAGGTGAGTGTCTTTGCCTCTCTAGGCCTCAGTTTTCCTATCTGACAATGTCTGGTGGACAACAGACTGAGTCAGCTATTATAAGCTGAGTCATTAATTCTGCCAAATCCGGCCAGTTGGTAGTGGTTACCTGGAGTTCTGTGTTGAGAAGGTATCCGTGGCCACATCTGGACTCAGCAGGGGAGAGTGTAGCAGTCAGGAAAGCACTCCCTGAGGAGCTGGCATCAAACCTGAGCCCTGAAGGATGAGAAGGAGGCCATCAGGTGGAGGGCTGGGGGAAGAATGAGCTTGACCATTCAGGGGACAGAGAGAAAGGCCAGTGTGACTGAATTATATAAATTAGGGGCTGGGGAGGTGAAGTATATCATATAGGACTTTGCATACTGTGTTTATGAGTTTGGCCTTTATACTAAGCACAATGGAGAATCACTGGAGAGTTTTAAACCAAGGAGTTGCATGTTAAGATTATGTTTGTATAAAAATTGCTGTATGGAGAATTGACTGTAGGGAGTCAGAGAGACTAAGATAAACAAATGCACAAGGTCAACGAAGTATGAAGCATGTTGTGGGAGCAGTAAGGAGTGCAACACAGAGGATAAGGCATGAAACGGGAGCACAGGAAAGATGGTTGGGCCCAGGTTTCCAAGGACGCAGAATACCAGTGTGAGGAGTTGGTCAGTAATTCACTGGGCAATGGGAGAGTGACCTGATTAGAACTGCACCTTAGGGCATATAATGTGATAATGTGCATTGGCTAAGTCTGAAGGAAGAGACTGGAAATGGGAGACAAAGGAGGGGGCCACCGCATGACCCAGGCAGGAAGGGCTCAAAATGTAGAAATGGGAAGAACAATGGCCCTCGTCTCCAACATTTTGGAAGTAGAATTCCTATAGTTTTGCAACTTTGTAGTGGGATAACTTGCAGAAGTGGAAATTGAGGGAGAAGAAGCTAAAGGTTGCACACAGATGTCAAGCCCGGGGGATACGAAGTCTGGTGTTGTCATCCCAGAATGGGGGATGGCAGGGGATGGTCTGGGCAGAAACATGAAGAGTGCCATTTGGGACGGGTTGTGATTGAAATCTTGGGAAGGTTTCAAGACAGCAGTGAGAAATGTGAGTCAGAGCTCAGGGACAAAGCTCCAGCCTGGAGGGGCAAATTTCAGAAGCACTTGGATTTGAGTCATAGCGGCCACCATGGGAGTTACCAGGATTTCCGGAGGGGGAGGGACTGAAGCCAGTCTTGGGGAGTGGTGCTTACAGGTGGCAGAAAGAGACTGAGGACTGAGAGGAAAAAGCGGAGTAATCATGGGGAGTGGGAGGAGAACCTGGGGTGACAGGGCAGTGAAAAGACAGAGTTTCAAGAAGGATGGCGAGATCAGTCAGAGTGCTGGTCAAATTCTACAGAGCAGTTAAGGACTATGTCAGCTGAGAAAAAGCTGTTGGCTGCAATGAAAGATCACTTCAAGAGAACAGTTTGTTGGGTCTTTGCAGAACTGTGGGAGAGAAACATCCAGATCGCAGTGGGGTAAAGAGTCAGCGGGACTGGAAATCATAAAAGCAGACTTTTCTTTCAAGAAGGAAAAAAACTTCGATGACTCACAGAGCTGCAGATGGGAATTTGTCCCAGCATTTCCAAGCTTCTTTGAGATTATATTGGCAATGGCTGCCTTTCCCCAACGTGTTACTGTTGCTTAGCATTGTGGTAGCCTCTTCTTGGGCAGCTGTTGTGACTGGGTTTCAATTGATTCTATTTGTACGAGGCTCTATTAGCATATTGCACTTACTGATTTTTTTTTTCCTTAGAGCTGTGAGAGACTTTTAGCCATTAACTACTTCAACCTCCTCATTTTACAGATGAGAAAAATGAGACCAAGACAGGTGGTGCTTTGCCAAGGTCACACGCAGTGTCTCTGGGAGAAACGGAGCTAAAATCTAGAACTCCAGGCTCCCTACCCAGCTCTTTCTTATATCCTACATGCCCACAGCTCCAGCCGCTCAGGGGTCTTTTGAGATAGCATGATGTCATGACAAAAACATGGGTTGGACTGAAACAGACTTGGATTCAAATTGTACCACTTCTAGCTATGAAACCTTAAGAACGTTACTTACTTTCTCCGAGTCTCAGAGTCTTTGTTGATCAATGGAGAATGCTACTGTTCTCTAATTCCTAATGAATATGTTAGGACTTTTTGGTTGCAAATGCAGAAACTACCTTCAAAATGGCTCAAGCAAAAAAGGAAATTTATCAGCTCCCATAATAAAAAGCCCAGAAGTTGTCCTGGCTTCAGGCACAGCTGGATCAAGTGCTCAAACAAAATCAGTTGGACTCTGTCGCCATCTTGGCTCCATTTTCTTCTGTATTAGCTTTCTTCTCAGCCAGGCTCTCCTTTGTGATGGGGAAGTTGGCCACCAGTCACTCCAGGCTTACATGCTATCAGCCAGCAACCCCAGTGGAAAGAGAGCTGTTCTTTTCTAATAGCTCGGCTAACATCCTGGAACTGACTCTCACTGGACAACGTCAGGCCCACCCCACAACCAACAGCTATGGCCATAGGGTTGGAACATGCCTATTGATGCAGTCAGCCCTACTTAACCACATAGATTGCTGTGGGGAACAGGTAGTTCCATCAAAGAAAAGCTTGGTAATGTTCCTGGAAGAAAAGGGAAAGGATGTTGACCAGGCAAAAACAATGGTTGCCCATTACAGGGCCCGGCACATTGCCTGGTACACAAACCCTGTTGCCATCTAGTCATTTCTGACTCATGGTGACTCCACGTGTTTCACAATAGAGCTGTGCTCCATAGAGTTTTCAATGACTGTAATCTTATGGAAGTAGATCACCAAGCCCTTCTTCCGCAACATCTCTGAGTGGATTCAAACTGCCAACCTTTCAGTTAGTAGTCAAGAGCAAACCATTTGTACCACCCAGGGACCTTGCCTGTTACACAATAGGAACTTAATCAATTTCCATTTCCCAGTCCTCTCTCATCCCACTCTTTTCATTCTCCCTTCCCTTTGGCTCTCCAGGCCATCCCACAATCCCTTCTTGGGTGACAGAACCCAATATGCTGAGTGTCAGTCATACCCTTTCTTCCCTGTTTGTGTCCTTATCAAGGAGAACCACAAAACTGGTTTCCTTGTTGCTGCATTTCCTAATCTTATCTGCCTTTCTCTGTCCTCTCCAGTATGACCCCATTTTCCAGGTACCAACTCCTGCCACTTTCTTCACTATTTTCAGTTTGAAACAGACAAAGTGTTTCATCTTATCTCACTGACTTGTTTTATCCTGATGCTGGAGGCAGCCTGCTCTCACAGCCTCTCCTCCCTCAAATTCTTTTCAACACCATCCATGGCCAGGGTTGCTGAGACGGGCACGAAGCCTGTTTCCGTTGGAGTAGGATGGTGGGGTGTGACATTTAGGAAGATGACAAGCTTCAGTTTGCCACAGCACTGTTGCCTCCCTGGAAAACAGGTCTATAATTGAGATGATAAAGAGACACAAAGTAGGAAGAGGCTATTAATTAAACCGATTATCCTTGTCATGGTACAAGAGAATCAGTCCCACGACATCCTAGCTTGGGAAAACAGCAGGCTCCTTCCAAAGTTTGAACATAGTTTGCTTTGATGATGACACAAACATTTGCTCTTTGGGGGGATCTACGTGAACAACCGAGGCAGAAAAAAAAGGGAATATTGGAGTTTTTGTTTTTGTTGTTTTTTGTTCCTTTTGTAAAAATCTGCCTCTTCCACATTCTTGCTAAATTTTTTTTGGAATAAATCGAGTATCTCTAGATTTTGGAGTTATCTCCAGAATAGGCAAGTCCATATCCACCTCGCCCCTCCCCCCTTTTAAAAATGTATTTGGAACTAGACCTTATTATGCAATTATGATTTTTTAATTGGAAGGGACCCTTTAGCATCAGATCAAATGATGACCTGGGAGTCCTTTAACAATCTCCCAATTTTCATCAATTTCTCCCATGCCTACCTGCCCCCCCAAAAAACACTCTTCTCTGATATGCAAAATATACCTTGAACACAAGCTCCACCATCCACCCAGATGGCTGCACCAAGGCCCTCCCGTATAGAAGTTCTAGAGCCACACCAAAGGGCTCTTACGCATCACATCCTCTTGACTGGGATTTTACTGTTAGAATTTACCAAAATGATCAGCATGGAAATGAGTGCTGGGCTAGGTGACTGGCTTTCAGGGCTCCAGAACCAACACTGCTACTGGCTTCCCTGGTGACCCAGAGCAAGGCACAACCTTCCCTGGGGCTGTTTCTTCTACCCCATAGAAGGACTTGCAACTGCAAATAATTTCCATTTTTAATTTAAATAATGGAAGGCACAGAAAGTGGGTATAGGGAAGGGACACTCACCAAAGCCAGACTGGGGTGAGGCAAGGTAGGGGCGTGAAGCACCTGGGTGCAGCAATCATGGGGCTAGCCTGGGGTCAGAAGTTCCAGACGGGTGCTGGCTTTGCCTCTGACCAGTTATTTGTCCACTGCATCTTAAAAATCTGTCCTTCACTTGCCACTGTCACAGTTCTTGCCATGTCTGTGAGCCTCGTGTATTCATTCTACCAAATACTTGAAATTATCTTTAAGTTGGCTCACTTATTATATTAATTGTTTAGGGCTGCTGTAACAAAGTACCACAAACTGGGTAGCTTAAGACAACAGAAATGTATTCTTTCAGTTCTGGGGGCCAGAAGTCTGAATTCAGGGTGTTGGAAGAGCCATGCTCCCTCTGAAGCCTCTAGGGGAGAATTCTTCCTTGCCTCCTCCAGCTTCTGGCAGCCCAAGGTGTTCTCCAATCTCTGCCTCTGACTTCACATGGCCGACTTCCTTCTGTGTGTGTGTCTTTCTGTTTCTTCCCCACTTATAAGGACACCAGTCATGTTGTATCAGAACCCACCCTATTCCAATATGACCTCATGTTAATTTAACTAATTGCATTTATAAAGACAATGTTTCAAATAAGTTCGCATTCACAGGAAGGTACTTGGGGATTGGGACTTGAACATATCTTTTTGGGGGCATAAATCAACCCATAACACTTATATGTAAGAAAACATATATATATAACATAATGGGAAAACCAATATCATATGCCATATTGCAAATAACTAAAAAATAAATATACTTCTAACTAGGCTCTAGTCCTTGTGGAAGCTCTAAGCCTCACACCTGTTCTGATTCTTAAAAAGTTTGACTAGTAAATTTTGGATAATGTTAAAGACACATTAGCACTAAACCAAGACTTTCTCCTTGCTAAAATCAGAAAAATTGAAAGGGGGTTGAGAAGAGGATAATTTTTTTCTCATTCATCCAATGTTATTTAATGCCAGGTCCAAGTACCACTTAAAATTACTGCATGTACCACTAGCAATATAGATCCCACACTTGGGAAAATGCTGGGGTGTCTTAAAAGCAAGACTGTTTCCTTATCTGGAAATGAGGAGGTGAGACAATAGCCTCTGAAGGCCCCTTCCCACTGCCAGAATAGAAGTGAAGGTATCCAAGGAGCCCCCAGAATGACCATCAGGGACGCATGATGTGGAATTACCAAGCTTCCTGGTGGGCTGTGGACTTTTAGATGGTTCTGAACTCCCCTGGGTAGCATACCAACCAACCTCAGAGACATGAAACCACTAACCACACTGATGTACCCAGGAAATGTCCAAACCCAGCCAGCCCCACTGTGCAGCAGTCCTAGCTCTAGCCTCCTTCCTCATCTTCGTATTTCCACAGGCAGGAGGGAAGCATTACCATCCAACCTGTGCCAGATGTGTACGCTGCCACCAAATGTTCACCGAAGGGGAAGAGATGTACCTCACTGGTAAGCAAAGCTGACCCTGGTAAGGCATTTCGATCCACTCATGACTGGAAAGGAGGTACATTCTCCTTCCATGTCAGTGTTATCTTTGCTGTTGGCTTGTCCTCAAAATTGCAATTACTTCGCCCCTCTCTGGGTGGACAGGGAAAGTTGCCGGTGTGGCTAATATGAAGTGACATGTAATCTGCCTCCCATCCCTGGGCGCTTCCCACCGGCTGCTCAGCTGGCTCGCTCCTTGGCAGTGCTGCAGGCAGTCTCCCCTGGCTCTGCCTGGGGTGGAAGTGGAGCTGCATGAGGCCAGAGTGTCCCAGAACCTCAGAGGGATGCCGGGGTCTACCCCCACGTCCTCTCCCATCCCTTCTCCCCACATCTCAGAGCAACACACCAGGCTGCTGCTCAGCTCTCCCCTGGGACTCTCAAGATGCATAAAGAGGAATGGGAGACACCAATAGACCCAAAAAAGCAAACTGAGGCTACTTTCCCTCTTCTACTACCCAAGGTCCAGCCCTCTTGCCCCAGGATTCTTGCAGCAGTCTCCTAATTAGTCTCTAAGCTCTCCCCACTCCTCCATTCTCCATCTTCTGCCCAGTCCATCATCCCAGGGCATCACGGTGCTCTTGGCACTGCCCCATCGAGAGGCCTTCTGGGCCCCTCCCTGCCTACCAGTTCAGGTATAAACACTTCAGCCTAGCATTTAAGACCCTCCTATTGAGGGTCCAAACTTCCTTTCTATCCTTGAGCATACCCAAGACTTAGGCCACCAAAATCAACTTTTAATCATTTATCCATTCAGCAACTATTTCTTGAGCCTCTACATGTGAGACTCTGAGCCAGGGACCCACAGTGAGCTCCACCCATAGTCCTGCCCTCGTTGTCCTACAGTCCAGCTGGGGACATTAGTCAGTAACCACAAAGATAAATGCCAAAGTGTAACCATGGTACATTTTATGAAGGGGAGGTGTATGGACTGTGAGAGCACATAGCGGGAGGAAAGGAGAGGTGTCTGGGAAGGCTCTCTGAGGAAGAGCCAGAAGCTGGGATCCGAAGGATGAGTGGGTGTTAACCGGGCAAAGAGAAGAGGGATGGAATGTACCAGCTGAGGGATAGAGTCTGCAAGGTTCTGAGATGGGCAAGACTGAGAGGAGCTCACGTGGCTGGGGCACAGTGGTGAGAGATGAGTCTGGAGGCAGGCAGCAGCAGGACCAGGCTGGACTTGTGGCAAGGATGGTGTCTGGCCCCTCAAATGAACTCATGGCCCTTCCTTCCTCTGGGTTGTTGCTCTTCCCTTGCATACCTCCCAGAACATTCTTATCTTCTTGTACCTTCCTTTGGAAATTCCATCATTCTAAATTCAGTTCAGTCCACTACCCACCTTTGTAAAACCCTCTTACTCCCCCAACCCCACCCACAACTGAATGCACTTCCTCCTCCCTGAGTTCCCACAGCCCTTTGCTTGCACCTGGTCCTCTCCAGCCTGTATGGTAGTTGTTGGTCCTCTTCCTGTGACCCCTCGCTCTTGCCCTGACCCCTCAGTCCTGACATGGACCCCACACATACTCACTCTACAAGTGATTGTTGTTGGCTGAATTGCTATGACTAGCGGTCCCCAGACGTTGAATAGCCATCCTGGGGAGGAGCTAGGGCCCTTCCTTCAGATTTCCCCAGGAGGCAGATCTGAGACCCAGTAGTTACAGGGAATGTGGCTTCCTATCAAGCTTGTCCTAACCATGGACACCCACAGCTATGAGTTCCCTCAAGACATAATAAGCCCCCTGTGCCTTGAGCATGGTTTCTGAGCCTTGGTACTATTGGCATTTTGGACCAGATAATTCTTTGTTGTGATGAGATGTCCTGTGCGTTGTAGGATGTTCAGCAGCATCCCTCACCTCTACCAACTAGATGCCAATAACACGCCCCCTCCCACTGTGACAACCAAAAATGTCCAGACATTACCAAATGTCCCCCAGGGGACAAAATCATCCCTGGTTGAGAGCCACTGGCCTAGAGCTATTCAACAGAAACTTGTACCATCGCTAGGGATGCTGTAGGAGAGATTCCTCTGTTGAATTGGACTAGGTGACCATTTCTAGGGTGCTATGTCGCTAAGACTACAAATTGACATACAAGTGTTGGAAGTGGAAGGATCTCAGAGGTCACTCTAGATTGTAAAATAACAACCTCCATGGTGTAGAAGGGAAAACTGAGGCCCAGACAGAGGAAGAGTTTTGCCTGAGAACCACAGTGCACAGGGGCAGAGCGGGACCTTGCCCCTGACTCCCACTCCAAGGCCGTCTCTGCTGTACCCTCTGGGACCAGTCCCTGCCTGCTACAGGTCCCAGCAAGGACTAGACCTTCCCCTTCCCTTGAGTACTCATCCCTCGGTGCCAAGGTCCTGAGTGGTTTCTGCTGTGGTCCCCTGTGTTATGGACTGGGAAGTCTACCTGAGTCTCAGCAAACTGACTCCGTCAACCCTGACCACCACAAGAATCAGGACTTTGGGCTTGGTTTGAAAATGTGTTGCATAATATTCCTCTTCCTCTTCTCTCATGAACATATCTCCTAGTTTTGAAGCTGCCTTCATGCCCACATCCCTGCCTGTGCATCACTAGACTATTCAACATCTTTACTTTCCTGCCAGAATTCCTAATCCTCATCTTCCCCATTTAGTACTTTGGGCCCAGGCTGCCTGGGGTTGAATTCTGGCCCCACTGCTTACTCAGTTTTTTGACCTTGGGCAAGTCTCTTAACTCTCTGAATCTTGGTAGCCTTATCTGTAAAATAGGCTAATAATAACCCCTGTAATATATAGTTGTAATAGATTGAATTGTGTCCTACAAAAATATGCATCAACTTTTCTAGGCCATGATTCCCAGTATTGTGTGATTGTCCACCATTTTTGTCATCTGATGTGATTATCTTATGTATTATAAATCCTGTCTCTAGATGTTAATTAGGCAGGATTAGAGGCAGTTATGTTAATGCGGTAGGACTTAATCTACAAGATTAGGTGGTGTTTTAAGTCAATCTCTTTTAAGATATAAAAGAGAGAATCAGGCAGAGAGACATGGAGACCTCATACCACCAAGAAAGTAATGCCAGGAGCAGAGCATGTCCTTTGGACTCAGGGATCCCCGTGCTGAGAAGCTCCTAGACCAGGGAAAGATTGATGACAAGGACCTTCCCCGCAGAGCCAACAGAGAGAGAAAGGCTTCCCCTGGAGCTGGCACCCAGAATTCGAACTTCTAGCCTCCTACACTATGAGAGAATAAATTTGTTTGTTAAAGCCATCCACTTGTGGTATTTCTGTTATAGCAGCACTAGATAAATAAGACACTAGGTATAGTAAGCTCCTGACACATGGTAAGCTCTCAGTTCCTTTATTTAACAAGTACCTATGGAGAATCTACTGTGTGCCTGGAGCTGTTCCAACAAATGGAGATGTCACAGTGAGCAAGTCAGACAAGGTCCCTGCCCACATGGGGCTTACACCCTCAAGTACTAGTATCTCTGACCAGAACTTTGCACAATGCTGAAAGAGTTAAGTGATGAAATAAAGGGAATGGGCTATGCAATCATGAAAAAGCGCACACCATCAAACTTAAGGCAGAAATGCCTCCAGTAGGTGGGAGATATTCTTGGTGATGAAGAAGGGCCTGTCACCCTCCTCGTTAATTATCCCCATCCCTATCCTCCTGGCTCCTGGGAGAGTGGGAGTAATTTCAGGGTGTTTGAGGACCTGCCTTGAGGGACGCTGAGTGATCCTGAAACAAGACTAGACGATACAATGCTGGAGTCATGCTGACTCGGGCTGTGGGCGTCCCTGGGGGTGGCAACCACTGGAGGGTTCTGCTACCCACTGAGAGCTGGCCTGTGATTGTTTTGGAGTCCTTCACCAGGTAGGGCCACCAGGACTCTAAATTATATCTCCCAGAAATAGCAAGAAAACCCTCCTCCCAGCCAGCACAAGAGTGGAAAGAGCCATTTGGGAGCCAGGCCTCCTCAGTTCAAACGTCAGCTCTTCCAATAGTGGGCTTTGACCTTGAGAAGTGACTTCCTTCCCTGAGTCTCTCCCTTCACCTATAAAATATGGATAATAACACTCTCTTTCATTCTTCGATTCAAATTGAGGCCATGCTATGTGCCAGGCACGTGGTTGCTGCCCTGCTGGAGTTTATTATATGGAGGGGGAGATGGACTTTAAAAGCAAATATTCAATGACAGACTGTGGTAGTACCACGAAGAGAAAGTGGTCCCTGATCTAGTGTGAGAGGCCAGGAAGGCTCCCCCTAAGAAGAGACATTCAAGCGAAGATCTTGAAAATGAGTAGGAGGTGGGAGGGTGAGGAGGAGAGGGAAGACTGTGGAGGCAGAGAGAACAGCAGGTGGTGGAGAAACTGAGGCAGGCCCACATAGTTGGTGCACAGAGAGCAAGTGTATGCCATGGTCCTGACGAATGTTAGAGGAGAAGATGAATGTGAAACTGCCGAGTACCCCGTAAAGAAACATCCACAAAAGACCACTTTAGGAACCTTGCTAAGCTCATAAGCCCAGTCTTGTCAGTTCTGTAGCTGGACGCAGAGTGCTACTGGCAAATGGTCCTCGGGAGATTCTTTTGGTCAGTTTGTTTGTGTTTTAATTTCTGTGTGATTGCTTTCTGATGGGCTCTAATTGGGAGAAGTCTGACGTCTGTCTGGATGAGAAATACTAGGGCCCCAGAGGACAAGAGCAAGTTTTCCTGTATTTGTTTTAAGTTCTGTTGTGTATTCAGTCTCTTAACTGTTTTGTAAAGATGCCAGATTTCTAATCTATGTGTTGTCCAAATCCTTCATTTGGACTTCACAAGGAAACTAGGTCACTGATTTTGTGCAGCAAAATTGTAGCCAAAATTCTGCAAGTTTGGGCAAAATTTATACTGAAATCACAAAGGTTATAATTGCTGAACCTATAAAAGTTTTTCTAAACCCAAAATGTGGCCCATGAGATAGATTGTATTCTTTTCTAAATGTGCTGGTACCAAGAAAAGGAAGAGGAAACATTCTTTTTTCCCCTCTGTCTACTTCAAATAGTCCTCTGCTCTGAGGACCCGAGGCAAATATACCACTAAAGACCTGGTAGTTCAGCTGCACATTTCTAAACAGGTGACTAATTCTGTCTTAGTTTCTTAGTGCTGCTATAACAGAAATACCACAAGTGAGTGGCTTTAATAAACAGACATTTATTTTCTCACAGTTTGGGAGGCTAGAAGTCCGAATTCAGGGCGCTGGCTCTAGGGGAAGCCTCTCTCTGTCCCCTCTGGGGGAAAATCCTTGTCTCAGCTTCTCTAGGCTTCTTTTCGGCATTCCTTGGAGATTTCCACCTGGCGTCTGTCTTTCCCCGTTTGCACTTGCTTGCTTCTGTGCCTAATCTGCTCTTTTTATCTTTCAAAAGTGATTGGCTGAAAACACACCTTACACAGATGTGGCCTTACCGACATAATAGAAAACCTTATTCCCAAATGAGGTTATATCCACAGGTTATAGGGGTTAGGATTTACAACACCTATTTTGGGGGGACACAATTCAACCTATAACAATTGTCATTTGTATATTTAACTAAATCCCACCCAGCACGAAATATTTATGAATTTCTAGTACAAACCCCGCTGTGTTAAGGAAAGCATTGTAACAAATTGTAGATCCTGCCAATAATAATAATAATAAAATGCCATCCGCTGATATTTGTTGAGCACTTACTATGTGCCAGCCACTGTACTAAGAGGCGTAAATGCAGCAGCCTTTTTATCTTCACAACCGTCTGAGCTAAAACCTAGTAATAGCCCCAGTTTAGAGAAGAAAAATGAAAGTTTGGAGACGTCGAATCACTTAGCCAAAGTCAACTAGCCTGTGTTGCTAGGATTTGTTAAGGCAGATTTCTTACATCGATGATCAGACATTTTAACCTGTAGTTCATAGTTGGCCTTCAGAATTCCATGAATCCCTTGAAATTGTTTGCCAAATTTTGCATGTGTGTGTGTTTCTCTAGGGAGGGGAGACCAGAGCTCTCATCTGATTTTCTGAGGTGTCCTTGGCCCCCAAATAAAGTGAAGAGCCTAGTTCTGTGTTAATGCACATCAAAAACAGAGCCCTGAGAGTCTGCTTTCACCAACCCTTCTCTTGTATAACTGAGTCTATTTCAGATCACTTTTTTTTTTTTTTTTCGTTCAGAGAATACAAGGTTCTAGTACCAGGAGGTATGTCTTTCTGGCCCAGCTGGAGATGCCATTGATATTTAGCTCCAGCCTCATCTTCCTCTGACAAGTACCTCGTAAGAGGAGCGTAAAGCTAATAGATGTTCAAGAGAGGCACCTCCTGTTGTTACGGGTTGCTGAACGCATCAGCCCTCAGTCACAGCCTAAGCGTCTCTTCCAACCACACTTTAAAAGGCACTGAAGTAGTACTGACTGCTATAATTTAGTAGTTTAGCGTTATTATTTTAAATTTGGATCTCTCTACTGACAGCTTAGGTTGTAGGAGTTATGCTTAAAAGCTCTAAATCTATGTTTCCCCAATCCTGCTACATAATTTTAGACTCTTCAAACATATCCTGTTACTGTGCTAAATTGATATTTCCTAAAGTCTGACTTTACTAAGCAGATTTAATCTTAAATAGAGTGCATTTTAATTTTTGATGGGCTGCAATTTTTTTTTTTTTTATTCTTTAGGGTCACCAAACATCTTGAATCATATGGAAAATATTACACTATCGTAGTTTAAGTTTTCTATTTCCAAGGTCTATTTCCAGCTGGCTCCTCCCAGGCCATCACAAACTCACGACGATGTGGCCGTTTTCTTCCCAGTTACATGTCACATCTACTTCACCAGCCAATGTGGCCGTGTTCATCCAAATTAGGTCCAGAGTAGCAATTTCCCTGGTTGCTTCCTCTATTTTCTGGGAAACAAAATTGCCTGCCGGGCAAGTCAAGAACCTGTCAGATACTCAGGTTTTAGCTCAATGAGATGTTTTATTAGTCTGGACTTTTTAGGTGACAGAGAGCAAACTCAAACTGCATTAGGCAAAAAAGGGATTGGTGGGCTTACAGAACTGAGAAGCATCCAGGAGCAGCCAGGCTGCGCTGAGGGACTCGGGTGCCATCGGCTGGCTCTGCTCCCTGTTGCACTTTGTGTTTGGCCTCATGCTCTCCTGCCCAGAGTGGCTGTCTCCTTATGGAGGGAAGGATGGCATGGCCAGCCCCCAGCCAGCATCTGTACAGAGAGGCAGTGTTCCCTGCTGGGTTCAGCAGAAGAGTCCCGGAGAGACTCCAACAAGCCTGGCTTTGGTCACATGCCCACACCCTGGTCAGGATGAGGAGATAGCAATGGACAGATGGGCAAACTTCCTGAACCCCAATTTCTCCATCTTTAAAACAGAGGTAGTGAGAGGCCCCATCTCACAGGACTATGTGGGGACTAAATGAAATAATGCATGGTAAAGACTTAGCACAGAGCCTGGCACTGTCTGAGCTCATGATAACTAACTAACTAAGCAGTTGCCGTTGAGTCATTTCCAACTCTTGGTGACCTCATATGTGGCAGAGTATAACTGTGCTCCACAGAATTTTCAATGGCCAGATTTTTGGAAATCGGTCACCAGGCCTTTCTTCTGAGGCACCTCTGGGTAGACTTGAACCTCCAACCTTTGAATTATCTGAATTAGCAGCCAAGTGCATTAACCATTTACACCACCCAAGGACTCCTGAGCTCATGATAAACACCCAGTAATGTAGCTATGGAGTCCCTGGGTGGTATAAATGGGTAACGTGCTTTGCTGGTAATCGAAAGTTTCAAGGTTCAAATCCACCCAGAGGTGCCTTGGAAGAAAGTCCTGAAAATCTACTTCCAAAAAAATCAGCCACTGAAAGCCCTATGGTACACGGTTCCACTTTGACACACAAGGGGTTCTCCATGAGTCAAAGTTGGCTTGATGGTAATGGGTGTTTAATGTAGATATGGCCATTCCCCGTGATGAGGCACACTCAGCAAATGCTGGCGATGTCATTATCATCATCATTGTTAACAACACTGATCACAAGGCCCAGCATATGTGTTCAGCAAATGTTAGTTATCATTTTTTATTTAAGTATTATTATTACAAAGTGTGCAACATAAGCCTGGCCCAGGCACTCTGTAAATATTACCTAATAATAACAATAAGAATGATAAGAATACTTAGTGCCTGGCACATACTAAGCACTCGATAAATTTTAATTATTGCCCTAATTGTTGTTATCAGCAGTCACTATTTCCCATGAATTATTAGGCACCTTGGCATTGCCATTCTCCTTTCCTCACCCTGCCTGATATCCTCTATGGTAACCAGCTTCATGGTAACTAAGCACTTTTCTCCCTCAACCTCTTTATTAAGCTTCAAACCCACTTAGTCATGTCAACTCCGGGCAAACCGACCTTTCCCGCCTCTCTGGAGGAGCCCTTGTCCCTGGGCACAAGCCCAGCCTCCCAGGAGGGGGCACTGGCAGCCAAGCCCAGCTTCTGTTCAGTAGCGCCATCTGCACAGCCAGTCCTCCACTTACTGCATCTCCCTGGCGCATCCAGGCCCCGGCTCAGGGGAGAGGGGGAATCAACACCACCCGCACCCCGAATCTGGCAAACAGATTATTTTTTGGTTGGGGAGGGGAGATAGCAATAACAACAACTAACATCTACATTATGTTGTTAGGTGCTGCCAAGTCAATACCAACTCATAGTGACCCCATGTGACAGAGTAGAACCACCCTATAGGGTTTTCTTGGCTGTGATATTTATGGGAGCACATTGCCAGGTCTTACTCCCGCCGAGCTGCTGGGTGGATTCAAACCACCAACCTTCCAGTTAGCAGCCAAGTGCTTAACCGTTTGTACCACCAGGGCTCCTTAACATCTACATAGCACCTACTATAGACTGGACTCTGTTCTAAGTGCTATATATAATTTCATTAATCCTCACAACAAACCTATGAGGGGGTACTGTTTGTCATCCCCATTTTCTAGACGGGGGAGCCAAGCCCAGAGAGGTAGCTGACTTGCTCTAGACGATGCAGCTAATAAGTGATGTAGCCAAGATTGACTCCCTTAAGAGTATTACATTAAATAATGCATAAAGAGTGCCTGATATATGGCAAGATCTACTAATCCCAGAATAATAATAATAACGAAATTGTTATCATTATTACACGAGATCCAATAGAATTGCTCGCCCTTCTCCTTCCTGCTGAGTTTGGAACCCTTAGTAACATGGAGAGCAGAGTGCCATGTGGGCTACAGAAATGGTCCACCTTCAGAGGGGAGTGGGCAGGGGTGGTAAGGGAGCAATTCCAAGGACCTAGCAAGCCTATGAGGAGCCCTGGTGGTGTGGTGGTTAAGCACTCAGCTGCTAACCAAAAGGTCAGCAGTTCAAGCCCACTAGCCACTCTGTGGAAGAAAGATGTGGCAGTCTGCTTCTGTAGAGATTACGGCCTTGAAAACCCTATGGGGCAGTTCTACTCTGTCCTACAGGTTCTCTATGAGTCAGAATTGACTCAATGTCAATGGGTTTGGTTTTAGTTTTGGAGCAAGCCCACGTGGTGCTCGACTGCTAACCTAAAGGTTGGGGGTTCGAACTCACCCAGCAGCACTGTGGAAGAAAGGCCTGGAGATCTGCTTCTGTAAAGGTTACACCCAAGAAAACCCTATGAAGTAGTTGTACTCTGTAACCCACAGAGACACCTTGAGTGGGAATCCACTCGACAGTAATGGGTTTTTTGGTTCTAGCAAGCCTGTGTCACAAAGGTAATGCTGCTGACATTAAGGCGGACCCCTGAGCAGCCTTACCCTGCTGTGGTTCAGAGAAATCTGGAAGAAGGAATCTGTTGTACAAGAGCACCCTGGTTAGGATCAGGGGTCAAAAACTCAAATGCCTACACTAATGTGTGATGAGGGTGGGAGTGACAGCAGGGAGGGTCACTGGCAACCTGCAGTATCTAAAGACATTCAGATTCAAGAACGTTTAAAAACACTGTGCTAACAGAAACAAAACCTTCAGGCAGGCCACTTTCAGTGGGCCGCTCTGTTCACAACCCTGGCTGGTGTGCTGGAAGGCTGTGGCACCAGCTCCAGCTCTGGCATTAAAATCTTCACTAATGGAAAGAAAAAAGTGTCAGCAAATTGAATTTCAAGGGCCAGCAGAGGGGTGAGTAGGTTCCCACACATTAAATAAACCCAAATGTTACAGGTGTAAGGTGTGCCGTACCAATCCAAGAGATAAGACTGCTGACTCTGCTAGGGATTAAAACCAGCCGTAACACCCCAGGCTGAGGGACAGTTTTGGAGATTAAGTCTCTGTCTCTAAGCCAGCTGATACAGAAATAGCTAATCCTTCTTTTCCATAACCTTTGCAGTAGGTTTTAACTGCAGAACCTGGAATTGTGGGTGACAATCTCGGAAGATAAGAAAGTGTGAGTCCAGTGGAACCAGGATCCTAACAGGCAAAAAGTGTTGAATTCTTACAAGAAGTTAGAGTTCTGTCTTGTAAAATTGGTGTCTTTATCCCATGACATTCCAAGAGAACAGATTTGTAGAGTTATCTGGATTTTAGCCCAGTGGTTCTCAAATTTAGAGCCATAAAACCACCTGGGGACTTGTTAAAATCAGAGTCCCGAGCCTCACCTCCTGAGAACTTGCTTCATTGGCTCTGCCTGAGGCCCTGGAATCTGCATTTTACCAGGCTCTAAGACAGGTGGTCCACAGGTCACACTTTGACAGGCCCCAATCAAGTGAAGAAGTTCCTGGGTGGTGCAAACAGTTAATGCACTCGACTGCTAACCAAAAAAATTGGAGGTTCAGGTCCACCCAGAGGCACCTCGGAAGAAAGGCCTGGTGATCTACTTCCGAAAAATCAACCATTGAAAACCCTCCGAAGGATACTTCTGCTCTGACACACATAGAGTTGCCTTGAGTTGGAATCAACTCCACAGCAACTGGTTTGATTTTAATCTAATGAATATTATTATATACACTCCATCTGGAATAGAAGTGGAATCAGAGTCTAGATTGTAGTACTGTCAAAATCTCTGAGCCCAGTTTAGAGAATCCAACTGGCCTAAGATACATTTTCATGTTTCTTTTGTTTGTTCTTTTATTCCATGCATTTTTACTGAGAATCCACCATTTAGCAGGTACTCTGCCAGTCCCTGCAGATAGATCTGTAGACAAGACAGATATGGTCCCTCTCCTAGTGGAACTTACATTCTAGTCGAGATTGTTGGATCCAAGCAAATAATTATTTTCTCTATACAGAGAAGCCTGCTAAGGTGGAAACAGAATCTCTAAGGGTTGGGAGGGAGAGTAAACATCCTTTAGTGTAACTACCATTTGATGCCTCTCCTCCACAATATTTCTGCCGAGCATTTATCCACCCAATGTGTACTTAAATGTGTATTTAAATACTTCCGGGGACAGGGAGCTCACTATTAGATGATTGAGGTCACCCAGTCCTCACGTATTAGATTTTCCTTCCCTGAAACTTCTAGCTCTCAGTTCTAGTTCTACTTTTCAAGACATGCAGAACAAGTTAATTCTTCTTCCCACAAGAGAGTCATTAAAATATTCAAAGACAGGTTTTGCTTTTGCTGTGTACATGTTCAACAGCAACAATAACAAAAATATTTTGTTTTAAACCTCTAAAATACATATATATATTCAAGAACAGTTTTCACCACTGTAAAGTCTTCTCTTCCCCGAGGTGAAGACCCTGCCTTATGGCCGAATTTTGAGTTCCCTCTCTATCCCAGTTACCCTTCTACTCTGCGCACATTTCACCTTGTGTCTTTTTTAAAATGCAAAGGCAGGATACAACCAGTCATTCATTCATTTCTTTATTAAACGCACGTGAGCCAGTCACTGTTCTAGGTGCTGGAGTCCAGGGAAGAGAATAATCACCTTCTTCACTTGGGATATTGTATTTCTCTGAATGTCACATTTTTTAACTATGTGGCATAAGCTATATGGCATAAGCTCAGTAGACCATAATTCAATAGGGGTCTTCGTGAACAAATCACCTTTTCTTCCCTTCATTTCTCTAAGTTCATTGCCGACTACCAGCAAATTCCTTTTTGGCCCTCTTTTATTTAGATGACATAGTGCCAACTCCCAAGCTTCTGATTTTTTCTTTTTTCCACTTCTAGTTACATTTTCTTTTTCTCTTTTGATCCCCATGACCACCCCCACCCCCACCCCCCCCCCCACCCCCACACGCACACACGCACACACGCACACACACTGCTTATACAAACATGCTTTCCTGGGTGTAGAGTGCTGAAGCTAATGGCCATTTGCAGCTTAGCAGATATGTCAATGTCACGGAGTCAGAAGGCAAGAGAGACCATCTAGCGTGACCCCTCACTTTCCAAATCACTTCCCCCCATGAGGACTCCTCCCTGAACCTTTACCTTCCCTGTGCCTCTTTCGCTGAGTTGCATGACCTTCTTAGACCACTGTATCCGCCTCGGCTGTTTCCTACAGTGACCTGTACCATGTGTTTCCTGCTAGAGCCACTGTGATAAACAACTCCTGGTAGACTTGGTCGATGCAGGGGCAACTCAAAGAGAAAGCGGAAATGCTCTCTCTAATAACTCCCACAAGCAAGGAAGGATCTAAGTGCATGGCTTGGTAGTGGACGCACCCTGTGATTGCTGATCCAGTCGCAGCCCCAGAGTCCCTCTGCTGGGCTCCAAGGGCCGCTGCACTTTACATTAGAAGGAATTAAAGGCTTGTTGAGTCATAAGGAATACCAGAGAATGTCAGCAAACCAGAATCGGGGATCACTAGTCTACAAATGACAAAACTGGCCCTAGAATTAGAATTTTGGACTTGAAAATAATCTCCGAGACCATCTAACTCCCACCTCGTTGTTTTTCTGAGGAAGAAACTGTAGGCCCGAGGGTGGGTGAGTTAGGGATCAAGGAGCAACAAGAACCCTAATGTCCTTACTGCAGGCCCCTCATCTCTCTCCCCTTTTGGGTCTGAGTAATTGCTCAACCTTATACCATCCCCATGTCACTAAGCCAGTATTCCAGTCCTGGGGGTTCCAGGCAACCAACCATAATGGAGAGTATATTCTAGAAACAAAGTCAGACAAACAAATGCCATCTGGGTGCTCAGGAATCCAGCCATTTGCTGGCTCCTTTCCTTTTAGAGCTAGTTACAGGAGAAGCGGCACCAGAGGGATAATATGTTCCTATTTTTCATTCTAATCCAGGACACCTGTCCCTTCTTTGGGGAATGTGTAATATTTGGGGCTTCTCAGCATGTGACCAGCCACCTGTTGCTCATGCCTTTCCGAATTGGCCTCTCAGGTCTGGGGCTGGCCAACTGGACCTCCACCCACAATAAAATGTGGGCATTAGCCATGTACTAAATTTGAGATCTAGCTTCTCTTAGGAATTAGCAGGTCAAGACAATACTATCAAGCAGAATACGCACCATGACACCTCCTCCCCTTAAGTGTGATAACTTTGGTGGCGTGTCATAAGTCTTTGAAGAGCAAGGAGGGCTGGACTTCACCACAGTCTGTCATTTTATTTCATCCCCACTGCCATCCATTCATCCAACAAATATTTACTGACCACCTGCTGTGTCACTCACTGCAGTCGTCCGCTCATCTATTCACCCCCCAAACATGTACAGAGCGTCTGCTAAGTGCAAAGTCCCACACTGGGTGCTTGGGAGAGACAGCAATGAATAGAGCTCAGTCCCAGCCCGGAGGAGCTCTTAATTTAGTTGGGATGATAAATCCACAAGCTACCGTGATTCAAAACCATATGTGTTGAGAGAGATACCAAGAACAATGGATCACAGAGGAGAGAGGAGTCACTCCCAGCTGACAGGTAAGAAAGTTTGCAAGTAGATATCGTGTGAGATCTGGACCTTGAGAAATAGGTAGGACTTATACAAGCAGAAGGGTGTGTGGGTGTTCAAAATCAAGGAAGTGTAGGCAGGTGTACCAGCAGAGAGGTGAGGAAGCCAAGGGGTGATCCTGCTGATGTGTCGGACATCCGTGCTGCCTGCTGAGTGAGTGGGGGTGAGGGGAGACTCAGAATGCTGGGAGGTTTGGATATGTCTGAGCCTTTGTTATTTCCCCGGCCCCTTAGGTTCTGAGGTTTGGCATCCCATCTGCAAACAGGCAGCCCGGGCAGAGAAGAAGTTAAAGGTAAGCAAGCTAATAGTGATACCAGACCAGCACTCCTGCGTGGATCCTTCTTATCATGGGTTGGCGGTAGGCAGCCCTGTGCCGTGGGGCACAGTCAACATTCCTTAGTGTGCACACTCCCACATGTGCCTGTACCCCTGGACTTCCTTAATGGTAACACCTGCCTCATGAGGCTTTCGAGGGGATTAATACGTTGGATGTGAAAGCACTTTGAAAACTGTAAAGCACTGTGTAAATGTAAGTTTTTCCAAAGCAAGGCTATAACCTTACCATTACATACCAAGATGGCGGCCTCTATTAGGAACTAATGTCATGGTTTTCCCCAGCCTGAGATCATTTAATAATAATAGTTAATATTAGCACAGTAATTGACAGTTTGCTAAGCAAACTGTGAGGCAGATGGGGTAAGGATTTTTATCTTCATTTTGCCTTTGGGAAAACCAAGTTCTAGAGAGAGTAGTCGTTTGCCCACAGCAGTGCAACTAGGCAGAAGCACAGCCGGTGCCCCAGGCACACACTGGCCCAGCTGGGGCCCTTGTGTCCCTCTGAATTACTGTGCTCTGACCAGTACCAGGAGGTGCTAGGAAACTGGGTGCTTGATCCAGGGACCACAGTGACGGGGTGGAGCCTGGCAACTGCAGGGAGGGTCCCAGATCCTGGGGCCATGATGCTGCAGGAGACGATACCTGGAGGGTTTGTTGTGGGAGAAGCAGCACTCCATGATCTCCAACATGCCTTTACACTCTGGCCCCAAGATAGCAACATGGCCCCTCAGGACTCAGGGCAACTCAAAACACATGCGCACAATTTCTGACCAACAAGTAACAACAAATGGTCTCCTTTGCTTTTCCATCTCATCCACTTAATGTAAATTTTGTGAAAGATCTGGTCTATTGGTGTATTATTTTTTTTTGAGCTGTGAATTTTTTTTTCCTATTTTTTCCAAGGCCTCTCCCATCTGGGGAGTGAGAAGACCTAATTGCCCTTTTCTTCCTCACCTTCCTTCTTCCTTTTGGCAGCATTTCCCAAACTCCAGTATCCTCCTACAGCCCTGATGTTTTTTTTGCCATATGTGTCTACCACCTATATCGTAATATACTTAGTAGTTTTCTTTAAATCAACTCATTACTTTTTATTTAAGCAAGCTTATTTTAAAATAAAAGTTTTTATCACCAAGTGGAAAACCATTATTACTTGCCATAAATAGAAGGTAACCATAAAATAAATTCAGTGAAAATGAAGCAATCTTATAAATTCCAGCTAGATAATGCTGCCTGCACTCTTTTTGTTAAAAAAAAAAAAAAGGTGGGGGGGAGGAGGCTTTCGACTGTTAAGTTGTTGAAGATGTATTGGCACCAAATTGAGGCTTCCTAGTTGATCTAATCAAGGGGATTGAAATAGAATTTTACATTTTACTTTCTCACTCTAAGACTCAGTGTTATAAAAGCTACCACCTAAGATCATCTCCCCAGAGCCACAGCTAGTTCACAATCCACCCTTTGGAAAGCACTACTGTATAGTCTCGTGAGAACTCTCTAAGTTGTAGGATGAGAGATCTGGAAGGGAATTTAGCAATTCTTGAGACCAGCCCCTTCATTTTACTGATCGGTAATTCAAGATCCCTCATATCACATAATTCCCTAGTGGTCCTTCACTCCCAATCGGTTTACTTTTAACCACAAGATTCTGCTGCTCTCTTAGATGCACTAAGGTTGACATCATGTTGTTCTGCTAAAGGAACTATTAATCCATCATTGCCATTGTTCAGCGAAAGTTTTTTTTTTTTAAGTTTATCTCTTACGTTGATGTCAATTTGCAATGGATACACCATAAAGAATCAGTATGGTGTGCCATTATGCGAAGTTTAATCCACCTTTACATGTTGAATAAACAACTGCTAAGGAATGAATATTAAACTCTTTTATTCATTTAAAGTAAATGCATTATTGACTGGGCTAGCCAAATGTGAAATTTTGTGAGCAACTTCCTACTTAAAAGTCCATTTACAAATATATAGAAAGCAAATCCATATTGTGTTTAACAGTCTAAAGTCCTGTTCATTTTGGATTTCATTCACACTCAGACGTTGACGCATTGGTTAAGAGCTCGGCTGCTAACCAAAAGTTTGGCGGTTCAAATCCACCAGCCACTCCTTGGAAATCCTATGAGGCAGTTCTGCTCTGTCCTATAGGGTTGCTACGAGTCAGAGTCAACTCAACGGCACTTAACAAAAACGACAGACGTTGATTAAAAAGGTAGAAAGCTTAGGGGAAGTACAGAAGTAGCCAGAGTATTTTAGCAATATTGCTAGTGTTCCCTATAGAGAGAGCCGCATCCTTGCACCCCTGTCTCCCCCTTCCTACCCAGCCTGAGGTGCAGCCCCTCACCCCTTCTGTCTTTGTCTATCCCCACAGCATAGGCGGACGTCTGAAACTTCCATCTCACCCCCTGGATCCAGCATTGGGTCACCCAACCGAGTCATCTGCGTACGTATCACTTTCTAGCCACCTAAGGGCCTTTCTTATTCTCAGACCTGTTATCTAAAGAGTTTTTAAGGATGACGGAGTAGGCAAAGACAGCTGTCAGGATTTCATCCAACTGATACTTAGGGCATGCTTGTCATGTGCCAGGTACTGTGCTAGGTTCTGAGGATACAAAGGGAAACAGAACAGATATAGACCCTGTCCTCATGGAACACACAGGCTAGTAACAGAATTACGCACCAGAGTTACAGGGATCATATGGAGTTCAGTGGGAGCACGAGAAAGAACATACAACTGACAGCAAGAGCCCTTGATGAGTTCTGAAGCCAATACAAGGTGCCTCCTTTTTCATTGCTTAACTGAGACAAGGGCAAGTTAAAAATGTAGGATCAGAGGACAATGCGTATTGGGTGGAATATTAATGTGGAGGTAGAGGTGTGTGATAGAGGCAGAAAGGAGGAGGCATGTGAACGTGGAAGCTTGGCCATAAAGGATTTGCAAACATAAAGAAGAGCTTTCTAGTCATGCGAGTAGTCCAAGGAGGGAGTAGACCACTTGGAGGTGTCAGGAGCTCCCATCTCTAGAGGCATTCAAATGAAGAAAGACTCATCACGATGTGGCAGAAGGGATGAGAGTTGAGTTAGATGACATCAGAAATACCTTAGATATGTAGTTTATTCACATATCCATCCATTCATTCATTCAGCAAACACGTACTGAGAATCTACTCTGCACTAAGTGCTGTGCTCAGTGCTCAGAAAATGGTGGTGAGCATCATAGACCTGATGCTTGTCCTCATAACATTAAACAAATCATTACATGAATAATCGTTGCAGTTATGATAAGTGCAAGGAAGAGAAAGCACAGGGTGCCCTGAGAATTTATAACAAAGGGACCAGTTGAGAGAGGGTATATCTGAGGCAGAAACATTTAAGCTCTGACTTGAGGGATAAACAGAAGTAAGTTAACAGAGGTGGGGGAAAACAGGGAAGACTGAAATGAGCAGAGGAGAGGACTGACGGTAAGCAAACTCAGTCTGATTGACTCTGGACTGTTCCAGCCTTCCACAATTTGAAAGAGTTAAGAAGACCAGCTATGTGGGGGAACTAGTCTATAGCATTCCGTGGGTGGTACAATGGTTAACCTGCTCTGCTGCTAATTGAAAGCCTAGAGGTTTGAGTCTGGTGATCTACTTCTAAAAAAACCAGCCATTGAGAACCCTATGGAGCATGATTCTACTCTGACACACACATGGGGTGGCCATGAATCGGAATCAATTCGACAGCAATTGGTACTGGTATTGGTCTGCTAATCTATAGCAGGAAACCCACACCTAATAAGAGGCTGTAGATATGATTTCTAAACCAGCTAGTCCTGGGCAGGCCTAACCACCATTACAAGATCATTACCTTACTCGAAATCCACACCAACTTTCCTCTTCGATCCCTGGATAATGCCCATTGATGGGACTATTTCATTTCCTTTCCTCTTCTGCTCAAATGAGAAAAAGACATGTTATCATTGACTGCAGCTTCAATATGGGTCAATACTGCCATGTGGCTGCCACAAAAAGGCAAACTACTTTGATCACAAGCAGTACAAATTAAAGATTCCTGTCCAGAACAAGAGAGATGATAGTCCCCCTGGTATTACGAATGGGGCCAGACCACAGCAGGATTAATGGGCTTAGTTTCAGGATGTACCCTGTGAGGTTATTGACTGACGTGAGCTTATCTCCGGAAGAGAGTTACCAGAATATGAGAGCTCAAGAAGCTGCTACATTCTAATGCCATCAATCACTAGCTTGTCCCCTCTGTGCTGCTGAGAAGCCTTGCTGACCTTCATGAAATAAGTAAGTCCCTGATGATGTTCACCCTGGAGGCCTGGACAAAGCTACATAGAGTTGCCCCTGTCAGAAGCAGCTCCACCACAAACGAACAACAGCAGTTGGGGACTCCTGCCCTTGTGACCTCCAACTGGGGTCTGATACACTTTGATCAGTTGCGCCTTGGGTCCTAGCATAGGCATATGTTTCCACTTCTCCAATTTCCTGCTCTCATCTCTTACAGCGCCTTACTTCCAGCTGCTCTGGGGAATGACCATACATGTCTTATGAGCCATGTTGTAAGTCAGACCATTCCAAGTATGTCCTCCAAATATGGTGAAGAATCCATCCGATCTCTTTTGTAATAACAGGCAGGAAGATAGAAAATAGGTTGTATTTTCATAAATAGAGGGGTTTGATTTTAAAATTGAACCTACAGGGGGCAGAGAACTTTCAAACTTTGTTGCAACCTACTAAAACTGCTAGAATCATCTTAAGGGAGTTTGTCTTCGACCAGTCCCACGTGTTGTCTGCCTTCTTTCATAGCTAATTATGTTAGGATGCCTCTGTGTAGTCACTGTGTCTCCAGACCTAAGGTTCATTTATAGCCCTAGAAAGAGGCTATAGGTAGAAATATAAATTTACTGGTTTTGAGGTTTGGAGTAAAGTGCCAAGATGAATAATACGAATTGAGTTGCAGTTTGCAAGATGCCAGGAGTTCTCAACATCAAGATCCAACATCCCAGCACAAAAGGCAGAAGTTACTTCAGCAAGTGAACTCTCCTGATGAGGCTCCCTTTACCCCACACCCCAAAATTGATGTAGGTGTCTATTCCAGGTAGGCTCTGGCAGACGTCAGCTAGCAAACTTCAACGGACTTAACTGAGGAGATTTCATGAGGGGGCCACTTACCAGGTGTGGGCAGATTTAAGGGAACCCAAAGAGATAGTGAGGCACTCAGGGACTACAAAAGTTGTCCCACCCCAAGGCCTAAAGGGACAAGGGAAGGGAACAGTGTGATGAGAGATGGCTGGATCTGGAGCTGATGAAGAGCAGCCACTGGACAGCAGAGAAGCATGGTGACTGCCAAGCCCAGGGCCAGGCAGAGAGGGAGCTGATGGAATAAATACACCAACCTCCAGTCTCTGTTGGTGCCTCCCATTGGCCAAACCCAACTGAAAGCCAAAGAGCAAGAAATCCTGGTGATGCAGCCCATGGAGGATTTCGTGGCACAGTCAAGGCAAGGAAGGGTGGATAGTGGATCTAGGGATAATAAATAGTGGAAGAGACTAGGGACGTTATTAAAATACTGAAGCTTATAAAGTGTTTGTGAACATTGTTCTAGTCAGTCTTGGCCCTGGGACTTTATTGGCCCCCATGGCATTAGGAGCATGTTATGGGGACAAGTAGCCTCTGTCTTAGTTTACTTCATCCCAGGATCCTGCAAACCACAGTAGTTGCAGGGGGACAGATCCCAGCTGACCATAGCAGACACTGGGTCACAGAGGGAAGAGCTGGAGGACATGAACATGGAAAGGACGTGCATTCAGGAGCCACATTACATGGACTGTCACATGCAAGAGGAAGCTATCTGTTAATACATGCAATTCCAGGAGGCTGAGCTCAGGTGAAGTGAAATAGTAGTTAGGAGCTCGTTTCAGTCCATGTAAGGAGCAGCTTTCTGGGTATAGCCCTCTGACAGTGTAAGACAGCAAGCTCCCCATCACAGGAAGTCAGGAGAGGCCAGGGGAGCGGGCAGACTCTCAGGTTAGATGGCCCGGGTTCAATTTCTGGTTCTGCCAGTTATTAGTTGAATTAACTAATTAACTTGGGCAAGTTAATTGATTTCTCTGTGCCTCTGTATCCTAATTCAAAAATAAGGATGATATCAGTACCTATTATTAGAATTGTGAGGCATACAGATTAACTGGGTTAATCCATATAAGGGATTTAGGGCAGAGTCTGGCTCATAATAAGTGCTGACCAAATATTAGCTAGTGTTTTACTGTCGTGATTATTTTGTCTTTACCGCCTTCATCACTTTCTTCAAGGATGTTATGAACGGAGAGTCCTCACTGTGTGAGGTTGGAAGGCTGTGTAGTTTAGACTCAGTTCAAACCTGCTAGCTAAAGGATGCAAATTGGTGAGCCTTTTAAACTTCAGTTTCCTCATCTGGAATAATATTGATATTTCACAAAGATGTAGTGACAGTTAAAGGAGATAATTCCTGTAAAGCACAGCACCTAACACATAGTACGTGCTCAATAAACATTAGTCCTGTTGGAACAGATGACCTCTACAACCTTTCTTAGTCTAACATTCTGTGATTCTTTGGTCCTAATATTTTGTTTTTAGTTGTTTTTGTTTCCTCTTTCCTTTCCCTCTTACCTTTCTACTTCTTTCCTGTCCATCTCCCTCTTCCCCAGGCTAAAGTGGATAATGAGATCCTTAATTACAAAGACCTGGCAGCTCTCCCCAAGGTTAAGTCCATCTACGAGGTACAACGCCCCGACCTCATTTCCTACGAGCCTCATTCCAGATACACGTCTGACGAGATGCTGGAGAGATGTGGCTATGGAGAGGTATCGAATCTCACCCCTCTCTGGGACTGCTGAAGGAGAGGAGGTCCCGCTGAGGTCCCCAGCCCAGTCCATCACAGATGGTTTGGCCTCCACTGCGTTGGCCCCAGATTCTTTTAAACTAGAACTTATAGTAAACATTTAAAACTCAAGATATTTCATCTAAAAATCTGGCTTTCTGGCTTTTCTTGAAAAATTAGGGTTGGCAACACTGAAGCTGCATTTACACCATCTGGAGATGGGTAGCAGCCATGGACACGGGCACTCCAGTTCTCCCCAGTCCCCACTACTCCCTATTGTCTCCCAACATTGAAGTCAAGAGAACTTGAGCAGTTGTTTTTCTTATAGGAGAGAAATTTTTCTTATGCCCAGCCCATGGCTCTCATTGACATCCCCAGGCTCTATGGCATTGAGGTTTATCATCCCTAGCAAGGCATGGTTTTTGCATCTGGCTTTAACCCTCTGTGCTCAGAGCAAGAGTCACTTTTATGAAGATCTGCATCCAATGGCTTTTGAAATAATTAAATGGTTAGCCCCTGGGTGGTGCAAATGGTTAATGCACTTGACTGCTAACCAAAAGATTGGAGGTTCAGATTCACCCAGTGGCACCTCAGAAGAAAGGCCTGGTGATCTACTTCTAAAAAATTATCCACTGAAAACCATATGGAGCACAATTGTACTCTGACACACATGGGGTTGCCGTGAGTCAGAGCTGACTCCACAGCAACTGGGGAAAAAAAAGACAAGAGAAAGTGTTCTCTGGAGAAGGGAGGGTGACCATTATACTAGATAGATGTCCTGCCAGCTCTCTAGCTCCACCCCAGGTCCTCTGAGATGGAGCAGTTTGGAGCAGAAGGAGCCCTGGCCTGGTGGGCAAGAGACGGGGTTCTCATCCCAGCTCCACCACTAACTAGCTTTGGGACCTTGGACAAGTCCCCTTCCTCTCTTAAGGGATTGGGGTTCCATTTGATTGGAAAGCAGCCATCCTGCCATGTGTGAGTCAAATAAAGCTTAATGCTGAGGCTGTCTGGGTGCTGGCCCTCGAAATGGACCAGGAAAAAGGGAGCAAGTGTTTGGGAGAAGCTGATTGTCCTGAAGCCAGAGATGACAATCTGGGGCTCACAGGCCATAGCCAGCCTCCAGATTTGTTTCATTTCCCTCACAAGGTACCTTTTAAAAGTGTAAACTAGTTACCAACATTTAAGCATAGGGAGCTTTTACATGAGGTTCTAAATTTCTGACTTTTCTTGGAAAACAAAGGAGCTGTGTGAAGAGTGGGTAGGCACTTTGGCATGGCCTTGACCTGCTGGAGCTGAGAAAAAGCCGACCCCTTTGGATGGGACCTTCACTTCCCAGCTTACCTCCCTCCTGGCCCTTGTGTGGCCCCTGCATTTGGGTCCCCTGCCCTGAGCACTGTCCTCATGAACCACAGAAGGGTCACGAACTGATAGAGAGACAGGGAAGGGCCATGAAAATAACTCTGAGCTTGTGGTGGCGAAGCTGGTGTCCAAGTCAAGAGCCTACCAGCTCCTCCCTGAAAGACTGCATGGTCCAGCTCCCTCCCTGGGCCTCAGTTTCCCCACTTGTAAAAGAAGGACATGATCTCAGATTTCCCACCAGCAGTCTGGTATTCTGAAATTCTGGGTGCAGCTGCTATCTGAAGAAGATGCCCTGCCTGGGGCAGCTGCAAGCCCTCTCTGCTGAACCATCTAACAAGACTCTGCCTGACTCTCTTCCTCCTCTCTCTCTCCTTTGTGTTCCTTCCACGGCTACCTTCAAACCTTCACTTCTAAGTCACTGGGAACGTTATCTCCCTACTCCCAGGTAATTACACTGATTCGGGGAGAACTTTTATATGACTGTGTCCCTCTATGCTGACTGCAGGCCCCTGACCCCCTTCCTAGCCCCTCAAGGGTCCTGAACCCTTGCTCAAAGTGCTGTCCACTACCCAGGCAGAGGCACAGAGACAGGGGCATGGCCCAGAGGAAGTGGTGATGGCATGAAGGATGGAAATGGCTGGGGGAGAAACTGACATGCCCTTTCTATCCAGAGGTGACCTCCCTGATCCCTCTCTGATCCCTGGCCATGATTCCAGGGTCTCACCCCAGGGTCCATTCAGGGGCCTGGGAGTGATGGGCGAAGGCTCTGAAAATTCTCTAGTGACCTTCTCGCACTGTGCTTGGAACTCTGGGTGCAGGTCTCGGTATTCAGAGGGACAGAACCCTGCCTCACCTCCTAGAATCCCCAATTCCATGTGGCTCCCTCACCTCCTTGCCTGATACTTGGACCACAGGCCACCTAACGTACTGCCTTACTCACGCCCCACTTCTTCCCCCAGGACATCTATGAGAACCTGGACCTCCGGCAGAGACGGGCCTCCAGCCCGGGATACATTGACTCCCCCACCTACAGCCGGCAGGGCATGTCCCCCACCTTCTCCCGCTCGCCTCACCACTACTACCGCTGTGGTAAGGAAGGGGGTCCCCCAAAGGGAGACGGGGAGCAGGGGGGATAAAGCAGTGGCTTGGTCCCTGCGCTGCAGAGACAGTACAGGGCTACACTGAGATGTGGATCCCTGGAGGGCTATGGCCACCCAGGTGAGCGGCTGGGCCTCACTGAGCCCCTGAAGAAGCACCCTGGTGGGAGGATCCATGGGGAGGGGAATGGGTGCGTGGTACTGAGAAGTGACATGAAGGTGGGTGGTGAGCTCCCAGGAGCTGGGAGGAGCCAACAGCACAGTGCCCCAGCTGGATGAAGACTCCTCTAACCTCATCCCTGACCTGTCACATCAGAGGGTGGAACCAGGAGACCAGCAACAGGGGTGTGGCCTGGGCCCACCCTGACCCCAACCCAGTCATTGGGATGGAGGGAAAGAGCAATTAAGGGAGGGACCTGGATGGGGAGGGGTGGGCAGCTAGGAGGGATGGAGATGCCTTTCTGAAGCTCGGAAAAGTTGATTCTGACCACCCATGAACTCTGACTTTGGGGTCAAGCAAGGAAGCTGGGTCAAGCCTGTTCCTGCAGACGTGCATGAGAGCACATGCTTCTCCTGACTCGGACCTGAGCACGCTGGGCACCCCAGCCCATCCCCACCATCCTTGCTGTCATCACCCCACTGCTTCCTGAGCCGCCACTGCGTTAATGCCTGTTTTCTCTATGCCTCTGTTCTCTCTGGGGACCACTGCCTGCGTGCTCCAGGGCCCGAGAGTGGCCGGAGCTCTCCATACCATAGCCAGTTAGATGTGAGGTCCTCCACTCCGACCTCTTACCAGGCTCCCAAGCACTTTCACATCCCAGGTAGGCGCTGCCAGCCCCAAATGCCCAGCATGGGTGCATGCTCCGTGGGATCACCAGGCACCAGCACCAAGGAGAAGTCAGTTTCTGGGGGACCCTCCCTAACCAGTTGCCCTCACTAACCCCACCCTGAAGCCCACACGGCCACAGGCTTAGTCAACCCGTGTGACAGAGCCAACCTTGATCAAGACCACAAGGGGCCTGATTGGGTCTTCAGAGAATCAGCCCAGGGAGGAAGGCACAGGGAGTGAGTGGGAAATGCCTCTGATGTCCGAGGGTCGTGGTAGACAAGGCTATAACACATAGTGCTAAATGCCACAGGCTTTTCCATCAAAATTCTTGGGATTGAATCTTGATTCCACTGCTTACAAGCTGTGTGACCTGTGGCTGGTTACTTAGCTTCTCTGAGCCTCTGTTGCTCCATCTGTACAGCCAGGCACTGTTCTGGGCCCTGAGGCTGCAGCTGGGCTCAATCCACCCCAGTTCCTGCCCTCGTGGTATTTATGTCCCAGTGTGGTGATAGAGACAATAAGTGAATAAGCCAATAAGTAAATGGGTAATTTCAGGTAACAATAGGTGTTGTACACATAATAAAATAGGCTGACATGAGGAGGCAACTGGGGGGGAGGGGAAGCTAGGTTAGGTGGGGTGGTCAGGCAGGGGTTCTCAGGAAGTGACATTGAAGCCAAAAGATGAGAAGGAGCCAGCCTGCGAAGATCGCAGGGAACAGCAGAGGGAACAGCCAGAATAAAGGCCCCAAAACACTGAGGCAGGCAGAGCCAGCGTGGCTGGAGGTAGTGCCCTGTCCCCTCCCTGCCCAGACTTACTTAACTAGACAGTGACAGAAGATAAGAGGAAGGCAGGGGCTAGATTACCTTGAAAGGAGCCCTGGTGGTGCAGTGGTTAAGTGCTTGGCTGCTAACCAAAATGTTGGCGGTTCAAACCTACAGCTGCTCTATGGGAGAAAGATGTGACATTCAGCTTCTGTAAAGATTATAGCCTTGGAAACCGTACGGGGCAGTTCTACTCTGTCCTATAGGGTCGCTATGAGTCGGAATAGACTCAACAGCTATGGGTTTAGATTACCTTGTAGGTGTGATTTCGACAAGGTCAGACCCTGAATTACAGCACAACCAGGCCTAAACCCCAGTCTCCTAGCTCGGAGCTCAGTTTTTAACCCCCCACCCAGCTTTTCCTGGGAACTTGTCCTGCTGTTTCAACTATACCTCTCTCAACTGCCCCAGAAGGGTCCCATCCAGACTGTTTTTGAGGGAGTGGGAGGGAGATACTGCTGAAACTTGGCTACAGCATCCTGAGGACTTTCACATGGAATGAGGCGTGACTGCTGGGTGGAGGCAGTGGACACCTGCCCTGCATGGGGCCCTGCTGAGCATGTGCCCACCTGTGCCTGCATGCCACCATTCAAGCCCTAAGCCCTTCCCTCTGCACCATTTGAATCTATCCATTCCTCTCCCCCTCCCTTACTTGGAACCTGTTGGGATGAGGTTGGAAGTTCAACTTTGGAAGAGGAAGTCCACCAAAGGAAAGATGGTGGAACCTTAAAAAAAGTTGTTGATCATCTCTCTCTCCTGAGATCAACTGACCAACTGCTGTCTCCTTTTCTCGTTGTCTCTCTCTCTGTCCTCCCCACTGTCCCTTCCTGGTCTGTCTGGCAGCTGGAGAAAGTAACATCTACCGGAAACCCCCCATCTACAAACGGCATGGTATGGTCCGAGGCAGGCAGGGCTTGACCAGGCAAGGGGAGCGGGAGGTTAAAGGAGGTTATGGTCACCAGGAAGGACACACTGAAAGGCTGCAATTCGGGCCTTCCTTGCTAGCTGCCCCCCAGTCACTCAAGGTGACACTGGGGAGGAGTGTGGTGTCATTTCAAAGGAGCAAGGAAGGTTTGTGTCCCCTAAATCCCTTCCCACCTCCTCCCCAACTGCCCCCTTTACCTGCTGTCTAGTGTCCTAAATTCCATGGTCAAAGCAATCCTTGCAAAATACGCATACCCCTGGGAAAGTCACACTCCAAGGCATTGATACCCAAGCTTCGTGTTCACTAGAATCACCTGGGATGCATACAGATTCCACAACCCCACCATTGACTCACTGAATCAGAATTTTGTATCTGTAACAGCTTTTCCACAAGGAGCCTTGGTGGCGCAGTGGTTAAATACTTGGCTGTCAAACAAAAGTCAGCAGTTCCACTCACCAGTCGCTTCCCGGGAAAAAGATGTGGCAGTCAGCTTCCGTAAAGATTTACAGCCTTGGAAACCCTAGGGCAGTTTTATTCTGTCCTATAGGGTCACTATGAGTCGGAATCAACTCGATGGCAACAGGGTTAACAGTTTTTCCAGGTGATTCCGATGCACAGCCCAGCTTGGGAACCCCTGCTGTAAGCTCTTCTCAGTCACGGTCTCTGAGAGTGATGGAGGCTTAGAGCTGGGGTGGGGGCAGGGAGTGAGGAGGTATAGATAAGAAAGGAACAGGGAGCCCTAGGGTGCCTTCTTTAATTCACACGTGCACCTGAGAGACATTAAAAAGGGAGATGCCCTGTCCCCTCCCCTGCCCAGATTTACTTAACTAGGAATACTGGGGATGCAGCCCAAGAATCTGCACTGTAACTAGCTTCATACATGATTCTTTGTGTGTGTGTGTGTGTGTGTGTGTGTGTGTGTGCTTTAGATGAAGGTTTACAGAGCAAATGAGTTTCTCATTACATCCATGATTCTTAACTGCACTCAGTATGAGAACACCCAGTCATTCATCACTGTGACCTCCTGTTCATTCTTCCAGAAAACACCTATTGAGCCTACACTGAATAAGTACATCCCTTCTTTTGAGGATGGAGTCCCTGGGTGGGGAAAATGGTTAGCATTTGGCTACTAGCCAAAAGATTAGAGGTTTGAGTCCACCCAAAGGCATCTCAGAAAAAAGACCTGGCAATCTACTTCCAAAAAATCAGCCATTGAAAACCCTGTGGAGCACAGTTGTACTCTGGCACACCTGGGGTTGCCATGAGTTGGAGTTGACTCAACAGCATCTGGGTTTTTGGGTTTCCTTTGATGAGTTTAGAATTTAGAGCAGCTGTATCACCTTCACTTGCTCAGGGATCTGGCTAGGATAACGGAGAGGGAAGCAGAGTTAGACAAGCATATCGGCGGGTGGGAGGGATCTGAACTAAGCAGGTGAAGGCAACAGTGCAAGTATAAATAGTGGCTCTGGGTACTTGAGACCCTACAATTTAGACAAATATTGCTAGTGTTGGAGGGGCCTAGGCTGTGGGGTCAAGGGTGAGTCTGTGAGCCCGTGCACATGTACACGTGGCTGTGGAGGACACACAGTATGCCCCCCAAGTGACCACAGAAAGGCACTAACCCCAGGAGAGGTAGTTTGACCTTATATCCAAAGATGGCACCAGGTCCCAAGCTTCTCGGGACTGCATGGGATTTTCCAGGCGGGCTCTGAGGGGCGGCTCCAAGTAGACTGGGGAGGAGCCTAAGGTGAGGGTGGATTGCATGCATAGCAGGGCTATCAAAGAGCTAAATCTCATCAACCAGGGGTTGGAGGGGCTGCCCAGGTCCCAAATCCAAGAGGAGAATTCCAAACGGTTGGAAGCCGATGCCACTGGAGGAGGCATCCAGCCTAGGGTGGCTGAGGGCGGGTCTCAGGACCCTGTGCGGCTCTGGCTTCACTCCTAGAAACGATAATGGTGCTGCACTCATTTCCCCTGGCCCTCTCTTTGCCCTAGCCAGCCTTCACAAATCTTTGAGCTACTCTAATGCCGTTGTCTTGTAGGTATCTGTGCCTGGGATGGGTTTGATGGTCACTCCCACGGCGTGGACTTCAGGTGGAAACCTGAAGCTGGACCTGAGCCAACAGATCAATTGTGATGCTTTACAGATGGGGGAACTGAGGCAGAGAAGGGTGGGATTCGCCCAGTGTTACAGCTGAGTTAAGTGGCAGAGCTGGACCAGAGCCCAGCTTTGCTGACTCCATATCCAGTGCTCCTTCCTTCAGGTCAGGTAGTGGCCCCCAAACCAGGGTGTGGCATTTCAGTGTAAGGAGAAGGGTAACCTGACTCAGCACGCATCCCGGCCCTGCCTGGTGATTCCCACCCAAGCTGTGGTTCGAATCCCCAACAAGGCAGGCTTTTAGAGGGTTAGGAAGATAAGAGCAGAGCCTCACCTGGGATCTGTCCAGTCTTACTATGTGAGACCATGGCCTTGGTATTCATACAGGAGCATACCTGGAAGTCCATGGAATGTGGTAGAAGGAGTCCTGAGCTTGGGATCTGGTCCACTTCTTGCACAAACTTGCTGTGTGGTCTTGGGCAAGCCCCATCCCCTCTCTGGGATTCAGATTCTTAACTGTAAAATGAGGGGCTGGCTCCAGTGCCTTTCCAGCTCCATTTCTCCATGTCCCAGACTCTCCTAGCAGAGGTCCCTGACAGCACAGTGTCCTCACTCCCCTGGGCTAGAGCCTGGCTGCAGCAGGGGAAAAGGTGCACAGTCCTAGCCAGGACATTGCCTTCCTGAAGCTCTCTCCTTGGGTCCTTTGCAGGTGATTTGTCCACAACAGCCAAGAGCAAGACAAGTGAAGACATCAGCCAGGCATCCAAGTATAGTCCAGCCTACTCACCAGACCCCTACTATGCTGCAGAGTCTGAGTACTGGACCTACCATGGGTCCCCCAAAGGTACCATACCCCACAGGGAAGCCAGGGCCAGACACCACTGCCTGTGCCAGGGACACACAAGGTCAGGAAAGATAGCTGCCCATTCCTTCACACAATCATTCATTTATTCATTCAACACGCATGTACTGAGGACCAGCCGTGGGCCCTGGAGTTACACTGGTGAGAGAAACAGACCTGGTCCCTGCCTTTGTGGAGGAGACATAGGTCCCAACTGTGAGAGGGAGGTGATGGCAGCGGTATACTGTTTAGCCTGGGACAGCATGGAGGCTTCTCAGCTGCCGTAGGAAGGGTAAGAGGAGGCAAGTCAGCAAAGAGAGTGTGGAAATGCATACTCAGAGATCCAAGATGGGAAGGCGGGTTCCACTAGAAGAAAGGAAAGGCGATCAGCTTGGCTAGAGCTCAGAGAGAGGGGAAAGCAAGGGAGGGAATAAGGGGCCAGATCCTGCAGGACCTTGTGGTTTGGGGCTAGGACTTTAGTCTTTATCTTAAACAGTAGGAAGCCATTGAAATTGGTGGTACAATAGATTTGTGCTTTGGAGAGACCACTTTTTCTGTAGGGTGGAAAATGGTGGGGAGGATGGTGAGGAGAGGATACGGGAGGATAGAATGCGCTCCTCGGCATCCTGGTGAGGCAGAGAGTCTCAGTGGGCCCCCAGGGTACCACCCACCCAATCAAACAACTCAAGCTGTTTCTTTCAAGTCTGGGGAGGAATTTTCATCAAGATCCAATTGATCCAACACCTTTACTAATTGAATGTCCATTCTGAACAAAGCTTCATGGAAGCTACAGAGATGACCCCTCTCTTTACCCTCAAAGAGTTCTCCATTTAGAAAAAGAGGTAACACACAAACACAACTATAAGCCAAAGTGGACAATGCTCAGGACGCATGAGAGGTAATAAGTGAGAGAGCACTCTGAGCAGGGGGTGAGGAGTATCTTCATGGGGACTGTTTCAACTGCAGAAGAGAACAACAACAGCTCTACATGGCTTAAGCTGAAAAGGAATGTTCTAGCTCATGTCCTGAATGGGTTGGGGGTATATTGACTTGAGGCCCACTTGGATCTAGGGGGTGAATGAATGTCATCAGGATTTGGACTGCTTTCCCCAGGGGTGGCCCCATTCTCATCATGGCAAGATAACTCCAGCAGGTCCAGGCTTACACCCCGTTGTTGTTGTTGTTACATGCTTTCAAATTGATTCTGACTCATAGCGACCCCCTGTACAACATAACAAAACACTGCCCAGTCCTGCAGCATCCTCACAATCATTGCTATGTTTTAGCCCATTGTTGCAGCCACTGTGTCAGTCATCTCACTGAGTGTCTTCCTCTGTTTTGCTGACCCTCTGCTTTATCAAGCATGATGTCCTTCTCCAGGAATTGGTCCCTCCTGAAAACACGTCTGAAGTAAGTGAGATGAAGTCTCACCATCTTTGCTTCTGAGGAGCATTCTGGCTGCTCCTTAGAAGATTTCAAAAGGCACCTCCGGAAGACAAAGTAAAATATTATAGTGAAATGCGCAAGGACCTGGAGTTAGAAGACCAAAAGGGAAGAACACTCTCAGCATTTCTCAAGCTGAAAGAACTGAGGAAAAAAAATTCAAGCCTCAAGTTGCAATATTGAGAGATTCGATGGGCAAAAATGTTAAACGATGCAAAAAGCATCAAAAGAAGATGGAAGGAATACACAGTCACTGTACTAGAAAGAATTGGCTGACATTCAACCATTTCAGGAGGTAACATATGATCAAGAACCAATGGTACTGCAGGAAGAAATCTAAGATACACTGAAGGTATTGGCGAAAAATAAGGCTCAGGAATTAACGGAATACCAATTGAGATGTTTCAACAAATAGATACAACGCTGGAAACACACACTTGTCTATGCCAAGAAATTTGGAAGACAGCTACCTGGCCAACCTACTGGAAGAAATCTATATACACACCCATTCCACAGAAAGGCAATCCAAGGCTTACACCCTACCCAGAGCAACAAGAGAACTTCTTTCTCCCACTGGTTGCAGGAAAAGTCCCAGTGCAGAAGCTCATTGGCTGTTTGGGCAATCAGCTTCACTGCACCTCACAGCCTGAGAAGGGGAAGGGATGCTGGGCAGCTCAGTACAAGTATGTCCATCCACTATGGACGGGCACTTGGCCAAAGGGCACTTGTGTAGTATCATTCAGCTAGAAAGTGGTAGAGTCGAAAAGAAAGCTTTAGAGCCCTGTGGTTAATCCCTAGGCTCTAGTGCCCCTCTCTGCCCTCTCCCCAGGACAGGCTGGGTGGGGGGTAGGTGCCGGAGCTGATCCTCTCTGTCTTTTGGCAGTGCCCCGAGCCAGGAGGTTCTCATCTGGAGGAGAGGAGGAGGATTTTGACCACAGCATGCACAAGGTGAGCAGGTCACAACACTGAAGAGGTGCCAGAAGGGTCAGTTACTGAGAGCATCTTCATTTTCAAGTGAGAGAAACCAAATTCAAGCTGGCTGAAGGAGGAAAAGGAAATACATAGCTTCCCATAACTAAAAAGCCAAAGGGTAACTTCAGGTATAACTAGATCTAGCTGCTTAAATTTAAAAAAAAAAAAAAGTCATAGGGAGATTGGCTCTCTCTTCTCTTGTGCTGGCTTTTTTCTGTTTGGCTTCATGCTCAGGCAGATTTTTCTCATGCAGTGGTAAGATGGGTGCCAGCAACCCTCGTCCATTGCTGGTGAGAATGTAAAATGGTGCAGCCACTGTAGAAAACAGTTCGGCAGTTCCTCAAAAAGTTAAACATAGAATTACCGTATGACCCAGCAATTCCACTCTTAGGCATATACCCAAAAGACTTGAAAGCAGAGACTCAAGCAGATTCTGGTATGCCAATGTTCGTTGCAGTACTATTCACAATGGCCAAAAGGTAGAAACAAACCAAATGTCCATCAACAGATGAATGGATAAACAAAATGTGGCATATACATACAATGGACTATTATTCAGCCATTGAAAAGAGTGAAGGACTGATACATACTACAACACGGGTAAACCTTGAACACATCATGCTAAGTGAAAGAAGTTAGACACAAAAGGTCACATATTACATGATTCTATTTGTATGAAATATCCAGAATAGGCAAATCCATAGAGACAGAATGTAGATTCATGGTTCCCAGGGGGGATAAGGGGACGGGAAAATGAGAAGTAGCTCCTTAATGTATACAGGGTTTAATTTTGTGGTAATGAAAGTGTTTTAGAACTAGACAGAGGTGGTGTTTGCACAATATCATGACTGTATTAAATGCTACTGAACTGTTCGCTTTCAAATAGTTAGTTTCATGTTATGTGAATTTCACCTCAATAAAAAAATTAAATTAAAATAAAAAGATGAGTGCCAGCAACTCCAACAAGAAAGAGTTTTAGGGAGGCTCTCATTGGCCCCACTAGAGCCATCTGCCCATCTTTGAATCAATCTCCATGGCCAGGGTAATGTGATCGTGTCATTGGTCAGGCCAGCTTTTTGTGCACAGTGGACTACTTGTGTGAATCGCAGTGGAAAACACGGATTCTACAAGGAAGGAGGGGTGCTGGAAAGCAAAAAGGGCAGGTGTTCACTATAGAGGTTCAGATGACACAGCCTTTCCCAGATATGTTCCATCTCGGTGTTCTTTGCTTCCTTCTAACTTCATCTTGCTCCTCCTCACCTCCACCCCAGCTCCAGAGCGGAATTGGCAGGCTGATTCTGAAGGAGGAGATGAAGGCCCGGTCCAGCTCCTATGCAGACCCGTGGACCCCGCCCAGGAGCTCCACCAGCAGCCGGGAGGCCCTGCACACCGCTGGCTACGAGATGTCCCTCAATGGCTGTAAGTGCCGCCCCGGAGGCCCAACTCCTCCCCACTCCACCTATGAGTCTGACCTCCCAGACCCCTCCACTTGGTCTTGACAGAGCCTTGATCCCATAACTGATACGTGCTGGGTATTCATTTTGAGCGAGACATCCTGGGAAGCACAGCCCATCTCATCTCCTTCCTCATAGCAGCTCTGTGCAGTGGGTGCCATTACCACCCCTACATTTTACAGATGAGAAACTGAGGCATAGAAGGCTTTAATAACTTGCCCTACGTCACTCAGTTTATAAGCGATGGAGCTGAGATTGGGACCTAGGTCAGTCTGACTCTAGAACCCAAAGACAAGATTTGTGAGGACCTTCTAGTTGTGCAAGGCAGCATTCCTGATGCTGAGAATATGGGGGTGACCAGTTAGACAAGATTCTTGCCTTCATGGGGGCTGATAGTCTAGAGCAGAGGTTGGAAAATTATAACCCATGGGCTAGATCTCTTCCACCACCTGTTACGGTAAATAAAGTTTTATTAGAACACAGCCATGCCCATTCACGCATGTATTGCCTACGGTTGTTTTCACTACAACAGCAGAAAGTAGTTGCAACAGTAGTGAGTAGTTGCAGCAGAGACTGGATGACCTGCAAAGCCTAAAATATTTACTGTTTAGCTCATTACAGAAAAAGATTGCTGACCCCTGTTCTAGAGGGATGAGACAGACTATAAACATGTTTAGAAAAATAGATAAATAAAATAATTTTGGAACAGATGCCACCTCCTCTGGAAAGCCTTTTCCAATTCTCAGAAACTCCCATGCAGTGCACGTATTGCATTGTTCCTTGTGTTGCAAACTAAGCCAGTAAAAGCCAAAGTGCTACCCTGTAGGAACCACAAAGAGAGAAGGGAGCTGACCCCAAACTCAATCTCTTGGGCTAACAAAGGAATCAGGAGAGTATGCCCTCAAAGGTTAGCCTCAGACTCTCCCACTCTCCTCCATCTCTGGAAGGCTTGCCTGGGTCTAGAACACTGACGTGGGGTCTTAGCGAGGACCATGCTCTGCCCTGAGCCATCACTCCTGAGTCCTGGGTCTTTGGGGAATCTGAAGCCTTGACTTCCAGTCAGGTAGATGTACTGAGAAACATCTTTAAGAATCTGAGTGGCTCAACGATACAAGGGGCTGCCTTCTGAGGTAGTGAGCCTTCCATCACTGGAGGTGTACAGAGGCTTGATGACCACTCATTGGTTAGAAGGCGTTCAAGCATTTTGCCCTGGGAGTCTCTCGTTTTAAGCTCGTCCCTGTTCCTAGATACACACATGCTCTGTCTGCCTCCTCTCTTGCTTGTGGTTGTCGTGTGCCTTTGAGTCGATTCACTCTCCTTCTCATCCCTGTGGAATTCAGTCCTGCCAGGAAAGCCCATCTCAGATCAACACCTGAAAAAAAAGAAGTCATGAGTTTTTTGTTTGTTTAACAAAACTAATGCATGTTCGTTGTAAAAAAAAAATAGCAAGTTCAGATAATACACAGAAAAAAAGAAAGATAAGATAATAAAAATCTGTAATCCAGCACCCCAGTGACCAGTCACAGTTTGATTGATCTCCTCTGATCAATGCTCAGTACTTTAAGAACATCAGCCTAGAGGTCGTGGAGTTTCAGATAATCTGCCCAGGGCTGTTTTAGAAACACAGAAACCTGAGTGCTGGGAAGACCATTCCCAGGAAAACCACAGAGAGAAGGACAAGAAGACAGGAGCTTCCGGGTCCTATTCTGATGCTCAGCCTCACCCACTCTTGCAGTACAGTGGAGGTGACAGTGCTAAGAAGCCAAGTGACTTTCTTATTTGACCACTTGAAAATCCTTAAGCAAGGGAGATGGCAAGAGGTCGAGAGAGCAAACACAGGAAGGCCCTCTGAGAAGACGATGGTCTGTTAGATCAAGGAAGACAATTATGGGCAATAGAAGATTCTATTTCTTATACTCCAGTGTGCCAGACATCTACAGATATGGTATCACCCTTGGTCCTCACAAAGATCCACAATGTAGAGGGATTGTTTTCACCTACTTTATAGATGAAAGAACTGAGGTTAAGCCACTTGCCCAAGGTCAGGAAGCCAGTAAGTGACTACGCCAGGATCCAGACAAGTCAGAGTGACTCCAAGGCCATGAGCTTGTCCCTCTTCACCATACTGCATCTTGAGTCTTGGTGAAATTGAAGATGATGGTGGGGGTGTTGGTGATGATGATGATAGAGCCAGTATTATTGAGTGTTTTGTATGTGACAGACACTGTGCTACTATCTTACTATATTGTGTCACATTCTTCACAATAACCCTGTAAAGGAGATAATTTACAGATGAGGAAACTGGAGGCTGGTTAAGTAGCTTGTGTGAAGTTAAAAACAAACAAAAAATCGTTGCTGTGGAGTTGGTTCTGACTCATGGCAACCATGTATATTACAGAGTAGAACTCTCCATAGGGTTTAATATCACCAGGACTTTCTTCTGCTGAGCCACTGAGCGGGCTCAAACTAAAGGTTAGCCAAAACCAAAACAAACTCATTGCCATCGAGTCAATTCTGACTCATAGTGACCCTATCAGACAGAGTAAAGCTGCCCCATAGGGTTTCCAAGGCTGTAATCTTTACAGAAGCAGACTGCCACATCTTTCTACCACGGAGCCACTGATGGGTTTGAACCGCCAACCTTTCAGTTAGCAGCCAAGCACTTAACTACTACACCAGCAGCCGACTGCAAACTGCTTGTGCCACCCAGGGAAGTTAGGTATCTACTAAGTGACCGAGTGGATGAGCTGATGAGCCTGTTTCCCTGTTGGACCGTGAGGGGCACTGTTTTCAATTCTGGCTCTGAGATCTGAGTGGTGCCCCAGTTGCTGCTCAGAATTCAACCCCATTCAGTGGCATCCATGCAACAAATATCGAGGAGCACCCACTATGTGCCAGGTGCTGTGCTAGGTGGTGGGGTTTTGGATGCATCGTGGCAGATACTAATGCAACAATGGGAAACTGACCAGTGGGAAAAGAGGTCCTGAAGGAGCCCTCCCCCCACCCACCCAGGGTAGCCCAGTTACAGGAGCTGTCCGTTCTCCACCATGTCTGTCTGTCCCCATGAACACTGACTGATCCCTGGCTTTTCTCTGTTGCAGCCCCTCGGTCCCACTACCTGGCTGACAGCGGTATGTCCTCCTGCCCTACCTTCAGCCCCGTCATGTCCTGTGAGGGCCAGAACTGAGTCCTCTGAAATTCCCCTGTAGTTGTGATGGCAAGCAACATGGATGTCCCAGCACATCTTGATTTCAAATAGTCCATCCTATTGTTTTTGTTAGATTATGGGCCCCAATTTTAGTTATGAAACCAGGGTTACCATGCCCAATAACTCCAAGAGACAGAAAAAGAATGAGAGAGTGAGAGAGAAAGCAAGCCTCTTCCACCCATGTGGGAGCCTCCCTGCCTGGGTTCTGAACTACAGCCACTAGCTTGACTGCAATTCCAGGGCCATTGTCTAGAGCACTCTGAGGCTAGGACACAGGGGTCCATCATAGGAGGCTAGATGTGTGCAGGTTGAAGCCAGAAGAGAGTGAGTGGGTGCTTCAGTGGGCCTAGAGTTCTGCAGGGGTGGAGCACCCCATAGACAGTCAAGTTGCAAGTCTGGAAAGCAGGCAGGAATTGCTAGTGGTCTCTGGCCACACCCCTTGTCACTAGGTTGGGAGTAATATTGACCATTTTCAGTCAGATGACCTCAGGGTGAGGGACTCTTGGCTTGGAGCTCCTGGTGATTGCTCTGGCTCCTTCTTTTCAGATCCCCTCATCTCCAAATCAGCCTCCCTGCCTGCCTACAGAAGAAACGGGCTGCACAGGGTAAGAGAGGCCAGGCTGGGGAACACTGCCCCAAAATGCTAACAATTCCAGCATTAGCTCATTGTTCTGGTGATTATTTATGGGCGAAACCTTGGGGCTGGGGGTGGGTTAACTGAAAGAATGCAATGGCACTGATTTGCTCTACTCTCCTTTATCCCCTGTGTAAAAAGTGTCCCCAGGTGAGAGGCTACAGAACAGTTAATACTTACTGAGCAATGACTATGTGCTGGCCACTGTGCTAAGCACTTTACATGCATGAACTTATCTAACTTCCACAACCCTGGAAGGTGGTTACTATTTTTAACCCCGTTTTGTGGATGAAGAAATGGAGGCACAAAGAGGTGAGGTGAACTGCCCAACCTCTCACACCCAGTAAGTGGTAGAGTCAGGATTCCAACCCAGGCCAACTGACTCCACAGCCCACACTTGCCGCCATGCTCCATTTGCCTCTAACATCACTGTTGTCTTCTGGGCTCTTTGACCATCTATGATGTAATGCCTGCATGGGAGCAGGAAGTCGTTTTAAGGGCACAAGGAATTACAAACTTGTCTTGTTAATAGGAAGAGAGGCTATGTGACTGGACAAGTGATCCAAGGGAAGGGCAGGCACGTTGAGATAGATGCTTATTACTGAGTACCTACTAAGTGCCAAGCACTGTCCCTGGTGCTGGAGAGACTGCAGTGAATGAAGTCACTGCTCTCAGGGAGCTTACAGTTCGGGAGACAGACAATGAGCAAATGAGTGCAATATGATGTCAAGTCGTCCGAAGTGCTAGGATGGAAAACAAAGCAAGAGGACAGAGGGAGAAGGCAGTCAGAGAGGGCTGAATCTAAACAAACGCCTGGATGAAGGGAGGGACCTCCCCATAAGAGGAGCTGCAAGAGCTACCAGGTAGAGGGAAGTGCTGGGTTAAAGCCCCTGGAAGAGAGGGTGCAGTGGGCCTGAACCAGTGTGGCTGGCAAGGAGTGAGCAAGAGGAAGCTGGAAAGGGTCATCATTAGGGCCATGCACACTGAGTTAGGGCTTCAGAGGGCTTCCAGAAGGTGCATCGCATGATCCAACTAGGTGTTTGTTTGGTTCTTTTTTTTCTCTCTCTGTTTTTTTCCTATCTTTTTTACCTCTCGTTTTTTTCTCTTTTTTTTTTTTAATTGTTGTTGGAAATATACACAACAAAATATACAACAGCTCAACAATTTCTACATGTACAATTCAGTGACATTGCTTACATTCTTCAAGTTGTACAACCGTTCTCATCCTCGTTTTCCAAGTTGTTCCTCTCCCATTAACATGGACTCACTGCCCCTCAAGCTTCCTATCTGACCTTTCAAGCTGTTGTTGTCAATTTGATCCCAGATAGATAGTTCTTGAAGGACCACAATGCTCAAGGCAGGCAGTCTTTTTTAGTTAAGCTAAACTATCGTTTGGTTTTAAGAAGACCTCATTGGATATTTTTGGTTTAAGGTTTAAAGCTTATTTTAGGGCAATAGTTTCAGGGGTTCATCCAGCCTCCATGGCTCCAGAAATTGACTCAGGGTTTTCATGGGATCCCTACAGCTGCTGTGTGGAGAAGAGACCACAGAGGGGCAGGAGTGGAAACGGGACCCCTGTTAGGAGGTTATTTTAGGGTAAAACACATAAAAAAGGTTTCAGAGCTCCCTGGAGAGCAATGGCTGGTGCTAATAAACCATTCTCTGAAGAGGAGCACATGGACCCTGTCCTTACCATGCTCAGAGTTCAGACATTCACTCACTCAACAGGTGTTCACTGAACGTTTATTATGTAAGCCAGGCAGTGTTCTTTTTTTTTTTTTTTTTTTTGCTTTGCATAATGTTTGTTGAAGGAATCCAAGAGAAAATAGAAACAAGTGATATGTTAGGGTGTAAGGATTGTCGATGAACTTTCATGTTCATTGCCATTATAATTATGACTATTATAGGACTGTGCAATGCGTAACTAATAAATAAAATTGTATTCTTTTTTAATTATGCTTTAGGTGAAAGTTTACAGCTCAAGTTAATTTCTCATACAAAAATTCACACACACATCGTTATGTGACAGTAGTTGCAATTCCTATAATGTGACAGCACACTCCCCCCCTCCATCCTGGGTTTCCCGCGTCCATCCAATAAGCTCCTGTCCCTTCCTGCCTTCTCATCCTGCCTCCAGACAGGAGCCGCCCACTTGGTCTCATGTATCTGCTTGAACTAAGAAGTACACGCCTCAGGAGTATTATTTTATGTTTTATAGTCCAGTCTAATCTTTGAAGAGTGGGCTTCAGGAATGGTTTTAGTTCTGGGTTAACAAAGCTTCCAGGGCCCGGTAGTATTCTGGGTGCTTGTAATGCATCAGGGACCAAAACAGGCAAAGACTCCTGCCCCATGGAGCTTATATTCTGGTAAGAGAAAACAGAGAGTAGGTAGTAAATAATAAGTAAGTCAAATTATATAAAGCACTAAAAGGTAATAAGTGCTATAGAAAAAAAATTGAGGGATTGGGACATCAGGGAAGGGGCGAATTGCACTTTTAAAGAGAGTTAGCAGAGCGGATCTTGTAGAAAAAGCAGCATTTGAGCAATGAAAGAAAGCATGCGATGAAATTCATCAAATAAATGAATATGTATTGAGGACTTACAATGTGCCGCGTACTCTGCTAGACACTAGGGATATGGCAGTGAGTTAAATCACCCCAACCTGAGACTAAGGCTTCTGAGAGGGCCCCAGGTCCCACCAGCCCAGCTCTGTTTTCTGGAGATGGCGAGAATGTCAGGGAGCAGAAGTGAGCTTATCTCAAGCCATCTGGTTTCTGTCTCCCGGCAGACACCCAGTGCAGACCTCTTCCACTATGACAGCATGAACGCCGTCAACTGGGGCATGCGAGGTAAGCGTAGCCCTGCGGGCCTGCCAGGCGAGACTTCAGAATTCCCCTCTTATCACTGTTGCTGGCTTCCACCAACGATGGCTGCAGATTCTGTCCAAACCCCAAGTTTCCACTCTCTTTCACATCCCATTCCCTCCCTTCCCCCTCCACTCCTTTCATCCTCTCAAATCAGGCCTTGGGTGATTGATCCCCAGGCCGTCTGTCCCATATGGGTTCTCAGAGCCATCAGCAAGCCATTCTCCCCTGTACTGCTCAACTAGAGTTGTCTGCCAGCCCTGGGGGAGAGAAACGCACCAAATGCACACTGTTCCCAATAAAGATTCCATGAGTTTCCTGCTTTCTGCCCGTGATGCCCCCATGCAAGTCTCTACCAGCTCCTATAAGCAGGCAGGAGAAAGACCAGCACCAAAGCCCCAGGTAGATTCCTCCAGAAGATGGAAGATCCCACCCATGGACTTCACTGTCGCAGATTCTTCCCAGTTCTATTGTAAATTCTCAAAAGTCATTTTTTTCCTAAGACCCATATTTCCAGATCAGCCCGACCCCTAACTCCAGCCGTCTGTTGTGCTTACACCAGCCTTGATTATCCTCCAGGTGAATTCAGCAAGGGCAGGGGCTCTGGCTGGTCATGTGAGAGGAGAGGGTGGAGACAGAGGCCAGTGGAGGGATGCAAAGCAAAGACCGACGGGTTTCCATGTGTCTGTCTTTCTCTTTTCTCTCTACAGAGTACAAGGTAAAGGCTATAAGTAGACCCTGGAGGTCTCCAGGACCCTGGCAGTGCTACACTGGGGACCAGCAGAAGGGTGACAGCAGGGAAGAGAACATGGATAAATAACCCCAAGGGTCCTTTCAAGACTCACATTTCCCTTCCCTCCTTGGCCCAGAATTCTGCCCTGGGTCTCTTGACTCCTGAAATCAGGTGGATCCCCCAGGCCTCAAGGACTCTCTCAAGGCTTACCAACTACCAAATATTGACATGTACTTTCTGGAGGCCTTCTGCCCACATTACTGCCAAATATCACTGAGCTTAGAAGTATTCGGGGACCTCTGGGGCCTTGCCTTTTGGAAGAAGGTGCCTGGGGGCTGGTTGGCCACCCCAAGGATGGCTGACCCAGCCATTCCTCCAGATTTGAATCTCTGGCCTCCTCTGAATAGAGGAGGGAGCCCAGACACAAAGCATGGCGGAAAGGGACAAGCCCACCACCCTCACCCAAGCTAGAAACACCCCCTCCTTCCTCCTTAGATCTACCCTTATGAGCTGCTGCTGGTGACCACGAGAGGAAGAAACCGACTGCCCAAGGATGTGGACCGGACGCGTTTGGAGGTGAGTGGAGAAAACCAGGTGGGAGGTTTTGAGTTTGAAGGGATTCCAGAGGTTCCCTGGTCTAACCTAATGAGAAGATAAATGGTTTTAAGGTCACACAGCCTGTTGACAAAGCCAAGATGTAGACCTAGGTTTTTACTCTGCCCAAGACTGTTCATGCTATTCTATGCTGCCTCCTTTTCCATTCAGTTAGCATCGGTGGTGCACAGCAACAGGTGTCCCCACCTGCGCTGATGCTTCTGCAGACATGGGAAGAGAGCTAGATTTGGCCCCTGCCCTCAAGGGGCTTGCAGTCTGGTTGATAAGAAGAAATGCACTGGTTTTATGTAGCATTATACAGAACACTGGTGCTTGTAATAGGACAGGCTGAGGGAGGCAGCAGTGTGTAAAAGGTAAAAGCCTACATCTCGAGTCAGATTCCCTAGGTTTAAACTCTGATTCTGCCATCGCTAGGCAGGCAGCTTTGGTTAAGCAACCACCTCCCTAAACCTTACTCTTTGCCTCTGTAGAGTGGGGGCAATTGTAGCATCTCCCTCATAGGGTTGCTGAGAGAATTAAATGAGACTGTGCACCTAAAGCCTTTCTCACTGACTGGCACATATTAAGTACTCAATAAATGTTAGACTGTTATATTCAGAAAGGACCAGAAAGGTCTGGATTGGTTGACATAGGCTTTTGGAAGAGGAAGTATTGGCTGGACCTTGAAGGTGAGCAGGGTTGTATGGATGGACAGAGGGAGGAGAGCCTCATGGGCAGTGGGAACAGCATAAAGGCCCAGGACCTGAGCATGGTGCCGCGGTGTTCAGGCAGCTCAGTCCACTTGGTGTGGATCCCAGTCCCTGGTCACCTCTGGCCCATGAACACACTCTGCCCTTTACACCGTGGTGCCTCTCCCTCTCTCTAGAACACCCTTCCCATCTCGCCAGTCTCCTACCCCTCAGGGATCCACTTGAGTGATCCTTGTGGCCCAAAGCCTCCCCCAGCTCTTCCCCATGATGGGTCTCTCCCCTCTTCTTCCAGCCTTCCTCAGCCCTGTGTCCAGAGTGAAGATCAAGTACCTCTCACTCCCTTTGTGCCAAGTCAACAACTTATCCATTTCCTCCACAGACCCTGAGCTTCTTAGGGGCAAAGATTGTCTGTCATCTACCACAGGGTCCAGGCTGGGAGAGGTGTCAGGAAATGTCTGTGGAACTGAATGCAGGCCACTTAATGAAGAGGCCCAGCACCACCTGGGAAAGGCATAGGAGCCACCTCTGACCTGACAGCTGAGGGTAGAGGATTGGGAACAAGGAGTCCCCAGGTAGTGCAAACAGTTAACATGCTCGGCTGCTAAACTGGAAGGTTGGAGGTTCGAGTCCACCCACAGGCACCTCAGAAGAAAGACCTAGCCTGGTGATCTACTTCCAAAAAATCAACCATTGAAAACCCTATAGAGCACAGTTCTACTCTGACACATTTGGGATTGTCAGGAGTCAGATCAACTCAACGGCAACTGATTTATAGGGCTGGGACAGAAGGTGAGGAATGTAAGGGGTCAGGAAACTCTGTGAGTCCTTCCAGCCCTAGCATACTGGGTTAGCAGCTCAAGAAAGTGATTCTTCCCACGTTTACAGCAAGGGCCTCCTCGCAGTGAGTGTCTGCGGTGCTGAAGGGACAGCTCCTACAGCCGTCATAGAACCATCGTTAAGAGTTGGAGATGTCTGGGGACTCGACTGGTCCTCCCTGCTCTCTCACATCCTATAGGCCACCCAGAAACTCGGGCCCAGGTAGCTCAGCCTTCCCTGAGTATCATAATCACCCAGGGAGCTTTTTTAAGATACCAGTACAGGGCACATCCCAGGCCAATTAAACCACAATCTGGGGGAGAGGCCCAGGCATCCAAATTTTTTTAAGGTCCCCAGGTGATCCTAACGTGTGGCCAGAGCTGAGACCACTGGGCTAGAGGCACTGCCCCAGCTCCCTGCACCAGATGAGGGAGGGGACTGAGGGAGGGAGACCCCGAATCTGTCCTCTGGAAGCTCAGCGTAGACATTCATTCATCCAACAAATATTGATTGAGAACCTATTATATATGTCACATACTGTTACAGGTGCTTAGGATATGTCAGAACAAAACAGGCAAAGACCCCTGCCCTCTTGCAGCTTGCATTCTTTCATGAGGAGACCAGCATTAACCAGCACAAATAATAAATAAATGATATAGTGTGTTAGAGCGAAGGGAATTGGGAGTTAGGTGGAGGGATGAGTTGCAGTTTTTTTTTGTTTTTATTTTATTGTGTTTTAGGTGAAAGTTTACAGTGCAAATTATTTTCTCATTCAAAAATTTACATACAAATTGTTTTCTGACATTGGTGCAGTCCCTGCAATGTGTCAACATGAGTTGCAGTTTTAATTAGGGTGGTCAGAGTAGGTTTTATTGCAAACGTGACATGTGAGCAAAGACTTGAAGTAGGTGAGGGAGTTAGCCATTCTTATATAAAGAGGAGGAGTCCCTGGGTGGTGCAAAGAGTTAACATGCTCAGCTGCTAAATGAAAGGTTGGAGATTCAAGTCCACCTAGAGGCACCTCAGAAGAAAGGCCTGGCAACCTACTTCTGAAAAATCAGCCATTAAAAACTCTATGAAGCTCAGTTATATTCTGACGTACACGGGGGTCTCCATGAGGCAGAATCAACTCAGCGGCAACTGGTTTGGTTTTTATATAATCAAAGAAGAGCATTTGAGGCAGAGCGAACAGTCAGTTCCAAGGCCCTCACACAGGAGCAAGGCTGGTGTGTTTGAGGACAGCAGGAGGCAGGGTGGCCGGGTCGCGTGAGTGCAGGGGAGAATGGAAGAGCTGAGGTCAGAGGAAACAGGGACCAGATCACGCAGGGCCCGCAGGCTGCTGCCATGACTCTGGCTTTGGCTTGAGTGAAATGAGGAACCGTAGCAAGTTCTGAGCAGAGGGGTGACATGATTGGAGGGGTATGTGACAGACACACGAAAAGACAATGCAGTAGTGATAGTGACCAGTGACTGAGTGCCCACTGCATGCTGGCCACCAGGCTGAGCAACCGGCCTGTGTCATCTCATTCACCTTCGCAGTATCCGTGAGGCAGGTACCGGAATACTCCAGTTTTCCAGGAGAAGAAATTACCATTCAGGGAGATTCAGTAACTTGGCCCAGGTCACACACCCAGGTGCTTGTGCTCTTAATCTTTATGCCATGATATCTGTGTGGATGTAAAATGGACAGGCTGGCATTAGGTGTCTAAGAAGTTAGAGCAGAAAGGAGGCTCAAGCTGGCCCGTAAAGGAGAGAGAGAAGTCAGCCTCCTTTCAACATGTCCTATTGTGGTCACCTTACTTGAGTCTGAGTCTGTTGTTGTTTCGATTCTGAGTCATGGTGACCCTATAGGACAGAGTAAAGCTGCCCCACAGGGTTTCCTAGGCTGTAATCTTTACAGGAGCAAATCACCAGGTCTTTTCTCCCACAGAGCAGCTAGTGGGTTTGAACCACTGACCTTTCAGTTAGCAGCCAAGTGCTTCACCATTGCACCACCAGGGCTCCTTAGGCTTCGTCTGCAGCTCCCTTAAATCAACAAACAAACAAATCCGTTACTGTGGAGTCGATTTCAACTCATAGTGACCCTATAGGACCGCGTAGAACTACCCCATAGGGATTCCAAGGAGTGGCTTGGATTCGAACTGCCGACCTTTTAGTTAGCAGCCATAGATTATCCACTGCTCCACCAGGGCTCCCCCTTATATCAAGCCTCATAAAAAAGGTTTATGAGCACATTAGAGAAAACCAGCTAGAGAATCAATGGTAACCTCCAGTAGCACCACCACCTCCCCCAAAAAGATCAAATGAGACTCTATTGAGACTCCATTACAGTTTCCCTCAGTATTTGCTATGGAAGGGACAGAGGAGAACTCCTTCATAGCCAAAGTATTTTTTCAGCACTCACATGAGTGAAAGTAAAACAAATATGGACAAGTCGATAGCAGGAAAGAAGAGGAGGGGCACTGTCTGGACTGGCGGAAACCTGGAGGGTCTAACAACCCAATTTGTGGATGCTTTTTGAATCCTTATTCAAACAAACCTACAGTAAAAAGGCATTTTTGAGACAATTAGGGGAATTTTGTTGTAGATAGGTATTAAATTAAGCGACTCTGGGGAATTATTTTCCATTTCTCTTAGGTGTGCTCATGGAATTGTGTGTGAAAATATCCAGTATTTTTGAGATGCATTTGTAAGTCGGAATGAATTGACACAGGGTCAGGGGTTGTTGTTAAGTGTCGTCGAGTCTATTTGGACTCGTAGCAACCCCATGTGACACAGTAGAACATCCCATAGGGTTTTCTTGGCTGTGATCTTTATGGGAGCAGATCACAATGTCTTCCTCCCACAGAGCTGCTGGCTGGGTTCGAACCCATCAACATTTCTGTTAGCAGCCAAGCACTTAACCGTTGCGCCACCAGAGCTCCTATGACAGAGTGTCTAGGGTTTGCTTTAAAATACTTCAGCAAAGAAAACAAGAAAGGAAATACATAGTTGAAGCAAATCTTGGTAAAATTATCAAGGCAAAGTCTTGATAATTATTGAATCTGGGTAATGGACCTAATTGTGCATTGTACTATTTTTTCTAGCTTTGTATATTTTTGAAATTTTCCATAATAGAAAGACTTGGTTATAATTTTTTTTAATGGGACAGGCCATGGGGGCAGAGAGAGCCCCTGTATTTGAAATCAGAGGCCTGGGCTTTGCTCTCAGCTCTCCTACTTACCTGTGTTCCTTCCCACCCTCCTTCTCTTTTTTTCTCTCAGGCAAGTAAGTCATTTTAATTCTCTGAGTTTTGGTTTTCTCATCTTAAAACTGGATTAAAAATAATTCCTAGTTTTTAGAGTAGTAGAGAGGAATTAACTGAGAAGAAAGAGGATGGAAATGCAGTTATAAACTATTGAGCCTAATAGAAATGCAGCAAAGAATTGTTTGTGTTATTCAGTACTGGTAAGTATTGAAAGGAGTCCCTGGGTGGTGCAAACAGCTAACGTGCTCAGCTGCTACCCAAAAGGTTAGAGGTTCAAGTCCACCCAGAGGTACCTCAGAAGAAAGGCCTGGTGATCTACTTCCAAAAAATCAGCCATTGAACACCCTGTGGAGCACAGTTCTACTCTGACACACATGGGGTCACCATGAGTCAAAGTCGACTCAAAGGAAACTCGTTTTAATTTTTGAAAATTTGACTCAAAGCCACCAGAAGGCAACTATATCTATCATCAAAAGTATCAACATTACCTTTGCTTGATGTTGTGGAAATGTGGCCAAAATGTTAGTTCACGGTGACAGTAGGCAGAGAACTGGCTAATTATTGTGTGGCTGTGTACATAATCCTCATTGCATCTCCTTCTAGTTTGCTAATATAATTGCTACCGACAGGTCAGTACAGGAACCCAGTAAGCTTGTGGGCAGGATATATGCTATATATTTCTCTTTTTAGAATTAATTTTAACTTTTTATTTTGAAAAATTTCAAACCTCCAGAAAAGTTGCAAGGATAGTACAATGAACACCTATCTACCTTCACCTCAATGCACCAATTCGTACCATTTTGCTACATCTTAAGTGCCACACATTTCTAACTCTAAAAGTTTTGACAATGTATCACACTTTCCAGGCTGCTTGAAAAGGAGGGAAGGAGACGAGGAGGGAGGGATGGAGGGAATAAAGGGAGAAGAAACCTGCCATGGAACGCGGAATATCGTTTAATCAGTGCTGAACAACGATTGATCCTGCATGTACTGGTTTTCATATAAGAAAGAGACGAAAGGACATTTCAGTGGGTAGAGAACTATGAACAGTAATTTTTCATGGCCTGGCCTGAGGAATAGCCTTCCAAGCCATTTGTAAAAATATTAATAAGAGGAAATGCACCCTAAAATCTTGAAAATGCCTCCTTTTCCTCCAAAAAGGGAGTGGGATAGCATTCATCCATACTCTTTTGGACTCAAATGCATGGAGCAGGGATGCAGAAAGGGGAGGTGGGCCAGAAGCTTAGGCAAAGCATAAGTCCCACCAGAGTCCAGGGCAGGAGAGGCCCCAAAATGGAAGCCACAGAGAGTGAGGCCTCTCCAGCCAGACCAGCTACAGAGGCCACTCCGGGGAGACACTCATTCTCCCAATCATTCGTTCTGCAGATATTTCTCGCAGGCCTTACCCAGGCCCAGGGGCCCAGTGGGAGCACAGAGTGACCACACCAGCCTCCACCACCCGTAGCCCCACCTCCCATCTCATGCTCTTTTCCCTGTGTCCCCTCCAACCTCCTTTCAGCGCCACCTGTCCCAGGAAGAGTTCTACCAAGTCTTTGGCATGACCATCTCCGAGTTTGACCGGCTGGCCCTCTGGAAGAGGAATGAACTGAAGAAGCAAGCCCGGCTGTTCTAGGCGGAGGCTCTTTAAATATATATGCATTTATATAAAAATCTATGTAAAATCTCTATACTGAAGCTCGGTATAATCCTCTCTCGGGTAATGGGACCCACTGTCTGCCGTGAGACTTGCTTGTCTGTACTGCCAGGCAAGCCCACGTCATCGAGATATTTTTATGCTCCTTACCTTCTCTTTTCTAAGTGCTGTGGGGTTTGGGAAGGGATTTGAAGGGACTCCCACCCTTTTACTGGGGACCCTTTTTATACTGAAACATCTGTCCTAACTCAAGTCCCCTCGAGACCCAACTCTCTTTCCTAAAGGAGGTGCCTGAAGAAGTCTCTCTTCTCTCTGCTTCTCGGCCCTTTTCCCAGGTTTCCAGGGCTGATGCTGACCACACAGTTTTCACACCTTATTGGCCCCAGAGGGGCTCTCCCCGTTGGAGAAGCTGCATCTCCCAAAGTCATAGAGAGCCTTTGAGAGCCAGGGAGAATTTTTTCATCACCCCCAATTAGGAGTTCGGTGCTCTCTGGGGGTGATGCAGTCACAGAGTTACAAGCGTGGGCCTCAAATCGTTACACCAGTAAACAGAAGTGAATAGGGCCTTGGCCTCTCCTCGGCTTGTTAACTCTCCTCTTCCTGCACTTTATCCTTACCTCTTGCTTGTCCAAATCTAGAACTCATGGTAGGAAAAGAAAAAAGGCACTTGCATTCCTTCCACCACTTCTGCATGGCCCCGTAGTCTGGCCTCTTTGCCTGGCCCCAACTTGGAGAACAGGAGGGAAGGGTGGGAGATAAAGCAGGGCACTTGTTGGAATTGGAGCTGCAGAACCACTTGGACCCTCCTGTCTCCCTCACTTCTCCCAGCATCTCCTGACCCTTCCCCCTTTCAAGGAGAGGCCCATTCCTGCAGCCTGTATTCTTCAGCCTTACTACAATCTATGTGCCTGACAACTCAACACACCACGGGGCTAAGTTCCCACTATAGCCCCAACCTAACAACTAGAAGGACAACCTCTGACCACCCCTCTAGAAGTGATACAGGTCACCTCTGAAAGAAAGGCTATAGGTCTATGCCAGCTGGTCCCTGGGCAGGCAGGGCAACCATACCAGTCCCCTGCCATCCCTCAGCCCCCTCTGCAAAGATGGCCATGTTTTATGAGGGAAACTTTTGGAAGAGTGGCTGCTTATGAGATTCCAAAATGAAGGGTTGGTCAACACTGCTCATGACCATCCTGGATTTCCCTGGTGGTTGCCCTTCCTGCCTCCTTGCCTTCTGGAACAGGAGTGAAAAGCTCAACCTTCTCTCCTGCCCTCCCCAAACCTTTGACCCTGAGTTGGTGATGTTTGGTGGGTGCTGTTACTCCATGGAGTCACCTTGAGTCGGACCATTTTGAGGTCATGGAGGAAGGATGAAGAAGTGGAAGTGACAAATAATGAGTTTCAAGAGGCTGGCCGTGCAATGCAACAAATGTAGAATTGAGTTCAACAAACCTTCACTGAGCACTTGCTGATGCTGAGCACCTACTCTATACCGAGCACTGAATGGGGGAGGGGGTACAAACACTGAGATGAATCAACATGGTCCTATTAATAGTGGGTACAGTAAGACATGTACCCAATCCCAATGGCTGTAAAGCAGAAAGTGATAGAAGGCACGAGAAAGTGTAGCATTGCTGAAAAGGCCTATGCAGCTGTTGCAGGCCAGGGAAAGCTTTCTGGAAGAGATTGCATTTGAGCAAAATTCAAGAAGGATCTTCGGTAAACTGGGAAGAGACTGAAAGTTAAAAGGGTGATGGGATGAAGGGCCGGAAGGGAGGTCTCATATACTTGCACTTAAAATGTCAACCCTCCCTGCAACTTCTCTTTTTGGCCAATGTCTTTCAACTTTCCTGACCCTTGAGAAATGTCCCCAGCCAGACACAATCATCGAAACTGCCTCATTATCACTGGGTGAGAACTTGGCAAGATTGAAGGGCTTTTGTTGTTGTTGGATATTTTTGTTTCCCATAAAAGCACATAATTTCAACCTAGACCCGTGTCCTTCTGTTGTGTTCTAGTGTGAGTGGAAATGAGTGAAGTGGGAAAAGGCTGAACCATGCACATTTTTTCAAAATAAAAGAGCCTAGAGGGTGGCCTCTCCCTTGCTCTCAGTTTCTCCTTCGGTAAAATGAGAAAGTTTGAGGAAGTAAGCATAACCCAGATTATTTCCTGCAGAACGCACTGTCCTGCAATATGTTAGGAGATGTTTCAACCAAAAAAAAAAAATTATGTGATCAAATAATAATAATAATTCCTCATTAGTAAGCACCAACTATGTGCCAAGTTCTGTGCTGAGGACTTCACACCTATCATCTCATTAGAGCCTCTGTAACAACCCTACAAAAAAACCAAAACCAAACCCGTTGCCGTTGAGTCAATTCCAACTCATAGCAACCCCCTAACAAGCCTACGGGCAGCCATTCTTATTATCTCCATTTCATAAGTGAGGAAACAGCTTTGAAAAGGACCCAGTTACCACTGATGGAGCTGAGAGTCCATTCCAGCCTGTCTCACTGGAGAGACCAGCTCATCTGCTCTTATCAGGATGAAAGTCAGGATGCTTTCAGCTGCACGTAAAGAACACCCCATTTAAAGTGACTTAAACAATGAGGACACACATTGTCTCGCATAACGGAAAAGTCCAGGGTGCCAGACTTAGTGAAGCCATTGAGAGCCCAGGTTCTTTGCATCCTTTCACCCCACCATCCTCAGCTTGTTGGCTTTCTCCTCAGGCATAGCCCCTCATGTTTACAAGAGGCCGCTCTGGCTTCAGGCATCACGTCCTCACACGACCACATCAAAACACAGGAAAGGAATTTCCCTTTGTGTGTCTCTTTCAAACAGAAAAACTTTCCCAGAAGTTGTCAGTAGACTGCCCCTTAGATCCTGCTGGCCAGAACCAGGGAATAGGCCCATGACTTTGGTGCAAAGAAGGCTGGGAAACTGAGTATTTGGCATTTTCAGTCTTGATAGCGGGAAGCGAGCACCCTGCTAGCAAAGAAGAGGAGAGACAGGACAGATAAGAAATGGCCGCCAGGTAGGTGAATCATAGTGTCTATGTCTCAGCCATGTGGATAAAAGAACACGTTAGTGGTAATGATTGCACAACACCATGACCGTAATCATCATCACTGAATTATACATGTAAAAATTATTGCATTGGCAAATGTTTTGTTATATACACTTCTACCACAATTAAAAAAGAAAACCATAAAAAAGAACACATTACGTCGCTGCCTGCAAAGACCCATAATGCGCTTTACCAAACGTTCTGAGAAGTCCTAAAATGCCTTAGTTTAAGCCAATATTTCATAAACTAATTTGACCTAAACTCTCTTTAAAAAATGTTAAACTTACTGCATTTCATCTATTCTAAGATGCACACTTTTTTCACATTTTAGCATCTCTGAAAATGAGATGTGGCTTAAAATTAAAAGCAGTTCCTTTCCTGACCTCTCATTCTATAATCTTCAATAATAACCAATTCTAACTATCATCCCCATCACAGCTCCTCTGGACAGATGGCTCAAATATGCAAAAGGATACTCAAGACGTTCCTTTGTTCCCTGCATATATACACACTCATCCAACAAATATTTATTTATTGAGCATCTTCTGCCAGGTAGGAGCACTGAGGATACAACAGTGTGTAAGACAGGTGTGAGCTCTCCTTATGGAACGCAAGTCTAGAGGAGAAAACAGATTATAAATCAGGAAACAGAAAAAGAGCAGGCACAAGCAGATAGCGGCTACAAACGCACAAGTAGGAACTTACTTCATATACTTACTAAATGATGAGAACCAAGTACCCAAGGGACACGTGGGAGTAGGAGCATTCTAGGCACAGGGAACAGTGTATGCAAAGGCACTGGGGTGGGCAAGAGCTTGGAGTAACTGAGGAACTAAAAACGCCAGTGAGTGAGTTTCTGTTCGGCATGAGGTAAAACTTTTGGAAATGGATAGCAGTGATGGTAGCACAATATGGTGAAAGTAATTAGTGCCACTGAATTGTACACTTAAAAATGGCTGACATGGCAACCTTTTATTACATATATTTTACCACAATAAAATTATTTTTTTTATAAAAATGCCAGTGAGGATGGAGCGACGTGAGTGAGGGGGAGTGTGAGATTAGAAGAGAAGAAGGCAGGAAGGAGCCAGAACTCGCAGAGGGCCAGGACGCCTCTCATTCATTCAGGCGTCGTGGAGGTTATCTGACGTGCACTGTGGTTGTTAACCTCCTGGATGCTGGAGAATTGCTCTAAGCCTTGCTACTCAAAGTGTGGTTCCCAACCAGCAGCACTGGCATCACCTGGGAGCTTGTTAGAAATGCAGAATCTCAGGTCCCAACCCAGACCTACCAATCCGTATCTGTATTTTAATAAGATCCCTGGTGATTCGTACGCATAGTAAAATCTGAGAAGCACTGCTCTTACCATCTTCCTTGTTATGGGCAGACGCAACAATATTTTGTGTCAGACTTTCTGAATTTCCAGAAGGAGGCTTTTTTCTTACGCACATGTGTAGCCCCTCAGTAACCCTCTCTACGAACTGGATGGCAACCTAATATTAGTAAAGCAGAACACAAGCCCTTAGGAGCACAGAAATCACAGGAGGTTAGAGCTTAAAGCCAATACAATGGCCACCTTCTGCAGCCACGGAAGCAGGCCTACTGAGTGTTGGAGCAGATCAGGACACAAAGCCAGCTCTCCCACACCTCGGGCCTCTCATCCTCCCCACTCACCCAGCACAGAAACATAGGGACTGTCTGTGGAGGGTGTCAGCAGCTGCAGCTGGCCACTGACCAGGGCCAAACGTGGAGCAGAGGGGCTTTTACTCAGCACGGTCAGCAAAATCCGAGGAGAAAAAAAAGCATTGCTAAAATTAAGAGCAATTAACACCTCAGATGGACCAGGCAGTGTTTCCTTCTGTTGTACACGGGGTCACTATGAGTCAGAACCAACTTGATGGCATGTGACACCGCCACCACCACCTCAGAATTATGCCAATTCCCTAAAGTCCCACAAGGAATTAAGTGTTAAAGGTGTCATTCTACATCAGACCTCGAGCTGCTAAAAATCTTGACCACACAGTGATAAGCACCTGCTTGCATACACAGCCCTGAGCTGCCAGGCCATTCAGCAGCCGTGGAGGGAGACTCAGAATAATAAAATCCAGAGGCTGTGAAGATGAGGATTAGGCTCTCACCACCCAAGAGCCCACTTGCCTGTTTCCTCAGCTTCTCAGTCTTTACCTGGCCTGGCTGATATGATTGGCACAAGGACATAGACAGGAGAAACCAAAGCCCTTCAGTCATCGTCCAGAGTTAGTCCACAAGGCAAATTAGGGCAGAGGTTCAAGTCCACCCAAAGGTGCCTTGGAAGAAAGTCCTAGTGATCCACTTTTGAAAAAATCAGCCATTGAAAACCTTATGGAGCACAGTTCTACTCTGACACACATGGGGTCAGCATGAGTCAGAACTGACCCTATGGTAACTGGTGGTGGTGTGCAGATAAATCAAGTCAAAAAATAACGACCAAAAGTACTCTTTTTTTATGGGGAAAGTTAGCCCTACTCCAGTGTGTCCCAACTTCAGTTACTCAAACACCACCTTCACAACATTTGTCAAATTATTTACTCAACACTATTCACATAGTATTTTTCTTTCAATTAATTCATACCTGACCTTTGTATATATTTGAAGCAATATCAGTGAAATTATGGGTTTGTAGGACTAGTTAAGGAGCCCTGGTGGGGCCATGGTTAAGCACCTGGCTGCTAGCCTACAGGTCAGTACTTGGAACCTACCAGCCACTCTGCAGAAGAAAAGACCTGGTGATCTGCTTCTGTAAAGAGTACAGCGTAGGAAACCTTAAGGGGCTGTTTAACTCTGTCCTATAGGGTCGCTATGAGTCAGAATAGACTCGACAGCACACAACAACAGGATTGGTTATATGCTTTTTAATATAAAGTAAAATAAGTTCGTGAGTCTTCAAATATGCTGGTCTGTGTATCATCTAAACTCACCTCACATTTTCACCAAAAGTCCAAATTCAACACTTTGAGAAACACTTCTATTTGATGGAATTGAGAGGCGAGTTGTATCCCCTCACTTTCCTCATGACTGACTGGTCTTTGGGGACCAAAGAGAAAACAATTTAAAGATGTTGCAGAGATAAGAAGACAAAACACTTTGACAATCAAGCAGGGCTGGCCCTTAACCACAGCCCACTACAGACAGCCAAGGCTCCCATATGTCACCAGTTGGTTCCCCGGGACATCTTGCAGACAGGATGTCCCAGACCTTGCTAAGGTTTTCATTGGACAGAGTCCCTTACTTCCTCTGCTGCTGCCTTTGTGTTTACTGCTGTGAGCTACAGCAGGGACATTATAGCATCATAGCTAAAGGCAGACTATTAGACTCAGCCTCCCAGACGGCAAATCTCAACTTCTCCATTTACTAGCCACATGAAATTAGACTTGAAAAATGGGAATAACAGCGCCTATTTTATAGGGTGGTCAGGACTGAATGATGTATGTCAGGTACCGTACCTGGCTGCAGGGGAGGTACGTTTTCACCTGCTCAGCATCTCTCGCAGACTTAGCTCAAGTGCTTTACCAAGCTATCAATGCCCCCTGGTGGCCATAACGGGAACTACAGGGAAGGACGCACCTTTTTCACCTGGCATCTCCCACTGTAAGAACTTGCAGGCCTGAGCTACGTGGCATGCTTTGGCACCTCATGGAAGAGACCACCTGAAGATGAAGACTAAATGGAGGAAGATGGAGCTTGGAAACGGAGAGAAGAAAGTAACGAGTGCCCTGTTTGCACTCTTGGATTCGGGCTTGCTTTAAAGTCTAGTTCACGCCTTCAACTTCCCAGGTACCATCTGAGCCAATAAATTGCCTTTTTTGGTTTTAAGTTAGTTTGAGTTATGATTCCATCACTTACCACCAAAGGAGTTGTAACAAATACACTATTCCAGAGTGTAATTATTGGTGCCAGTGGAGTCTCACACACATAATACCTTTGCTCTCAGCGTGAGGGAGGGTGATTACAACGTAAGTCATGCAGCTATTTGCCCCCAAGTGAGTGCGTGATAGGACAGGGGAATCACGGGGGAAGTGCAGGGAAGATGCATGGAAGGGTAAGAATTTGCCTCAGTCACTGAAAGTGCTTGTAGGGCCTGGACCCAAGAGCCTCTTGTTTTCCAAAGCTCCCCTGTCATACCAATTGTCATACAAAAGTGTGACTGCCTCTCTAACAGATGGGCTGGTCCACCTGGACCAGGAGAAGTTGTCCACCTTGCCCAAGCATTTTGTCCTTCTGGAAGAATCATACCATATTTAAATGTTTAAAAATACACATAATCATACAAAATTATGTATGATTACCCACTTCTTCACAGATTCTGTGGGTAACAGGAGCTGGAAGCCTGGTCGTGCTCCCAGCCAGGAGTATCTGGTGTTCCCATGAGGAAGGAGGAATCTGGCAGAATGGATTGCATTTCCAATAGTTTGATTCACATAAAACTCCCTGCAGGGGGCAGCCTGGGTGTGTGGCCATATCAAAAACCAAACCAAAACCCATTGCCAATGAGTCAATTCCAACTCACAGCTACCCTATAGGACAGAGTAGAACTGTTGCATAGCGTTTTCAAGGAGCAGCTGGTGGATTTGAACTGCTGACCTTTTGGTTAGCAGCTGGGCTCTTAACCACTGTGCCATCAGGGCTCTGTGGCCATATTAATAGCCCTTAATATTTCCATAAGCATCTGACAACTTCTTCAGAGGAAGCCCACTTTGATTACAATAATAACGAACATTTCTGACAGGCATTGAGCTAAGCACTTTACATATATTATCTCATTTAATCCTCTGGGTACTATTTTTATCCTAATTTTACAGATAAGGAGATTAAGTCCTTGATAAATAAGTCATTCAAGGTTTCACTATTGTGTGTGGCAGAGCCTGAACTTGAACTCAGGGATACCTGAGCCTGAAGCCCACGTACTTGGCCACTGTACCACACCATGTCCCTAAATAGAGTGCCAACTGGCATTTGGAAAATGTTTACTATGTGCCAGGCACAGTGCCAAGCCCTCTATGTACACAGTCACATTTAAGCCTCAGGACCATGGTGTGAGGGAGGTGTTGTTAACACAATTTTTAGATGAAGAATCTGAGTTTCAGAGAAATTTAAGATCATGCCCTTAGCGGCACAGAGGCAAGGCTGCATGTTAAACTCTTGCACTTCACCAATGTGTTACACAAACTGAAGAGAGTGATAGTTGGAGGGGAAGGGTTAGGGGCACTGGGTTCTGTTCTGTGTTTCAAGTCTGGAGCTCTGAACACCACTCCTGGTTCTTTCTGGCTTTAATGGGGTGATATGATTTCAGCCAAGATTTCTTCCCTGCTTGTGGCCTCTGTTGCCCCATCTGACAAATTAAGACACCAGCCTGGCAAATTTCTAAGGCTCCTCTCTAAAGTTCTTCATGGCCCAGGCTTGTGAAATCCACTTCAGACCACTGCAGCCTGGCCTCAGCCTGCAGCCGGGAGATGAAGGTGGGGGCTGTAGCCCAGGCCTTTCAGAAGGGACTTAGTCCATGCTGAAGGTTCAGGGTTGGGCATCTGCCTCAGGCCCTCCGGGTGGAGGCATCCAGCTGGACAGACCCTCCAAAAGCCTTTGTTGCTCAATAATTTCCCTCAGCTTCTACACGAGCGGCCTGTATGCCAGGTTAAGCCCACAGGGGTGGTTTCGTTGGTTCCTGCAATGTTCTAAAACAATTAAAATTAGTTGTCAACATTTTTAAATCAAGAGATTTTACACTAAAATCTGAATTTCTGAGTTCTCCTGAAAAATCCAAAGATCTGGCCGCACCAGGCCCGTGTTCCCACTGGCCACACTGGCCCGAGAGGACTGGCTACTGGCCGCTTTACATGGGACAAGAGCGCTCTGCTTTGCTGCTGTCCCTGCTACTCCTTGGCCTGCTTCACTCACACCTGACCCACCTGGCCCTGCAGGCACCTCAGCATGTGAGCCTCGCTTAAGGAGGCTGCCCATATCAGTTGCTATTAAGCCAACTCCAACTCCTAGAGATCCCATGTGTGTCAGAGTAGAACTGTGCTCCATAGGGTTTTCAATGGCTGATTTTTCAGTAGATTGGCAGGCCTTTGTTTCAAGGCACCTCTGGGTGGACTTGAACCTCCAACCTTTCAGTTAGCCGCTGAGTGCATTAACATATGCACCACCTAGGAACACCTTAAGAAGCCCAGGTGCCGTTTTCTGGGGGAAGGACCAAAAAGGAAGGGGGTGTGCTTCGTGCAGCTTCTGGGCATGAAAACAAAAACTCCCTTTCCTGCAGACACAAGTGCACTGGGCTCCGTTGACTGTGGAAGCTGAACCCTCTGGCCCGGGTGCAGGTAGGAGCCCCATGCCCTGGAGCAGAAAACTGAAGGTGCTCAGGAAGGAGGGGTTTCCATCCATCCATGAAACTCTTTATCCTAGCAACCACCACTCAGATCTCTATCTCCTTTCTGGGGCTCAGGGTGGACCAGCAGGCATGTGTCATTTCCCTGGATAGGGGTTATAATGGTGACATTGTACTGAGTGGAACAAGAGAAGTTTTCATCCAACAGCCAACATTGGGCAGAGACCCGAGCAAGGGGCTCTGGGGCTTACTCTCCACAAAGGATCATGGGAGATTGGGCCTTGAGCCAAGGGAGAAGCCCTGTGGGCTGGGCTGCAGGTCCACAGCAGCATGCGGTGGGGATGGGAAGCAAAAAGCCATTTCCTGCAGAACTCCTCACTGGAACTTCATTTCCTTCTGCAAATAAATAAGCAAATAAACCAATCTCCAGAGGAGGTCACATACATTAATAGAATTCCAAAATAGCAGGCCTGAAAGGTCCTTGAGTATTTTTATTCACTGATTTCCTCTAGTTGCCATCAAGTTGATTGACTCATGGTGATTCCATGTGTGTCAGAGTAGAACTGCACTCCATAGAGTTTTCAATGGCTGTGGTGACCTTTCAGAAGTAGATCACCAGGGCTTTCTTCCGAGATGCAGCTGGGTGGACTCAAACCTCCAATCTTTCAGGTAGCAACCAAGCGTTAACCATTTGTACCACCCAGGGACCCCACTGATTCACAACAAATTTTTAGTACCACTTACTAGGTTTCAGGCACCATGCTAGACTCTTAGGGATATTGCAATGTGTAAGACACAGCACCTGCCCTCACATTTCTTACAATCTGGGGTGCCAGGGGAGGGTAAAGAGAGATGAAAATAGGAAATTATACATTGGAGACCCAATGGAAGAACTGAGATCCATACAGCAGCAAAGTCAGTTCAAGAACCCAGATCCAAACCCCCAATTTGTTGCTTTCCTACTCTTCCTGGGATGTCCTGAGGTCACTGCTTTGTCTACTCTGATGAACAGTGGGTTGAGGTTTAGTGAAGAAGATACCCCAAATTCCATAATAAGGAATTTGGACTTTAGACTGAGGGCAAAAAGGAGCCATCAAATATCTTTATGCGGGAAGTGACATGGTCAGATTGGGGTCATGGAATGGTCACTCTGGTATCCCTGATGGAAGCAGACCCTGGAGGCAAGGTGACAGGTAAAAAGGCTAGAGCATGTTTCTTTCACTGAACTTTTATCCTTAAAATTATTCTTTCTGTTCCCAGGGCTTCCCAGTTCCACCTGATAAGCTGAGAATGAGACTAGGGAGTAGCATTTGTTTTCCCAAGACTGGGAGCATAAGGGAGTTGAAAGCCTTCTTCCTGGTGGTGTTCACTGGGACCAAATTTGATATCTTTTTACAGAGCTGGAGCTCCCTACACAGATTCTTTAGACAAGCACAGGGCAAACCTGGAAAACTTAGTACTGATCACAAAATCAAGAAGGAAAGGAATGTGAGGCAGATCCCAAAGATACTTGCCAGAGAGTTGCACTCAAACAGAAAACTGGAAAGAGGAGAAAACCAGGCATCAACAACCTCCATTCCTCTCTTTTTCCCAGTGCTTACCACCAGACGCCCCACACTCCAGCCAAACCAAACTGTTTTGCGGACACAGCTTGCAGTTTTCTATCTCTGTGTCTTTTCCCTCACTGTTTCCTCTGCCGGTAATGTTCTCTCCTCATTGCATGTTCAAATCTTACCCAGCTCAGTTGCCCCTGCATCCAGCAAGTCTCCATGGTCAGTGAGAAATTCTTGCTTTGTCTTTTGGAAATTTATCTCTCCTCTGATTCTTTTCACATAATAATTTGTATTAAAATCATTTTTACATTTATATCTCCTCTACTAGATTGTAGACTCCTTGAGAATGAGATCATTTCTACTAAATATTAGGTCTCCCAATAGGACCCTGCATAGAGTGCAATAAATACCGCTTAAGTGAACTGATAAACAGGGGGGATGATTTTTATGGTGAATACAGACTCTCATTAAAGGAAAAGTGCAGAAAAAAGTATATAGCTATCCCTTGTCCAAAACTCATAAATAGTTATTTATGTGCTACTACTTCATTCTCCATCACATTCAATTGCCCTTACAGCAACCAAGCTGTACTTAGTCAGTGTAGCCAACATCATCACCTAGTGGACATCATTGGTAACTTTTGTTAATCCTCAAGAGAACTGGGCAGACAGTGTTCTTACCTTTTTATATTTTTCCCAGACCACAGCTCAGTTAATTCAACCCCATAAATTATTCCACAGACATGTAAAAATTCTCGTTTTGACTTTTTTATTCCAAATTTCTGCAAAAACTTCCAAAGTCCTTGAAAGTTCTCTACAGATTCTCTACAAAAGCCTCAAGCTGTTTTTGCATAGTAACATTTTATACTTTTTTATATCAAATGAAATACTATGTTTTAAAAAGTATTAGTAGGCCAGCCTGGGAACTGAACTACAATTTATAGCCTTGTTTCCAACTGCTTCAGAGTTCAAACAATGAACTTTTGGAACTTAATCCTTTTGTAAATTGTTGGTTGTCTGCTTTAGAATTTAAACTGACCTTTTCAAATTGGAAAAGTGGGCAGGAACAAAGAGAAACCTGGAAAATAATAATGGCTCACATTTTTATAGCTATTTATGGTTTATAAAATGGGTTTGTATAATTTCATTTGCTCTCCTAACACCCCCGTGAGGTCGATATAAGGTTTCTCATAGTGCAATTGAGCAAGTAAGCCTCATAGACTGAAAGCTATAAACTTAATAAGTAGCAGAACAAGAGCTAATGCACATATTTTTGGATTCAAAATCCCATTGTTTTTTCACCACACCACATTTCTTCCAAGTGTTCACGCACATATACACTACTAAACAAACTACTGATGTAAATTTGTAAAGACAGAGTTGATTTCTACTTGCCCATAAGCAATGGAGAAAATATTCCCAGCTCAGGAAAGTGTGGGATGCTTTTTCTTAGGCCCTTTCTTGCCTCTGTACCTTTGCACAAGGCGTTCCCAATGCTGGAATGTTCTAAGTAAAGGAGTAGCCTAGTCAAAACTAAAACCGTTACCCAGCCCATCATGAAGGAAAGGAATTTCTAGGACATTTGAACCTGGAATTCAGTTTATGCAGGGTTTCACATTTAGACATTTGATATTGTCTACAAATAAGTTAAACCTATTTTCACAGAGATATAGGATGAAAGAAGTTGACATTCTCCACACAGCTTTAAACTTAAATTTCATTGCTAGATCACACTGCCTGCAGCAATGTTTTCTATATCCCGTAATTATCTTGGGAAGAGCACACTTACCTTGCACTGTAATTTGTATGCTAAAAGTGTTAATTTCCACAATTTTTGTCATTCTGTTTTGGCATTTTTTTTTAATGTTTTAATATACACCACCCACTTCTGTCGAGTGGATTCCAACTCACAGCAACCCTATAGGACAGAGTAGAACTGCCCCATAGGGTTTCCAAGGAGTGGCTAGTGGATTTGAACTGCTGACCTTTTAGTCAGCAGCCGAGCTCTTAACCACTGCACCACCAGGGCTGGAACCTCAAAAACTGGAAGTGTCCCAAGCCATTCCTTTTCCTAGGTGGTTTTCTTCATGAAAATATTTGTTTATTATTATGATTTTACTCTTCTTTCACACTATTATTAACATTGCTCCAGCTTAGCACCTCCCACTAGAAAGTGCTCAGGAAAGACCTGTCAAACGGAGAAGATAAACTCAAAGTCAGAAAATGGGTGGAAGCTGCAGGGAGTTTGATTCCACCGGCGAAAAACGCATTTTAACAGTCTCCGCAATCCGAAAACGGAATGAGCTGAGAAGTGCGGTAGTGAGCCCCCCATCACTAGCGGAGTGCAAGCAAAACTGAACAAGCAAAGCCTTGATTGGACTAGGATAGGACAGGCGGCACGAGAACCAAATCGTGTGAAGGGGTCGTGGGTCCTCTAGCTCCCAGCGGCAGGGGTGCGGAGGGTGTGCGGAAGGGAGGGCGTGGTGCAGCGGTGTGCGGGCCACGGGACACCCGCGGGCAGCACAGGGGGCGAGGCGTGCGCTGGCTCTATTCCGGGAGTGGCGTATAGGGGCGGGCGCGGGCGGGGCGGGGGCGCCCGGCTAGCATCCTGTCGGGGGGAGGGGACGCGCGGAGTGCGCTGGCCGCGGAGCCGGGACTGAAGAGCGCAGCGCGCGCGCCGCCACTGCCGCCAGCCCCGCCGTAGCCCCCGGATCCTGCGGCTCCTCACGTCCGGGTCACCCGCCATGGACCGCGGCCGGGGTAAGAAGCGCTGCGGCTCCCGCACTTGTTGCCGCGTGGGGCGGGGAAGGACGGACCCGGAGATCTGAGGCCGGAGAGGAGGGGGGACGGCGGGGCGGGGGCTGAGGAGCGGCCGGAGCGGGCGCGGACTCGGGGAATGGAAGACCCGGTGCTGGTGTGCAGGTGCCTCCTGCTGCCGGGGCAACCACGGTGTCTGTTAAACCCTCGTGTCCCCGGCCTGAGTCGCCTCTTGAGTGTAGAATTAAGAGTTTTCATGCACTCAGATTGTTAACTTCATAAAAGAATCCCCGCAGGATTCCGGAGGACAGGGAGCACCTCCCACCCATTGCCCTCTGGGCGGGTAGAATAAGGTTTACAGGTTACACTGCCAAACACCAGGACGTGTGAAGCACCTCCTGCGCAGAGACAGAAATTTGCAGCTGCCCGGAAGGAGCTTCCACTCTCAGATAAATAGAACTCTCAATTTACCCTTGGCTTCAGAAAACCAAATGTTAAGCACTGGTAGAAGCAGGGGCTCTGTGAGCGGTGTTGTGTGTGTGTGTAGCTGTGTGTGTCGGGATCGGAGAGCCTTGGCTCACTTTGTGACAAGCAGTGTGACCTTGGCTCAGGCCTTTGCCTCTTTGGGCTGGACAGTCTCAAAGGCCCCTTCCTGCTCGACCCTATCAGGCAACGGGTGGATTTGGTAGAAATTTCACAGAAGCCGTGGGGACTTGGAGCCTGCAGAAATGGGATTGACGTGAGCAAAGAGAGGGCATTCATGAGGCGGCCCAGCTGAAGTAAAGATCTAAAAAGCTCAATGGGCATGTGCGCATCTGTAAAGAAGTGGCCTCTTTGGACATGGGGCTGTGTTAGAGGCTGGGAATCAAACACCAGGGTCCTAACCCCCCACCAGTGGTTTCCAAAGAGATCATATGTGTAAAAAGACATTTGTTAAACTGTGAGCGCTGTGCCAACGTGAGAAGTGTTACTATTATTGTAACTAATATTATCACGACTAATGGGAAATTCCTCCCCCACCCCACAGTAATTTTACACACTTTCCCTGTCTGCCTGTTTGCTGTGCTGAAGCGCACAAGGGGAGAAAAAGGAGTGGCCGGGGTGTGGAAGTAATTACCAGGGCACTGGGGGCAGGGCCCAGTGCATGGGAAGGTGTGGGGGTCACCTCCCCTGCGTTCCTTACTGCGAGTACAGTCAGCCTGAAGGAGCTCAGAGGGCCGCAGGGAACGTCTGGTTTCCAAATCCAACCTGGGATTGGAGGGGGCAACCTCTCCACCAGCCCCAGCCCCAACACAAATTACTGCGTATACCCTCTCCCTTAGGGGTGGAAGAGCAGACAGGAAATATATGGGGCTTCCTTTTGCCTCTTGGGATACTGAGGCTGTAATTTGTAAAGCAGTTCTCACCTGTTAACAGACTCTTGGGCACATTTGCAAAGAGTGTACACTCTCACTCACCAGGGAGGAAAAACAGAAAGAAGAAACCAAAACCAAACCAAACATGTGGTGAGTCAACTCACAGCGACCCTATAGGACAGAGTGGAACTGCCCCATAGGGTTTCCAAGGCTGTAAATCTTTACGGAGACAGACTGCCACATCTTTCTCCCATGGAGCAGCTGATGGGTTTGAACTGCTGACCTTTCAGTTAGCAGCCGAGCACTTAACCACTTAGCAGGTGAGTGCTTAGCCGCTGTGCCACCAGGGCTCCTTAAAGGCAGAAGAGGCCCTTCTAATGTCCCTCAGTCCTGCCCCTGCCTACATCTTACATGTAAAGCAAAAAGCACTGACCCCCTCCCTCTCACCCTCCCCCACTGCAGGTTGTCAAATACTACCATGTCTGGTTCCCAGTACACAAATCCATACCCAGGCCTCTCCAGCATTGTGGAAAACAGACCATGTCCTCCATATACAGATCACCCGAACCCAAACCAAAAAAACCCATTGCTGTTGAGTCAATTCCAACTCATGGCAACCCCATGTGTGACAGAGTAGAACTGCCCCAAAGAGTTTTCTTGACTGTAGTCTTTACAGAAGCAAATCACCAGGCCTTTCTTCTGCAGCACCACTGAGGGGGTTCAAACCACCAACCTTTAAGTTAGTAGTCAAGTGAAAACTGTTTGCGCCACCCAGGGATCCTTATACAGACCAAGGCTGATAATAACCCAGTTAGCTTTAAACACTTAATAACCAAGGTCTCCACTTCAGAAGGCTGTCTCCAGAGCAGTCTTCCTGGGAAGCCAGACTTCCTGAAAATCTGTTGGTGCTGAGAACATTCTAGGGCTTCTGATTCTCCTGTTGCAGGCTTTCCTAGCCCACTCTCCTCCTTCACAGCTCTTGTCACAGTGTGGCATTACTCTACAGAGTGAGTTATTGGAAGGTCTGTGTAGTGTCTACCTCCTCTGCCTGAATGTAGTCTTCATCAAGGCAGGGAGCTGATGAATCTGTTTTGATCAGTTTGCTAACACAGTGTCTGATGCATAGCAGGAACTCACTAACAGTGGTTTAATTAGCTAATTAATAATATGAAACACACTGTAGTGCATCTCAAGTTGATTAATAGTAATACTGATTTTTAAAAAGAGAAGCCTACTTAATCCTCACTTCTGAGCAGTTCTTTGTGATTTGCAAAGGCTTTCTCAAAACACATGGGGGGCGGGGTCCTGTGGCTAGAGCATAGAAAACCAGGTTGTCTGTCTAGATCCTCGGTTTTCTACCATGATAAATAATTGCAAACACCTTGTGAATTAAAGCAAATGTAGATACAGGATGGATTAGAATGCAAAGTCTGTATGCTATTTTTAGATGAAGCATGAGACTTCAAAAATCATTCCAGCGAATCTTTCTTGTTGTCCCCTGGTCCCAGGTCTCATTTCAACCTCATACCAACTATGTACGTAGGATTATCATGACCAGGAGTTAAAAAAAAAAAGTTGCCATTGAGTTGATTTGACTGATGGCGACCCCATGTATTACAGAGTAAAACTGCTCCATGAGGTTTTCTTGGCTTCATCTTTACAAAACAGATCGCCAGGCCTTTCTTCCACAGTGCTACTAGGTGGGTTTAAACCACCAACCTTTTGGTTAGGAGTTGGGCTCAAGCCATTTGCAGCACTCATCACATACTTACTGTGTGCCAGGCACCATACTCTGCTTCTTCCATGGCTTCTCTGGGAGCAGATGGTGGGGTGGGGGCTCCAAGTAGGTACTGTCATTAATGCTTACCTCTTAGGAAAGCAGGCTCAGTGGGTTAGGTTGCTTACATTAACTTGCAGAGTCACCACGTGAAAGGCAGAGCTCTATCTGCACCGAAGTCCTGATCTTAAGCTTTCTGCTAAACTGCGTCTGTGGTGGTAGGTGACCTGCTCAAACTGTAGAGCAAGGCTTAGACCCCAGATCTTCCTGCTCCAGGCTTAGAATGCCTCCATCACGCCTCAGCGGCACTGCTCCCATGTTAATAACAATTACAGCTTAAAAGCTCTACATCAAAGTTAGCTGACTCAAATGGGCAGTGGGATTTCTCTTCTAACAGAATATGTGTCTTCCATTGGTAAAACTGAAACTAAACCCATAGATTCCAACTCATGTGACCCAGTAGTAAAGCAGGGTCTATATGACACAAAAACAAACATAGAAATCACATATATTATAATGAAATTCCTTCAAGCAGGATTTCCCAATTCTTGAATGTTATACGGAGGGAATTAGCCATTGTTGAAGGTTAACGCACAGGTAAGCCCAATGGCTATAGACACCACCTTCTGCCAGGACAAGTTAAATAACTCCCATTCTCATATGAGGATAAAATATGAATAATGGTAACACCTATTTCTTGGGGTTGTTGTAACTATTAAATGAGATATGCATAGAAAATTCTTCAATCAATATTTAACACTTGAAACATACTCAATAATTGCTGGCTGTTATACTTATTGGAGCCCGTGGGTGGTGCAAACAGTTAATGTGCTCGGCTACTAACCAAAAGGTTGGAGAATCAAGTCAACCCAGAGGTGCCTTAGAAGAAAGACCTGGTGATCTACTTCCAAAAAATCAGCCATTGAAATCCCTACGGAACACGGTTCTACTCTGACACATATGGGGTCACCATGAGTTGGAGTCAACATTATGGCAACTCGTTATTGTAATAATTATAATCTTTTTCATCGGACTCAATGTAATAAAACTGCTTTATAGAACTTCACTTGGTCCTTCTACAAGCTGGTCCGCCTCTGATGATGCTTTTTGAGTCCTCATTCTGTTTTAAGCACTCACCTAAACAACTTTGTGTTCAACTCAAAGACAGGCCATGTTATAATCTTCTTTGTATCCTGGTGTTCCTTCATGGTGCTTGTGTCTTGGAAATCCATCTCTGACCTTCAATAGCTGGGCCGCTGTTCAACTGGAATTTCTGAGTGACTGATAAAATATTAATATGTATGCTGGTGTGTCCATTTTTTCTTATTCTATTTATTCATACCTACTGACTATGGTTATATCATCCCAATTTTGCTTTTGTGAGCTTTCCAATCTTCTTGAACCATCTTCCCTTTGAAGTATTGGGTCTAAATTTTCTCTGATTTTCTTAAAAATATGCCTTCTTAATATCCAAGTTTATGTCTGACCTCCCTAGCTCATATGAAGTGATTTATTTCCCCACGGTTCCTTTCCTTTCCACTTCACAACTCCACCCAAGATGGGACTGTCTTTTGCTGCATTCTAAACTCTTTGGGAGATCGTAGTGTCTGTTGGGCAAGCCAAGAAATAATCTGATGCTCTGCTTTTCAATGAATGAGATTTTTATTGTTCAAGATGATAGTGTCTTGCCTCTGATGGACCAGCTTTGTATGTAGTTATATGGGACCATAGGACTTAACCTGATTTTCTTCCCTGTGGAAGCTTCTGCCGATCACCAGGCACTACTTCCATTTCCTTCTTCCACTCAGCCTCCATGGAGTTTAGCTTCTCCATTTTAGTTAGAGATGTTTCTGTCTCTCCCTCAAATATCAGTTTCAAACCTCCCTTTTCACATGAGTGAGCGTCCTGCCAAGTAAGTTCCTCCTTCCCCACCCTCTGCCAAGAGCCTATCATTACTCCATTCTGATCTTTGGCCCAGAAAAATAATCCTGCTCTTGGATGCCATCAGCCTTCTCACTCTTCTGAAAAACTCGCAACTAACCAAAAAGGTGAAGCCATCTTGACACATGCACACGCAGGCGCGCACGCACGCGCACACACACACACACACACACACACACACAAAAGTATTCCCTCCTTCCTTTCTTAACCGAACTTCTGTAATAACTGGTCAGCTCTCCAAGCCTCCTTTTCCTACGCACACACTTCTTTCACCCCCTGCAGTCTCACTTCCAATCGTACCCTCTGCTGAAGATGGCAAAAAGCATAGACTTTGGAGTCCAGTAAAACTAAAACACCAAACTGGTTGCTTGCAAGTCGACTCCAACTGTGGCGACCCCATGTGTGTCAGAGTAGAAGTGCACTCTGTAGGGTTTTCAATAGCTGATTTTTCAGAAGTAGATGTTACTTTGAGGACTAAGGTGCATCTGACCCAAGTCATGGTATTTTCAGTCACCTCATATGCATGGGAAAGCTGGACAATGAGTAAGAATGACCGAAGAAGAATTGATACCTTTGAATTATGGTCTTGGCAAAGAATATTGAATATACCATGGACTGCCAGAATGAACAAATCTGTCTTGGAGGAAGTCAGAATGCTCCTTAGAAATAAGGATGGCAAGACTTTATCTCATGTACTTTGGACATGTTTTATTAGGAGGGACCAGTCCCTGAAGAAGCATATCATGCTTGGTAAAGTAGGGGGTCAGTGAAAAAAGAGAAATGCCCTCAACAAGATGGATTGACACAGTGGCTACAGCAATGGGCTCAAACATAGTAATGATTATGAGAACAAAGCAGGACTGGGCAATGTTTCATTCTTCTTGAGTCAGAACCGACTCGACAGCACCTAACAACAACAGATTGCCAAGCCTTTCTTCCATAGTGCCTCTGGGTGGTTTCAAACCTCCAGCCTTTCAGTTAGCAGCCGAGTATGTTAACCATTTGCACCACCCAGGGAACCCTGGAGTCAAATAAATTTGGGTTAAATAACCACCACTCCATCCCTCAAGGAAGCCTTTCCTGCCCCCACCCCCTCCAAATCCTGCTATTATAGATGCTCAGAGCCCCTGGGCTTCTTCTGACCTAAGGCAAGTTACCCAACTAAGTCTCCTTCCCTTGGTCTGTAACACAGAAAGAATGACACCCAGAATTGGGAGATTGGAATGCGATAATATTCGCCAAGCACCCAGGACAGTGCCTGGCCCATACTTTAAAAAAAAAAAAAAAAACCATTGCCATCGAGTCGATTCTGACTCATAGCGACCCTATAGGACAGAATAGAACTGTCTCATAGGGTTTCCGCATCCCATAGGGAACGACTGGTGGTTTCAAACTGCTGGCCTTTTGGCTCCACTTGCACCACCGGCCCATAGAGGTGCTTGAAACCAGTTGCCATTGAGTCGATTGCAACTCATGGTGACCCCCGTGTGTCAGGGTAGAACTGTGCTCCACAGGGTTTTCTATGGCTGATTTTTCAGAAGTAAATCGCCAGGCCTTTCTTCTGAGGTGCCTCTGGGCAGACTCAAACTGCCAACCTTTCAGATAGCAGCCAAGTGCATTAACCACTTGCACCACCCAGGACTCCAGCAGGGGCTTACTAATTGTTATTTCTCATCTCCCTCCCGCTCCCGGCTCACTTATGCTCTCTTCTTTAATGGCTCTATCTTCTCTTCTCTCTTATCTCCCCACCACTTTGGCCCTGTTTCTACACTCTTGTAGAAATGAAGCTCTTCCAGCCCCTCTCTGAGGATAACTCTCCAATGTCTGTCTTCAGCCATGAGTTGGGCTCCATTCCTGCATTACCTCCTGTCCGTGGTACATTTCCACTCAGAGGTCAATCCAGCCTCCAAGTGACCCAATTTTGAAATCATCTTGTTCGCTGCCAAATCAGGTGACCTTTCCTGTTTCTCTTTTTCTGTTAACAACACAGCCACGTGAGGAGCTGTTGAAGGAAATGGGGGTGTTTGTGAACAAGACTAAATCTGAAAGGAGGGTATTTTAGTTATCTAGTGCTGCTATAACAAATATCACAAGTGGGTGGCTTCAACAAACAGAAGTTTATTCTCTCACAGTCTAAGAGGCTAGAAGTCCAAATTCAAGGCTTCAGCTCCAGGGGAAGGCTTTATCTTTTGGCTCTGGAGGAAGGTCCTTGTCATCAATCTTCCCCTGAACCAGGAGCTTTTCAGTTGAGGGACCCTGGACCCAAAGGATGTGCTATGCTCCTGGCCCTTCTTTCTTGGTGGTATGAGGTTCCCATGTGTCTCTGCTCGCTTCTGTCTTTTATATCTCAAAAGAGATTGGCTTAAGACACAATCTAATCTTGCACATCTCATCAACATAACTGCTGCTAATCCTTCGCATTAACATCATAGTAATAGGATTTACAACACACAGGAAAATCACGTCAGATGACAAAATGGTGGACAGTCACACAATACTGGGAATCATGGCCCAGCCAAATTGGTACACATATTTTTCGGGGACACAATTCAATCCATGACAGGGGCCATGGGTTCAGTTCTCAAATTAGCTGTCCTATAGAAGAGGTAATAGAAGGACTCTCCAGAAGTCTTCACAGTAGGTTAAACAGAGGCACGTGTGAGCTTAGTCAAGGAGAAGCATTCAAATAAAAAACTGTTCGACGATAGGAGTTGCCCAGGGACATGATGAAGTGGAGGTAAGTGGCCAGGGATCAGGGAAACAGAATGACTCCTACAGTGATCATATTAAAGCATAGGGTAAGGACAACTGTCATCTCCTCATATTCAAGAGGTTTCCATAGGCATGACCCTTTACAAACTACAGAGGACAGGACTTCTAGAAGTATATACCTCGACCTGAAGGACTCCTATTGTATTTAAATTTGTAATATATCACAACTTTTTATGGGACTTATCTATGCTTGAGGATAGAATCTGGGGAGAAGGGAGCTGGATGCACTTAAGGACAGTTATTTTAAAATATAGACCTGATCATGCTTGAAACCTTCAGTGGTTTCTCATTGCTCTGAAGAGATAAACTACAACCCTTGTGGTGACCCTCAGAGTCTGCTGTCTGCCCACTTCACCAACTCACTTTGGGCCCCTGCTCCGGGCTCTCCTCACATGGCCTTCTTAGGCCCTTGCTCCTTCCAGTCTCGAGTCCTTTGTCCCTCCATCTGGTTAACTCTTGCCTATCCTTAGCTCTCTGCTCAAACACCACTTCCTTGAGGCAACCTTTCTCAACCTCCCAGGCTACATCCCCCTGTTATAGGTACTGATAGGAATCTGTACTTCTGTAGGGTGAAGAATTACTTTACCTAAGTAATTTGGTCTTTTCCCCTGGCTTCTAGGAAGTAATCTCTAAACGCTTAGAATTTTCCAAGTGATCAAAGTGCCTGTGTTATTTAAGGAGGACTTAAGACCACATCTGAGAGGTTATGCTAATGAGATGACTTGGGTTGCCAAGCACTTGACCTCTGGGGAGATGAGGGGGTCTGGAAATTTAGTTCACCTATGTGGCCAATGATTCAATTAGTCATGCCTGTATAATGAAACCCCAATAAAAACTCTGGACACTGAAGCTCAAGTGAGCTTCCTGGTTGGTGACATTGATACACCAGGAGGGTAGTGCATCCTTGAGGATGTGGAAGCTGTGCGTTTGGGACCCTCCCAGACTTTGCTGTATGTGTCTCTTCTTTATGCTGGTCCTCATTTGTATCCTTTTTGCTATAATAAAACAATCATGAGAATAATGCTTTCCCGAGTTATCTGAGTCATTCTAACGAATTATCAAACCTGAGGAGGTAGGGGGAACCCTCCAATTTTTAGCCAGCAAGTCAGAAATGTGGGTGCCCTGGGGACCTCCAAGCTATGGCTAGTGTCTGAAGTCTTGGGGGGACATGGCATTCTGGAGGACTGTGCCCTTTAACTATGAGATCTGACTTAGGTCCAATTGGTTGGGGTCAGAAGAATAAGAACTGCCATTTGCAGTCTGTGTCAGAGAAGACATTTAAAGTTGATGTCAGAAGACACATCTTACCTTCTCATTGGTTGTCATTTTCACAGTTATAATTAATTGTGGGATTAAATTGCTGTTGATATGAGCTCTGCAAAGGCAGGGTCCTTCTTACCTTGTTCACTGCTCTATCCCCAGCACCTAGTAGGTGCTCAATAAATATCTGTTAGAAAAATGAATAAATGCAAGTAAGAAGACACAACTCACAGAGTGGAAGCTGTGTATGGCCACTTTCAGCCCAGGATTCTTCATTTCAATGATTCTAATATTAGGGCCAGAAGCGCAGACTTCATCATTAGCTTTCCTTTGCCTTCATCTCTTATAAGTACTCAAACCCCAGATCCTGTTGACTGTTACTGAAAAATGCATTCTTTTTCTCCTATATCACGTTGCTTCCTGTAGGAGCTTCCTATTTCTACTCTGCTCTTCCTCAGCCTGCCTTATAGATCACTCCCGATTTGTCTAAAACAGTGGTTCTCAAATCGAGCCAGGCTCAAGTTCATCCCCTGTGGAGCCTACTGAAAATATGTCTGCAGAGACCTGTCAGTGGGTCTGGAATGAGGTTTAGGAATCTGTTTTTCCCAAGTGATTCTGATGTGCTCACAGGCTTGAGAACCGCTGTTCTAATGCACTGCTTTTGCCACAGCCCTTGACCCTGCGGAGATACCTTCTGGGCCCCCTGTTGTCTACTGCCTTTCACACTTGCAGCTAAGGTACCACTAGTGGCAGAGGCAGAGGAGAAATGAAGTGGGACTCTGGGGTCTGGGTCTGTTACCCAAAATGGCCTTTTGAAAGCTTGAAATGTCTCATTTTATCTTCTAAAAGCTGTGCAAAAAAATTTGTTGTATTCTAGGCCATAATATATTTGTGCCTGTTTTGATATAGAAATAATCTCCGCCCTCACCTTCCCCCCCCTAAAAAAAACTGAAAAATGGACCCTCCAGAGATGCCTGTGTTTATCTCAGGGCTTCTCCCTCCCCACCATGCCTTCTCCCGGAGACTCCCAGGGTGTGTGAACTTCAGCATGAGAAGCATGGACTTCCAATAAATGTCCCACATCACAGTGGCAGAGTGGAAATGGGTCTGAACATGGGAGCAGAACTCCCACATCCTAGCCTCAGCTCGGCCACTTGCGTCAAGATGAGAACGTACATTGTTATAAAGCTTTTTAACTTCTAGAAGCATTTTCCCAGTCACCAGTTGTATTTGTCTCAGCTAAGCATCAGGATGTGGAGCACCCATGAAGTGCTCGGTGCAGACACTGGGCAACCTCTGGTGGGCATCCATCTTCTCACTTAGCAGTCGTTCACTGGGGGAGCGCTATGGGCAAGAAGGAACCCGTGTAATAGGAGGATTCATCAGACAGGAATTAACCACCAAAGGCCTTCCTCTGGGGACCCTTCCAGCTCTGAGTTCCTCCTCTGTGGCTTCTCCCAACTCTGGCAGCAGTCCTGTGAAGTGGACAACAGGGACATTGTCCCCATTGGACAGATGTAAAAGCTGAGGTTAAGAAAGATGACTCTGTACTTTCCTCTCCCCGAAAGAGCAGCTCAGCGTCACCTCCCTGTGAAAACTTCCCTGCCACATACCCCCCACAATCCTACCTCCACCCTGACTCTGGGTCACCGCCACCTTCCTCATTCTTGGCTTTTAGAATATTGTTTTGCAGAATAGTTAGAGGTCAACATCTACATCTGTATGTGTCCGGAGGACTGGGACTGTTTTTTGCATCATATTCCCAGTGTCTAACATATGCTGTTGTTAGTTGCTGTCACGTCAGCTCCTACTCATGGCGACTCCATGTTCGGCAGAACAAAACGTTGCCCAGTCCTGCACCATGTTCATGGTCATTGAGATGCCCAAGTCCATTGTTACAGCTACTGTGTATTTTGAGTGCCTTCCAACCTAGGGAACTTAACTTCCAGCACTATATCAGACAATATTTTATTGTTATCCATAGAGTTTGCACTGGCTGATTTTTTTAAGTAGATTGCCACACCTTTCTTCCTAGTCTGTCTTAGTCTGGAAGCTCCACTGAAACCTGTCCACCATCGGTGACCCAGCTGGTATTTGAAACACCCACTGACACTTAGCTTCCAGCTTCTAGTATCATAGCAACGTATAAGCTACCACAGTACAACACACTGGCAGACTGGTGGTGGATCTAACACACAGCAGATGGTTGATAGGAATAATCAAAAGCTACTTTTATGGCACACCCACTGTAAGTCAGACAGTTTATACACATTGAGTCATTTAATTCTCTCAACAGTCACGAAGTAGGTACTATCATTAACCCCATTTTACAGGTGAGGAAACTGAGGCTTTGAAAGGTCAATTTATGTACTCAGACCTGCGCACCTCCAAACCTAAGCTCTTTATCATGGACCTCTGCTGATTCTCCATGAGTGCTGGAGGGTCGGTCCTGGGTCAATCAGATGAAGGACTTGCTAGGTAAGCCACATGCCTTACGAGGTAAAAATAGGGAAATCACAGGACTTAGAAGGTAAAGATACTAGGGAAGTCACAAGGGCTTACGAGGTAAAGATTTCAAGGTGGAGATGGATCGATGCTGAGAAGGGGAGAGGAAGGGGTCTGAACAATTCCAGAAGCCAACCTCAGTCAGTGAACGGGTACAGCCCGGCCACTGGCGTAAGGTTTCATTTCTTACCATTCACACTTTCTCCCTGCAGCCCTCAGAGTTCTGGTGTTTAGAACTCAAGAAGCTCTCATCCTCCTGGATCTAACAATGAGAGCGTCCCAGGAGGGCCCCGGCAGGGTTTGTCCTCGATCTAAAATTCCATTTGGGGAATACCAGCCAAGCCCCAATTGGGGTTGAGGGACAGAGCCGTCAGGGCGTGGTTCTTCTCCCTGGCACAGCTGTCAGGCTGTGGCGCGCAGGGGCAGAGGTGACACCGCATTGCAGACATTCCAGCTCTGGGGAATTTACCAACAGCAGGTCCAGCAGGAGGCAAACCCGGGAGCTTTTTATAGCCTTCTAACAGCCTAGAGGAAAACTGATCTCCAAGAGAGAAATGGGGGCACGCGTCTTTTCTAGGCACCGTTCCCTTAGCCGTGTAGTCCTTAGATGCCCACAACCCAAACTTTGGGCAGGAGTCACTGCTGAGTGAGCAATGTGTGTGGTGGAAGCGCACTCACTCTCAGGGGCCCGGGAAACAGGGATCCCAACCCAGTTCCTTGAATCCTCTCTTTGTGCCTCAGTTGCCTCTCTTGTCAGGTTGAAATATCATAGTCCAGGAATCAGCAGACCTTGGCCCTGGCCAAGTCCATTCTGCCACGTGTTTCTGTAAATAAAGTTTTATTGGAACACAGCTTTTGGAGCCCTGATGACATAGTGGTTCAGAGCTCAGCTGATAACCAAAAGGTCAGCAGTTCAAATCCACCAGCTGCTCCTTGGAAACCCTGTGGAGCAGTTCTGCTCTGTCCTGTAGGGTCACTATGAGTTGGAATCGACTCGACGGCAACAGTTTGGTTTTTTTGGTTTTTTGTGGCTTTCACACTAGAAAGGCAGAGTTGAGTAGTTGCAAGAGATACCCTGTGTCCCCACAAAGCCTAAAATATTTACTATCTGGTGCTTTACAGAAAAAGTTTGTAGACCCCTGAATTAGGCTGTAGTGAGATTAGAAGTGTCTGCATGTAGAACTGTGGCGAGAAGGATTCTGAGGTTGAGCCAGACTGGAGAATGAAGCAGTGTCCTTAAACCATACAAGAGTAGCGTCGGAAGGACCCCAGGACACCAAACCATCTCGAGCAACAGAGCTACCCTGGTTGAAGTGGGAACGGGAATGCTGAGTGCAGCCCTCTGCATCCCACCTACTCCCTAGGCAGCCCCTACAGAAGTACATAGATCCCATAGGCCCCTCCAGAAAGGAGTTTGAAACCCACTTATCTAATCCTATGCCCCTCATTTTGCAAATGGTAAACTGAGGCTCAAGGGCAGCATCATGCCTAAGATCGTATGATGGACTCCCAGCCAGCTTTCCACACAACCACTAACATGGTGACAAGGTATTAACAGAGCGTAGACATATCGCTGCCAGGGAGAAAACCTGTCCAGTGGCTTTGCAGAGCCTCAGGGCTGTCATTGGTGCATGGTGGCCATGACGTGCTCTTGCTAACCCAGTGGCCCATGGAGGTTCGGAGGTGGGACTTGGCCAATACACATTGCAGATACCTCCCCATGCTGAAACAAACAAACAAACAAAAAAAAAACCAGTTGTCATCAAGTCAGTTCCAACTCCTGGCAACCCTATGTGTTTCAGAGTAGAACTGCCTGCCTCCATAGGGTTTTCATGGCTGTGACCTTTCGGAAGTAGATCACCGGCCTTTCTTCCCAGACACCTCTGGCTAGATTCAAACTGCCAACCTTTTGGTTAGTAGCCAAGGGCTTAACCATTTGCACACAGCGGTTTAATTGAGGCTTGGGAAGCCTTTTTTAGCTGAGAGCATCAGAGCCAAAAGAAGAAAATAAAACTTGAACTGGGACCATATTAAATTTTTTTTTTTATTGATACTAAGACACATTTTTTAAAATCAGGACCTATCTTACAATTGACATATCAATTTACTCATTTCTTCTTCCCCCCGCCAAAAGCCATTATTAAATAGATAAAAACATCTTCAAATCGGTGTCATCTTAGAACGGAGAAATTATGATAATTTATACTAAAGCTTTCTTTGAAGATGGAATCCGATTTATTCATTTGTAGAATAAATATTTACTCTTCCTGCCCGTTCTTGTCAAAGGGCTTGCTGAGAGCAGGTCCCACTGATGTGAAACCAAGGGGGATTTTTTTAGCTCCACTTGAACAAAGAGGAGAACTGATCTGGGAGTGTGCGGGGAAGCCAGGGAGACAGATTGTCTTTCCCCACCACCAGCCAGCGGCCAGGTGCAGCTCTGAGGAGTTGCAAAGGGAAGTTCAGGGTCCCGGCACCCAGGAACCTACTAGTGTGGCAGAGAAAGTAAGACTTGTCACAATGCCTGTGACATGAAGTCATCTGCCTAGTGTCCACCAAAGAGAATATATAAGGGACTGGGGGTTCGAAAAAAGGAGCCTGGTGGGACAACAGTTAAGTAAGTGTTCAGCTGCTAACCAAAAGATTGGTGGTTCCAACCCACCCATCACTTCCAGGGGCCAAAGATCTGGTGATCTGCTCCTGTAAAGATTACAGCCGAGGAAACCCTATGGGGCAGTTCTGCTCTGTCACATGGGGTCGCAATGAGTCAGAATCGACTCGATGGCACCTAACAACAAAGGAGTTCGAGGAACACTTTCCAGCCACGAACCTCAGGAACCCTAGGGGAATGGAATTCCAGGCTGGGAAAATCAGGAGAATGGAAAATGGGGACAGAGCCCTGGTGGTGCAGTGGGTAAGCGCTCGGCTGCTAACCAGAAGGTCAGCAGTTCAAACCCACCAGCCACTCCACAGGAGAAAGATGTGACATTCCGCCTCTGTAAAGATTACGGCCTTGGAAACCCTATGGAGCAGTTCTACTCAGTCCTATCGTGTTGCTATGAGTCGAAATCAACTCGACGGCAACGGTTTTGGTCTTGGGGTTTGTTTTTTGTTTTTTTTTTTTTTCTTTGGCAAATGGAGGGCATGGATGTCCGCTCAGGATGCTAAGCAGGTCAGCGTGCCTAGAGCCCAGAGAGGTAAAGAGACATTAAAGGGAGTCTCCATGTCCTTCTACAGAAGTAAGGCCTTATCTTCCAAGTTCCTAACTGGGAGTGTCCCAGCCCCTTAAAGGCTGTGTTGCTTGTGATTTGTAACTAATAATAGAAGCAGATAACGCAGTAGCTGAGTGCCTTGGCTGCAGTGTCAGATTGCCCAGGTTTGAATCCTGGCTCTACTCCTTCTCCTTAACCCCCTAAGTTTCTTCCACTGAAAGGAAGAATTGGATCCATGCAGGGAAAGCACTCAGCAGGTAGAAAGCATTCAATTAAAAACAAAAACTAATGCTGAAGTACAGGTTTGTAAATGATTGCCTTTCTTAATAAATTAGAGAGGAACCCAAGTCATCTCTATAAACCTTGAAAGGGATAGAATTACAGGGGAACTGGGCATAAGCCACAGGGAGCATACAGAGCATGTGAAGATCTTTCATCATCAGTGTCAAAGCTCTGGAGAGCTCTTGAAGAGTTTGAGGGAGGGAGTTATGATAAGTGCTGCAATTTGGGGAAATTATTAAGGCCAGCTGTGAGCTTATGTTAGCGTAGAAAGGGAGAGGTTGGAAAGAGGTGACCAGTTAGGAGCTGTAGCAGATATTTCAGGTGAGCAGCAGACTGCGTAAGGTTAATTCACCTTGATGTTTAAGTTAAGAACCAACCAAAAAAAAAAACCCAAACCCCTTGCCATCGAGTCATTTCCGACTCATGGCGACCCCATGTGTTAACAGTAGAACTGTTCCATATGGTTTTCTTGGGCGTAATCTTTACAGAAGCAGATCGCCAGGCCTTTCTTTCATGGTGCTGCTGGTTGAGTTTGAACCACTAACCTTTCAGTTAGCAGCCAACTGCAAACCATTTTGAGCCACCCAGAGACCTAACTTAAGAACAGGGGTGTAAAAAACTTTAAACTGTGTACATTTTCAAATAGAGTTGATTGTACAGAGTTGACTAGCCTAATGGGGCAATGAGGGGCGCTGGTGGTGCATTAATTAAGTGCTTGGCTTATAACCGAAAGATTAGCAGTTTCAACCCCCCAGCTGCTCCTTGGAAGAAAAGACCTGAGGATCTGCTCCGTAAAGATTTCGGCCTAGGAAACCCTATGGGTTTCTACTCTGTCATACAGGGTCGCTACGAGTCGGAATCAACTTCAGGCCCCCCAACAACAACAACAATGGGACAGCAAAGGAGACATTTGTCTGGGACTCTTCAATAGTCGAGACATTCATTCCCATAACTTTCAAGCATCACTTTCTTGGATGCCCACATCCAGCTCTGAAGGCAGGAATCACCCCAGCGGTGTCCTGCAGCTGCCCTGGGTGGCTGGGTTCCCTGGAGGGTAGATTCCTGGGAGCCTGGCCCAGAACCAAATCCAGGGTTAGCCCTGGGAGGCCTTTGCAGGGGAGGGGGAAGGAAGGAAGGGAGGGAGGGAAGAGGAGGGACTTCCTACCTGGGAAGGCAGTCAGGCTGGCCATTCTGAGCCTGCCCTTTAGCCTCCCACATAGAATATCTAGACTAACCCTTATGCAATGTTTCAGTCCCCTGTGATCACTAACAACATTAATCGTAATAACAAACCTTTACAAAATGATTAATACATGCCTGACACAATGCTTAACACTCTTCATACACTATCTCCCTTTCTCCTCATTACAACCCTCTGCTTTTATCATCTGTTTTACAGATGAGAGAACTGAGGCTGGGTGGAGTGACATCACCTGCCTGGGGCTGCTGGGCAAGGGAGGGCAAAGCCCAGGTTTGATTCTGGGTGTTTCTGACCTCGCTTGCCTAGTGTCTCAACTACCCACTGGCTTTTCCCCTGCTCCTCTGCCAGGGGTCTGTCCCACTGTGGCACAACCCCTCATAGAAGGGCCGTCTCCCTCTCTTCTTAGTTCAGATTGCTAGAAAATTCTTCTATACGGTGAACCAAGTACTGTGTTCTTGGAGCTGCCACCCATTGGTCCAGGTCTGTCCTCCAGGGCCCCAGGGAACCAGTTTGCTCCACCACCCCCATGATCCCTTCCATTCTTGGAGACAGTTGTCATAGGCAGGATTTATGGACCCCCTTTGTCTGTGAGCCCCTCGTCTGAATTCTGGGTTATTGGTTAATGCCGCCCTGATGCACCTGCTCTGTACCTATTACTGTGCTGGACACTGGGTGACTGTAGTGAATATTAAGTCAGTCACTATCCCTCAAGGCTTCACAGTTTAACGGAGAAGGACCCTGAACAAGTCATCTGCTCTAGAGGGCAGAGCAGGGTGACCTCACCTGTCCAGGAAGGCAGGATGGACTTCCTGGAGGAAGTGGGATCTAAACCAAGACTCAAAGGATGAATGGGCACTGTCTGAGGAATGGGGAGATTTTGGGTAACGATAATAGTCAGCTTGGTATGCATCAGGAACAGTTCTAAGCACTTTACACAGTATCTCACTGGTTGCTCACGACAACCGTGTGAGATGTAGGTATTATTATTCCCATTTTGCAGATGAGGAAACTGACACAAAGAGAAATAACTTGCCTGAGGTCACAACAACTCGTTGGGGTGGCACTTGGAAGAAAATAGGCCATGTAGAAGAATCACCATGGACAAACAGCATTGAGATGGGTCTCAGATATTGAAAATATGCCAGATCTTTTTCCTGTGGAGCAGCTGATGGGTTCTAATCGCCAGCCTTTCAGTTCACAACCAAATGCTTTAACCACTGCACCACTAGGGCTCCGTAAATAATAATAGTATTTAAAAAAAAAAAAACACCTCCACTGAACAGAGCAAAGCTAAGTACTGTGTTCATATTAGTGCAGGCTGAGGGTCTGTTGGTGATTTTCTGGTTCCTTTATCACACTGAGGTTTCTATGAGCTGATTGTTAGCCTAATCCTTGGCTTTTCTGAATGGGGATGCTATTAAACCTCATCTCCTGAGCCCTACACGTGTTCTTTGTTTATTAGGGGGTTGGGGGGGGGGAGGTGGGATATATACTCTTAATCACACTTTACCTATTCACAAAACTTGACAGTTTACAGAGTGCTTTCTCTCGCCTCCCACAGACAGTGTTGGACTTGTGTCTCACTCACAACAGGCCTGTAATGTAGGCAACACAGTTATCATCATCATCCCACCCTAAAGTTCAGGAAATCAAGGCTCAGAGACATGAAGCCACTTGCCCAAGGTCACACAGCCAGTTAGTGTGGAGCTGCAGCTTGAACCCAGGGCTTCTGGCTTCAATGCCTGTATTCACTCCACCGCACCAAAACACAGTGTACACTGGCTGAGAGGCCAGGAAGCTTCAAACCATGACACCTGTGACCTCCAGCAAGTTCCTTAACCTCTCTAGGCCTGTTTCCTGTCAATAAAACTGAGACGAGTTGCTACCATATAGGGTTGCAGTGAAGATTAAAGGAGATAATAAGCACAGAGTGTTAGGCACAGAGAATATTCCAACAGTGGAATATTATACAGTAGTCAAAATGAATATAGTACAGTGACAAGCAGCAATAGACATGAATCTTAGTGATATAACATTAAAAGAAAAAAGTCATTCACAAAAGATTACCTATAGTTTATACCCTTTTAGAAACTTTAAAACAACTAAAATTTAAAATATATATATGTTTCCCATCCAAGGCACAACAACTGGTCTCTATTCACTTGGAACAAAAGAGGAAGAATGAAAGTCAGCAGTCAAAGGAGGATATGGAGTATGTGGCTAACTGCCTCCATAAAGAACTGCCTCCTTTGCCATGAGACCAGAAGAACTGGATGGTGCCTGGCTAACATTACTAAACATTTTGATCAAAGATTCCATAGAAGAATCCTGATCAAAAGGGGGAAAATGCAGAACAGAATTTCAAATTGTCATGGACTCTAGACTTCCTGGATGAACCCCTGAAACTGTTGCCCTGAGAGAAACTTTAAACCTTAAACCAAAACTATCCCCTGATGTCTTCTTAAAACCAAACAACAGTTTAGCTTAACTAGTAAAAAAAGGTTTGCCTTGAGCATTATGCTCTTTTAAGAACTATCTATATGGGATCAAATTGATAAGAGCAACTTGAAAGATTAGATAGGAACCATAGGGGGCAGTGAGTTTATGTTAATGGAGGAACAGCTCAGAAAAGGAGGGTGAAATGGTTACACAGCTTGAAGAATGTAATCAGTGTCACTAAATGGTACATGTAGAAACTGTTGAATTGGTGTATATTTTGCTGTGTATATTCTCAACAACAACAAAATAAATAAAATTACTTAAAAAATTGTAAAATGTATTTTTTTTTCAGGAGTACATATAGTGCCACAAAACTATATACAAAGGAAAGCAAGAGTATGATGAACACAGCATTCAGGAGGATAGGTTGGGTAGGGGAGGCAGGTGGGTGGGATCATGTAGTTAGATGTAAGATATTGCCATATTGCTTTGAATGGTAGGTTTGCAGGTGCTTATTACATCATCAGAGTCCCAGAGTGATGCAGACGGTTAAGCGCTTGACTACTGACCAAAAGATTAGGGGTTTGCAGCCACCCCGAGGTGCCTCGGAAAACAGTCCTGGCCATCTGCTTCTGAAAGGTCACAGGCTTGAAAATCCTATGGAGCAGTTCTGCTCTATACACGTGGGGTTGCCATGGTCAGAATCAACTCAAAGGCAACTAACAATAACAATTACATTATCAAAAATAATTGATTATATAAATAAATAAAAGTAGGACATGCATAGACCAGTATCTCATGAAACAAGGATTGGTTCATGTTTGTCCACCTGAGGTCCTATTTAAAAAAAAAAAGTGTTAGATACAGCACCCAGCATATAAGAAGCATTTAATAAATGTTGGCTGAAATTCTTCGATGTCTTTACTATTATCTGTACACATCTAGATACCCCTAGCCAGAGGCCCTGGTGTCTCCCAGGACTGTTGACAAAACGAGTCTCTCAAACTCAGACTTCTGAGCAGCCGAAAGCCCCAGCGCCATCCAGCCTTCAGGCCAGGCACCCATGCCGGGAATGGACCTGGCTGGTTCATCCTGATCAATGAACACCAGTGAGAATGCTCACAGGGAGCTCACTGCTGGTTCCAGCAAGCTCTAGGGATAGGGGATCCCTGTTAGAAGGAAAGGTCTGGAAGTTATTATAATGCAACAATTAAAAGTTTAGCTCTAGCATTGAGTCTAGGCTTTAATCTTAGTTCTGCTAGCTGTGTGCCTTTGGATAAATGATTGTGCCTTTCTGAGCCTCAGCTGGTTCTTTTGTAAAATAGGGGCTAAAAACAGTACTTACCTCACAGAGTCATCAAGAGGATTAAATGAGGCACCTGGAACTTCACTCAAGAGCTGCCTTTATTTATCATTGGGTGTCTCAGGCCAATGCACGTGTCTGCTTCTGTTTCCCCAAGCCTCTGATGAAGGAGATAGGGCAGACAGCTAAAACCGGAAACAGCTGCCATCTTGCGTGGAGGGTGAGCATGTGTGTGTCACAGTTTTCCACTTCCTCCTGGAACCATTTCCTTTGTGAGCTAAACAGGGAGAAATCTGCAGACAACGGAACAATTCTGGGAGAGCACAGTCCCACAGCCAAAAGTTATTTCCTCGGAAGTCAGTGGCTCGCTCCCACCCCTCCTGTGAGGCAGACCACCCCCCAGTGGTCTGAAAATGGCTTGATGAGAAAAAACTTCAAGCTTCCTGCAGCAGCCCAGAGCTGGGAAACAAGGTGCCTCTGAAGAGTAGGCCTCCTAATGGATAAGAGGAACCTGGGCAGAGCTGCTTTTAAGAAGGTCAGTGAAGACCCAGGGCTCCTTTAAGCCTGTCTCCGTGGTCTGACTGTTGGGAAGAGTTATTGTTGTTAGTTGCCATCTGGTTGAGTCACCCAGAAACCATGGCCTGCTTCCCCACTGACCCACAATCGCCATGATGTCTAGCCTCCCCATCTTCCTGAAACAACAGTACGTCAGAGAACTGTGCTATTCTACCATTCCTAATAATAATCCCTGCCGTTTACAAACCTTTCCCCAGCTATTCCCCATTTCCTCTCATAAACACCTCACAGAAGAGGAAAATGACACTCCCAAAACCCACTGTCATCAAGTCAATTCTGATTCATAGCGACCCCATAGGGTTTCCGAGGCTGTGCATCTCTGCGGAAGCAGACTGCCACATCTTTCTCCCGTGGAGCCACTGGTGGTTTTGAACCACTGACGTTTCAGTTAGCAGTCAATCACTTTAACCACTGCACCACCAGGGCTTCTTAAACGATGCTCCGAGGGGCTAAATAACTTACCCAAATTTACACACTAGTACTAAGTGGGAGGAGTTAGAACCCAAACCTCTGATACTAAATCCCCAATTCTTCCCACTCTCCCTTACCACCTCCCTTCCTCATGAATGTTTCTGTGTTTCTGTCCTGTAGAGTCAAACTTACACTATTCTCTTCAACATAAAAGGATATTCAGTTTCCTGCAATCACTAATTAACACACACAAAAGCCTTCCATGGTGACCTCACTACCCTTGCTCTCCCTCACACACGAGCTATATTTAACTCCTGGAAAGCAATAAGCACTAAGGCATTGGCTTTGCAGCTGGATTTTTTTTTTGCTGCTGCTTTTTCATTCTTTTCCAGCCTGCGTGAACCATGGTCTTTCTTATACGCTCTGGTACACACTCTGGGACAACAGGAAGTGTTTGTTTTAGTGATAAACAATGCTGTCTCCCCGTCGTTCTGCCCACTGTTTGGCCTTCACTTGGACTCAGAGAGAAGTGCTTTTAAATTCAAAGGAAGGAAGTGAGATGTCCGCCTGGCCCCAGCTGGGTGGATTTGCAGCAACTTGGAAAAGACTGTAGGCAGGGGAGGGAGAGATTTCTGAGCCCACTAAGGGAAGCAGCAACTCTACCAACCTCACCTGTGGAGCTGGTCCTCTCTGAGGGAGACAGAAGCTCCTGAAGGAGCACTGGGGGTGGCATCACCAAGGAGCTCCTCAGTGTTCTTCCTATTCTCCAGGCTTCAGTTCCCACACCTGTGAAATGGGGCAACCCACCTTGTCGTAATAATTAAGTTATGTAAATAATACATGTAAAACTTTTAAAACAGGGTATAACTTACAGGAGTAATAGAAGAATAATATAAATAGCTAATATTTATTGAGAATTTACTGTGTGCCAGACACAGTTCTAAGCACTGTCACATGTATTAAGTCCCCATTCCCACTGATTAGGTAGATATTCTCATATGCCATCCATGATGTACATGAGGCATAAGGTGGTTATACAGATGTCCCCAAGGCACACAGCTAGGAAGTGGGGGAAACCAGTAAGCCAGTTGCCCTCAAGTCAATTCCAATTCATGGTGACCCCACATGTGTCAGAGTAGAATTGTGCTCCATAGGGTTTCCAGTGGGTGATTTTTCAGAAATAGATTGCCAGGCCTTTCATCCAAGGCACCTCTGGATAGACTCGAACTCCCAAACGTTTGGTTAGCGACCAAGTGCCTTAACCATTTGCACCACCCAGGAACTCTAGGAAGTGGGGAAACAGGTCTTGAAATCAAGTAGTTTGGGTTGCTCAATATATGTTAGTTATCGTTACCATTTCTTAGTTTGTACGTTATGATCAAAACACACCAACTACAAAATGTGCATCCCTAAGTCAACTGGCAGCCATATTCACGTGAAAGATACAAGGTCGACAAAACAGGTTGTGTTGGGTGCTGAGCCAAGAGAAAAATTGGGCTTCTGCTTCCTTTTGTTTCCCGTGCTTTTTGTTGCCTCTCCCCTGCCCCGCTTCCACCTTTTTAAAGTATCTTTTTATGATGTTGCGCCTCTGTGGTTACAGATATGGTTTAAAATCACATTTACTAGCTGGTAGACTTTATCAACTTAAAAAAATATTTGCTTCAATAATTCATTCATTCAGCAAATCCTTAAATACTGAGCACTTACTCTGTGTCAGGCACTAGCAAAGGTGGTTGCTATTTCTGCCCTCGTGAAACTTGGGCTCACATAGGAGGAGACTGACATTAATCAAAGAAATGCATACATAAATGTAAAATTTTACCATGAGAAGTGCCACAGGGAGAGATACAGATGTTGCTATAGCATAAAATAGGGGAATGGATGTGGTTGAGAGAACAGGGAGGGCATCCCTGAGGAAGTCATTATTGAGTTGAGAGCTGAAGGGAGGACATTACTGGTTTGGGGGCAAAGAGAGATTCTAACCACCAGAGGGAACAGCATGTGCAAAGCCTTTGAGATAAGAGGCTGAGAAACAGCATGAGGGGAGCCTAGAGGGAGGTCACTCTGGAAGGGCCTGTAGGGTGTGAAGGCCACAAGAAAGGTTCTTCTTGCTTTCCTTCTCCTACCCAAACATTTAGGGCACACCTGCTAAGTGTACTCCTTTCCTTTCCAGGGTGGTTTGCCTCCCCATCATTATCAAGGGTCATACTGTGCTGACTTGTTCAAACACAGCATATACAGAAAGACATTTCTAAAATCATAATAAAATATTTGAAAAGTGGCACACTGGTCCTTTCTCCAGAATAGGAGCCTTTATGAGATGAAAACTCAGTTATTTTGCTGTTTGGAAATAAGGATGGGAATCTGAGTAAACCAAACGAAAAATTGTAGGCCCTTCATAAAACCGCATTCTGACAACTCGTCATATTTTCCATCTTTAAATCATATGGTTGCATTTTCTCTGACTTTGAAAACAAAGTAGGATGAGTTATCTTTGTCCTCTCCTTTTAAAGAGGCTTGTCGAATAATGAGGTGGGGAGAAGAGAACCTGCATTATTTCCTCCTACTGCTTCGCATTTAATAAAATTGTAACTTGCAAGCTATTTCAAAGCATTTTTCTAAATTCCACATCTAAAATGTGTACAGGAATAAGATCACATGACAGAGCACTCAGCACTGCCCTCCCCCCCAAAATCAGGTAAGTGGCAATACAGGGTTTATTATTCCTATGGGTTGCTGAGGTTTCATTATTCACTTCTCTTTTGTCATGGAAATTAGACTCCCTTACCTTCAAGCTCTCTAAATAAATCCAGCTTTGCTTGAACCAGAGCCCTCCTTGGCTGTGATAAATGCCTTTGCTTGAAGGTGTCACTCAGGTTGCATCAAGGATGGCCACCAGAGAACAATGTCCTGGGAACAAATGACAGTGTTTTTTGTCTGTGGCTTAATTTCTGCTACAGAACATCTTGTTTTTATTTCAATTAGTGGGAAGGATGGAGGAGCACAGAAAATTGATCTTAGTCTAAGTTGGGTATTTACCAGGAATAATAAGCACTTAGCAATCTAATCTTAGATGTATTTTTAAATGGGTTTCTAATTTTATTTGGCAAAATTTTTTGCATCCCCAAGAACAGTTATCCCCATCTTGGGTTTCTGTGCCTGTCTGTCACATTTGGTGAAAGATTAAAGCCTTATAAGCAATGATTACTCCATTTCTTACTGTTTTTCTCCCCCGTTGGAATTCACTGTACCTCCCTAAGTCTCAACTAAACCGTACAAGATCAATGGAATTTATTCGTGGTTCTAAATGTAAACTTTGGACATAAAAAGATAATATTGATGGCCCAATCTGCCCTCAGGATGCAGAGATGGCCCGGACCAGGAGCAAAGACAGGGTTCTGAGAAGGAAGAGGAGGGGGACTGGGGAGGGCAGGGTTAGGACTCCTGGGTTGTGTCACAGCCCCGCCATCTGGAAGATGTTGGTCCTTGGGGTCAGACTCAGGCTCCCCTCGCCTCACATGGAGGGTTCTCAGGATGTGAGCGCCTAAGGGAGGGGGCTCAGCGTTAGGGCCAGAGCCATGAGTAGTCCACGTGGTGGGGCTTTTGGGGTCCCACAGTGTCCCCCTGCCTGCAAATTACCCCCCCTCGTGCCTACCACCACACTGAAACTCTGCTGGGAGGTCACGTATTAACAAAGAGAGCACTGTATAGCGCACTGAGCTCGGTAAGCGTCCTTTTGTATCATCTTCACAATAACCATGTGGAGCCACTACTGTTATTACCCCCACTGTTTGCAGATGAAGAATTGGAAGCTTAGGAAAGTTAAGAAAGTTCCCCGGGTGCCTCCAGCTAGAAAATGGCAAAAGTGGGAGGGGAGCCCAGATTGTCCACAGCCAGCACTCCTAGCCACTCTTCTGACACTTCTTCAAAGCATCAAGCTTTGTGTCAAATTGGTGTGAATTTCACACTAGATTCTTCTTTCTTTTTCAACTGGTTGTGCAGCCTGAGGTAAATCAGATAACCTCTTTGACCCTCAGTTTCCACCTCTTTAAAATGAGAGGGTAAGATTAGGTCATCAAAATATGTGTTTGTTGAATAAATGTTTGTTGGGCATCTACTATGTGCTGGTTGAGACACAGTTCCTGTCCTCGTGGAGTTTATTACAACTGTAGCAAATCCGTCTCTAAATACTACTGATTAGTACTGGGGGATCTGTATGATTCTGGAGAGTATTAGGAAATAGCAACAATAACAACAATATTAATACAGTAACTGTCATTTAGTGAGTGCTTGTTCCAGGCACAGAACCATGCTAATTGTTTTGCGAGCGTGACTTTACCTAGTCCTCCCAGCCTATGAGGTTGGGATCCTAGTACTCTCCTTTTACAGACCAGGACTCAGGAGTTCTCTAACGTGCCCATGGTTGCACAGTTAGGAAATGGCAGCACAAGAATTCCAGTACCTGCAGGTCTAAGTCCAAAGCCCTATCCACTGGGCTATTCCAAGCAAGACTCCAGTTCTGAGAATCTGTATTTCTGACAAACCCCTTGGAGAGTCTCATTAAAATTCAAGGCTATTGTCATGGTGGTATGTATGAGCCCCGGCAGAATCATTTGTCATATGTATTATACCTGTATGATTTCTCTTCAAATTAAATTCTCTGGTAGTTTAAATCACTGTGATTCAAATTCTGTAGCATTAAAGAGGAAGCTAGCATTGATTGCAGGCCCTTCTATATCCACTGCACTTGAAAACTAGCTTTGCAGGGTGGGTTCTGTACAGTTCTTGACCTGAGTGCCAGCTGAAGGGTTTCCTGTATCTATGATGTATACAGAGTTCTCTCTGGGATGAGATTCCCCATCGTATGTCAGGCATATGCTTTGAGTCACTTGTTTTTCTTCTATGAGATCTTCATGGTTAGGTCTGAAGTTCAGAAGGAACCAGTGGGGAGAGGCCCACTAAGCAGACTTTCAGGCCCACAATAAGAGTCTGCACACCCACAGGGTGAGGGGACCCCCCAGGTCAGGCTCCCCAGTGATGTCATGACCAAGATCCCTTAACAGGAGGGCTTTGAGGGAAAGCCCAGCATCACAGCTGCCCACCTCCTCCCCACCCCAGCCTGGCCTCTGCCAGTGTCTTCTGGAGAATGTCTTCTCCATCATGGTCTGCGTCTGGAATCAGTGTCTTCTGATGGAGGATTCAGGTGCAGAGGTTAAGCCCAGCTTTGGAGCGAGACAGACCCAGGTTCAAGGCCTGGTTAACTTCACTTCTGTGAGCCTCATGTTCATCCATCGTAGGACAGCGACAAAAAAAAAAAAAAAAAGACTGTTGCTGTAAAGTCGATTCTAACTCCTGGTGACCCCATATGTTATAGAGTACAACTGTTGCATAGGGTTTACTTGGCTGTAATCTTTACCAAAGCAAATCACCAGGCCTTTCTTCTGTGGCACCACTGGGTGTGTTCAAACTGCCAACCTTTAGGTTAGTAGTCTAGTGCAAACTGTTTTTACCTCCCAGGGACCTTCTTGTAGGGCACAGATATTAATAATATGTACCTCTTGTAGGGATTGTGAGGATTCAGTAAAATAATGCCCATAAACTGCCCAGCGCACACGAACCTCCCTGCTCTAGGAAATGCTCTTGCGTGCTCACCGCAAACTCCCTCAGTTCAGAGCTGCTGCCTCTTGGCTCCGCTTTCTTTGCCAACTGCTTGTTAGAAGCATTTTGTGAGCCTCCCTTGGCTATCTGCTGGCTGCCAGTCATCCCAGGCTGCAGAAGCCGCCACCAGGTAATGGCAGCCCTCACACTCCATCTACCTCGCCCAGATTCACTCAGTTCCCTTCTCTGTTTGGACCTTTGTGATAACATCTCAGTTACATGAAAGCCACTTAGAATCCAAGGTCCCATGTTAAGAATCTCATCAAGAATCAGAAAGGAAACAAAAGGATGTTGCAAAGCTTGGGTACTAAAGCTCGTGGTTTTCATACAGAGAACTCCTTCAGAACCTAATTGTTCTTTATAAAAAACTATAACACGTCTTAAATTGTAAGCAGTATAGAGTTTAAAAGCAGGAACGCTTCCACACATCGGCACTTGCTGATAGCAGCAAGAAGAAATCATTGGGCCCTCACAGCAAAAAAAAATTTTTTTTTAAAGGTGGGGTAAGGGTCGGAGAACAAAAGAATGGGAAAAAAAAGAAAGAAACAGACTTAAGAAATCCAAAAAGTTTAGCAAACTGGGTTCATTCATTGCTGGGCAGCAGTTCTCAAGATATGGTTGGGCATCCCTAGGGGTCCCCAAGATGATTTCAGGGGATACATAAGGTCTAAACGTGAAGCGTCTTTTTTATCTCTTTAAAAAAAAAAATTGTGATTTAGCTGAAAGTTTACAGAGCAAATTAGTTTCTCATTAAACAGTTAGTACACAAATTGTTTTGTGACATTGCCAGCCCCACGATGTGTCAACACTCTCCCCTTCTCCACCCCAGGTGACCTGTATCCATTCATGCATTTTTCCTGTCTCTTCCTGCCTTCTTGTCTTTGCTTTTGGGCTGGTGTGCCTATTAGTCTCATATACATGACTGAACTATGAAGCACGTCCCTTACGTGTGTTATTGTTGGCCCTATAAACCTGTCTAATCTTTGGCCAAAGGCTGAATGAACCTCAGGATTGGCTTCAGTACTGAGTTAAAAGGGTGTCTGGGGGCCATGCTCTCGGGGTTTCTCAAGTATCTGTCAGACCAGCAAGCCCAGTCTTTGTGTGTGTGTGTATGTGTGTGTGTGTGTGTATGTGTGTGAATTGGAATTTTGTTCTACATTTTTCTGACGCTCTGTCTGGGACCCTCTATTGTGATCCCTGCCAGAGCAGTAGGTGATGGTAACCAGGCACCATCTTGTTGTTCTGGGCTCAGTCTGGTGGAGGTTGTAGTAGTTCTGGTCCATTAGTCCTTTGAACTAATCTTTCCCTTGTGTCTTGGTCTTCTCCTCGTTCTCCTTTGCTCCAGCCAGGGTGAGACCAGTAGATGTATCTTAGATGGCTGCTCACAGGCTTTTAAGACCCCAGACGCTACTCACCACTGTTGGATGTAGAACATTTTCTTTATAGACTATGTTATGCCAATTGAGCTAGATGTCCCCCGAGACCATGGTCCCCAGCCCTCAGCCCAGTAGCTTGGTCTCTCAGGGAGTTTGGATGTGTCTGTGAAGCTTCTGACTTTGCCTTGGTCAAGTTGCGCTGACTTTTCCAGTATTGTGTACTGTCTTACCCTTCACCAAAGTTACCACTTCTCTACTATTTAGTTAGTGTTTTTCCCTCCCCACCCCTCTTCTCCCTCGTAACCATCAAGGATTGCTTGTTTCTGTGTGGTAACGTTTTCATATGTTTTTATAATAGTGGTCTTATACAGTATTTGTCCTTTTGTGATTGACTTATTTCACTCAGCATAACGCCCTCCAGATTCATCCACGTTGTTAGATGTTTCACAGATTCATCATTGTTCTTTATCGTTGCATAGTATCCCATTGTGTGTAAATACCATAGTTTATCCATTCATCTGTTGATGGGCACTTAGGTTGTGTCCATCTTTTTGCTATTGTGAATAATGCGGCAGTGAACATGGATGTACATATGTCTATTCGTGTGATCGATCTTATTGCTCTAGGATATATTCCTAGGAGTGGGGTTGCTGGATCGTATGGTATTTCTATTTCTAGCTTTTTAAGGAGGTGCCATATTGTTTTCCAAAATGGTTGTACCGTTTTGCATTCCCACCAGCAGTGAAAAAGAGTTCCAATCTCCCCGCAACCTCTCCAACATTTGTTATTTTCTGTTTTTTTGATTTGTGCCAGTAATGTCAGGGTGAGATGGTATCTCCTTGTAGTTTTGATTTGCATTTCTCTAATGGCTAGTGATTGTGAGCATTTCCTCATGTGTCTGTTAGTCGCCTGAATGTCTTCTTTGGTGCAGTGTCTGTTCATATTCTTTGCCCATTTTTTAATTGAGTTGTTTGTCTTTTTATTGTAGGGGTGTTGGATTTTCCTATAGATTTTAGAGATTAGATCTTTGTCAGATATGTCATAGCCAATTTTTTTTTCCCAATCTATAGCTTTTCTTATTACTCTTTTGGTGAAGTCTTTTGATGAGCTGAAGTGTTTAATTTTTAGGAGATCCCATGTATCTAGCTTGTCTCTGGTGTTTGTGTATCGTTAATTGTGGTTTGTATTCTGTTGATGCCGTGTGTTACGGCTCCTAGTGTTGACCCTACTTTTTCTTCCATATCTTTATAGTTTTTTGCTTTTATGTTTAGGTCTTTGATCCATTTTGAATTAGTTTTTATGTATGATGTGAGGTATGAGTCCTGTTTCATTTTTTTGCAGATGGACATCAGTTTTGCCAGCACCATTTGTTAAAAAGACTGTCTTTTCCCCATTTAATGGACTTTGGGCCTTTGTCAAAGATCATGTGGCCATAGGTAGATGGGTTTACATCTGGGTTTTCGATTCTGTTCTATTGGTCAATTTGTCTGTCATTGTTAAACTATGAAGCATCGTAGTAGTTCATCTGCTAACCAAAAGTTGGAGGATTGAGTCCACCCAGTGGCACCTCAGAAGAAAGTCCTGGCAATCTACTTCTGAAAAATCAGCCATTGAAAACCCTATGGAGTGTAGTTCTACTGACACACGTAGGGTCGCCATGAGTCAGAGATGACATTACGGCAACCGGGAAAAAAAAATGTTGTATGCCGTTTTCACTCACAGGTATACAGTGGAGTTTTCCAGAAGTGACGTATGATGGCATAGTAGCTCTGAAGGATGTGTGCTTGTGTATTCTTGTGTTCTAAAATTTTCTCAGTTTTCATTGATAATACAGTTAATATTTAACCAAGTAAGACCAAAGCTCTTTGGGGCCCTCAATAATTTTCAAAAACTGTAAAGTAGTCCCGAAACCAAAAAGTTTCAGAATCACTAATACAGGGATGGACAGCCCTACGCACCCCATGGCCCTGACATTCCTGTGTGATGGCAGAACAGTGTCACAGATTTCACGTATGAATTGTGGCTGCCAGCCGCAAGAAAACTCCCATGCTGCCCTGCGGTGCCTCCCTTGTAGCACTTACCATGGTCTCCCTCGTGAATAATTATGTGTGAGAGAAATAAAACAAGAGTACGCACGAGCAAACCCACTGGGACAATGTCTTATCCATTTTCTAATCCCTCCTCCCCTCAGTGGCCAGCCTGGCAGATAATTAGTGCTCAGTAAATGTTTTGGGATTGAATTAACTGGCATTCAGTGTCTCTGTTGAGGATACCAGGAAGGTTTGTGCTTCCATTTGAAAAGATTTCCTTCAAACCAGCTAAAATTAGGCTAAAATGATTTTAAAGGATCTCCTACTTCAGAGGGAAACTTCAACCACCCAGAACCCTCGCTTATGTGGAACTGCTCACTCTCAGACCCTGGGGACAGTGGGACCTCCAGGCACCATTCACTGGACTATGATGTGAGCAGTTGCCCCTGGAGTGGTGTGATTCAGCAGCTCCAGGAATCTGACAGACTTGGAATAAAACCTGGCCCCACCTCTTTCAAGCTGAGTGACCATCCCATAGCTTCTCTCAATAGGACCTACTCATAGATGCACTGTGGGAATTAAGGGAGAAATCGCATGGAAAGCCCCTACCTCAGAGCCTGGCAGTAGAGAGTGCTCATGAGGTGGTGGCTGTTGTTGATAGTGGTCATCGAGTCGACTCCAAGTCCTGGTGACACCGCGCACAACAGAATGAAACCTTGCCCTGTCCTGTGCCATGTTGATGGTCATTGGTATGCTCGAGTCCATTGTGGCAACCACTGAGTATTTTGAGTGCCTTTCAGCCTATATTGAATAATATTTTGTTGTGATCCTTAGGGTTTTCATTGGCTGTTTTCAGAAGTAGATTACCAGGCATTTCTTCCTAGTCTGTCTTAGTATGGAAGCTCTGCTGAAACCTATCCACCATAGGTGACCCTGCTGGTATTTGAAATGTTTGTGGCGTAGCTTCCAGCATCACAGCAACACGCAAGCCACCACAGGACGACAAACTGACAGACAGCTGGTGGCATGAGGTGGTAGCTGTCAGTATCAGCCTTTTGCTCATTTTCAACCAGTTTGGGGTGATAATGGAATGCCACAGAAAGACTGCAACATTACATTTTCCCAACAAGTGCCACTATCTACACATAAGATTTCTATTTTAAGAAAGTCCTGGTGTGGTCTCCTGTTCTTCCTTCTATCGTCAAACACATGCAGAGTACACACAGTGAGCAGGCACTGGACTAGACACTAAGGAAGTCCACACTTACTGAGCCCCGCAGCCTGCTGAGGGAGGTAGACGACACCCACACAGATCAGCACAGTGCCATGTGGTAAGTACTACAACGGCAGCGTAGTAGCTGACTTGTAGTGAGCATTTACTGTGTGCTGGGCAGGGCACCTTTTATGCATGGTATAACTAATCCTTACAGCAACCCTATGAGGCAGGTATGGTTTTTATCCCCACTTTGCAGAGGAGGAAACTGAGTCACAGAAGGTCACCTAACTTATCAAAGGTCCCACAGCTAATGAATGATGGTGCCCGAATTTGAACCCAGGCCATCTGTCTCCAGAGCCAGTTCTCTCTGCACGATGTAATAGCCCCTCTTACACATCCAGTCCCCACAGCTACAAGTCACAGTCTCCCCAGTTCCCCAGGAGGCTCCAGGGTGAGGAGAGGCACTGCAGTTGGGAGTCAAGAGTCTGGAGCTGAAGTCCTAGCTCTTTTACTCGCTTCTGCATAACTTCGAGAAAGTTCCTTAATATTCTGAGCCTTGGTTTCCTTATCTAACAAGTGTGTTTGTGTGTGTGCTGCGTGTGTGTGCGGGGGGGTGATCATGGAACTTGTTGGTAGAATCAGAGAGAATACTGCAAGGCAATACAGCGCATTGATTAAAAGAATGGAGTGACAAAACCTGGATTCAGTCCAGGCTCTGCTAGCTGTATGGCCCTGAAGAAGTTATTTAACTGCCCTGAAGCTTAGTTTCATCCTCCATAAAGGGAGATAATTAAATGCTCCATATGAGATTTAAATGAGACAGTAAGTATAAAAGGGCTTAGCACAACCCATAATGACTTTTTCAACACAGTTTAGCCTTTATTATTATGCACAAGTGATGGGTGAGTTGCAAAGCAGGACAATATTACTACTGTAATGTAGCTGGTCTTCAGCTCTAAGGCAAACCAAGCCCCGAGTTACTGTTCTGGACCAGGAGACATCAATGACATCATGGTCTTGGCATGCTTCAGTCTTTAAAGGATTCTGTCCTCTAGGATCTTGAAATTCACTGTGGTCCCAGACCAGCAGCATCAGCTGGGAGCTTGTCAGAAATGCAGGATCTCAGGTCCTACCCCAAACCTCTTGAATCAGAACCTGCATTTTGACAAGATCCCCTAGGTAATTCCTATATACTCAAGTTTGAGAAGCACTGGTGTAACATAGAAAGAAAGAATGGCAACGAGAGTTTTTGGCCTGGGGTGAGAAGGGTTAATGTTTAGCTTGGCTCCAGCCAAGGCACCGGAAACAGAAGGTTCCAGAGATTGAAGCATATGAACTGATGGGACAGGAAGGCTCCCTTCCTGCCTGTGTCCTGGGCAGCCAGGAGCTCTGGTCTGAGACCTGCACTGAGTCTGGAGCTGCAATGAGAAAGAGCCTCTAGACCTGCAAAGCCGAGGGCAGGCTGGGACAGAGGGAAACCAAGTGCCTCTTCTGGAGGCTGTCTGGGCTCAGAGTTGTTAGGTGAGCCCACGGAGGTTCAGTCCTCAGGCCAAGGCCGCATGAGGTCTGAGGCAGAGTAGAGAGGCCTGGAGGGACACCATGGGATTAACTGAGCGGGGCCCTCCACAGGGAGGCTGCGTTGTCAGCGCTGGGACAGCTGTGTGAGGGCCTCCGGGTTCTCCCTGTGCACCCCGCCCAGCCCTCTGGCCCTTGCTGCCTTGTCCTCTAGGTTGGGCGAGGGGCCAGGACTCCTGGGCACAGAGCCATGACCATGTTCCATTGGCCTTCCTCCCCAGTGCTAGAGCAGCTGCTCCCGGAGCTCACGGGGCTGCTCAGCCTCCTGGACCACGAGTACCTCAGCGACACCACCCTGGAGAAGAAGATGGCTGTGGCCTCCATCCTGCAGAGCCTGCAGCCCCTCCCAGGTCAGCCAGCAGCACTCTGCCCAGGGTTCCACGTACGTGGACAGCAAGGCCTCCCTAGGCCATTCTCAGGAACCTTCAGGAGCGTCCCAGGGCCTGTCTGCTGGAGGAAATCTAAGCTTCGTAGCAGGGCATTCAGCGCATTTCATGATCTGGCCCCAAATTCCTCAGCCACTTAGACCCTACTTCCCCACCACAATCCTAGCTGGGCTCTCTGTGCTCCTCTGTCTCCAGCCCTCTACACATTCACACACACACTACACTTACCACACACTCACATAAACACCACACATGACATACACCACACACACAATATACATTCACATATACCTCATATACATAGTACACACACATAATAAATACACACCCCACACGTGCTTACATAGCACGCACATATACAACACACTCACATTCAACACACTTGACACACTATACACAAGTGCATATATATTACACACTTCTACACACATCATACACATTCACACTCACAACACAAGTGCATATAACACTCCTACACACATCACACACATTCACACTCACACTACACAAGTGCATATAACACACACATCACACACGTTCACACAACACACTATACACAAGTGCATTATTACACACTCCCACACACATCACACACATTCACATTCACAACATACTACACAAGTGCATATATATTACACACACCACACGCTCACATACAACACACCGTACACACACAAACACATCACATACTCCTACACACACTGTACACTCTCACACACACACCACACCGTCACACACCTCACACTCTCGTGTGCTTCCCCACTGTCTTTATCCACGCCCCTCCCTCCACTTGCCCACATCTTCTCTGCCCTTCACTGTCTCTCAGCAGCAAGCCCTCCTCATCTAAACCCCAAGTTAACCGGGTTAACAGAGGATCTCAGTAAACTCTCATGAGCTGGACACATGTCCTGAGTGTTCGAGGAGTCCGAGCAATATGGCAGGAAGTCACCACTGGGTGACTCTAAGCCCCACTCTTACCAGCGACAAAGCAAGTTGATGTCACCGCTGCCCTCACAGGGCTGTTAGAAGGATGAAAGGGGCAGTGGTTTTCCATCTGTTCTCTCAGCCTGGCCGTCCCCAGAGCAGCCCCTATCATCTGTTTTATAGTCTGGGTTTCTGGACGTCCTTTTATTTAAAGAAAGAGACCCTCAGTAAAAATTTAAAAATGAAAAACAATAACTTAGGATGTGAACATTCTTTGCACACTGCGTGCTGTGTGCTGTGTGAGACAGACGTCTCAGTAGGGTGGGGGGAGCCTAGCCCTTCCTCAGCATTTGCAGCCACGGGTCCCTTCCCTCCTCACAGCTGGTGGGTTCTTCTCCTCCCTCACAGCAAAAGAAGTCTCCTACCTGTACGTGAACACAGCTGACCTCCACTCTGGGCCCAGCTTTGTGGAATCTCTCTTTGAGGAATTTGGTAAGCCACCCTCTCCCGACCTCAGATACAAAGCCGCCCCTCTTCCCACCCGTGCATGTCCACCACCCCCATCTGTGGAAGGGTCCCTGAATTGGGCTGGAAAATACCTGCATTCTGGGCTGGCTTTACCATTACCTCATTGAGTGACTTGGGGCAAGTCCATCCCTCTCTGGGCCTTGCAGCTCTGAAAGTCTAGTCAGAATCTACGTGGTTATAGGAAATCATCCCAGAGATTTGAGGAGAGGCAGGGATGAAAGTGCGGCCCAAAGAAGGTATAGCGTATAAGCATATTACCTTGCCACCTGCCACTTCCAGCCATTGATAGTGATTGCCTGGAACACTGGCCTCCAGGGGCTCATGACAGCTGTTTGGGAGCAAGCCTGCTGGGATGCATGTGGTGCAAACTGTTAACACACTTGGCTGCTACCTGAAAGGTTGGAGGTTCGAGTCTACCCAGAGGCACCTTGGAAGAAAGGCCTGATGATCTCCTTCTGACAAATTAGCCATTGAAAACCCTATAGATCTACTGTGACACACAAGTTTGCCAAGAGTTGGATTTGACTTGATGGCAACTGGTTTTACTGGCTCTTTCCCAAGGGAAGACAGCACTATTCAACACAGGGAGAAAACTTTGGATCTGGGTGAGAGAGCTTTTGGGATGGAGAGACTAGGGAAGACGTGCTTCTGTAGACTAACTCTTGAAAATTTTCACAGCACCGTAACAAATCTTATCTTATATGATCTTCTTGATAACCCTGGGCAATGGGCGAGGCAGGGCTTATGGCAGCCAGTTTACAGATGAGGAAACAGTCTCAGAGCAAGTAAGTCACTGCTCAGGGTTACCTGTTGCGAGCAAAGGTGGTGGACCCGACCTCGCACATAGGCCTCTTGCCCCAAATCCAGCCCCCTTTCCACTCTGCCATGCTCATCCTTGTTTTTCTCTGCCTCACGGTTTGACCCTCCATAGACTGTGACCTGAGTGACCTTCGGGACATGCCAGAGGACGATGGCGAGCCCAGCAAAGCAGCCAGCCCTGAGCCAGCCAAGAGCCCAGCTCTGAGGAATGTGAGTCTTGACCTGAGGTCCCACGCCCATGGGCTCTCAGTCCCTCTGGAGGGGCGTCTTAGTCTCCTAGTGCTGCTATAACACCAATATACAGGTGGGTGGCTTTAAAGAACAGAAATTTAGTTTCTCACAGTTCTGGAAATTAAGTCCAAATCAGGGCTCGCCTGGGTCAATTCCTTCCTTCTCAATAGCCGGCAGTTCCTTGGCTCCTTGGCTTATAGAGGATCCTCTCCCGGCATCTGTCTTCCCCAGGATGTGCTTGTTCCCGTGTCTAATGTGCTTTTTTTATAACTCAGGAGTGATTAGGTTTAGGACCCATCCTACACAATACGGCCTCATTACCATAACACACAAAACCCTGTTTCCAAATAGGATTATATTCATAGGTATAGGGGTTAGGATCGCAACATGTTTGGGGGGATACAATTCCATCTGCAACAGGGAGGAAAGAAACACTGCCCCCTTAACACTGGGGACACTCCAGGTGGGAGTTCAAGGGCAGAAACAGCAATGGGTGAACATTTCAGTGGCCTGTGACATGCTCACTGTGCCTGTGCTGAGCAGAGATAATGAGGGGAACTGATCTGTCCCCTCAGGCCCAAAGGACATCACCACCCCCAACTTCTGATTGCGGTAATATAGGTGGGCTGATGACGAAAGCTCTGGACCAGGAGTTACGTGGCCTCTGCTCTCCCCAATTTTGCTGTGTGGCCTTGGGCAAATTGCATCCCCTCTCTGAATCTGAGAGTTTTATCTGTAAAATGAGGATTGAACCAGATCTAGGGTTCCCAACCTTGGGATCATGGAATTAGAGCAAGGGGTCCCTAATCCATCAAGCATGTCCATTGGCCAAATAATTCACTATCATCATCACCATCATCAGTGGTACCAATTATAGACCACTCACTGTGTGTTTTACACGTTCATAGCAACTGGATAAGGTTGACAGTGTTATTATCCCCACTTTACAGATAAGTAAACTGAGGCTCAGGGAGGATAAGTGACATGCTCAGCGTCCCACAGATAGTAAGTTAACTAGTAAACTTAGCTGTAAAGCAGGGGCTCCCCTGGCCCTAGAGCCTAAGCTCTTAGCCACTAGGCAATACTGCTTCACTAAATAAGGTGCCTCACTTACTTGTCCTATTGTTACTCAAAGGAATGTAGATGTTGTGATTAACAGAACACACATGTGCTTAAAAGTACTGCAGCCTTCACAGTAGCCTTCAATAATTCTGTGTGCTCAATCGAAAGTATAACTACTACTCTGTGGCAGTCCATGAAACTTTTAGACATTACAGAGGAGCCCTGATGCTTAACCAATGTGGGTAAGAAGCCCAAGACCAAAGAAATTCTCAAGTTTTCCCTATTCTGCCATTCTGTGACTCTGTGGGCAGCTATGGCTTCACATTCAGACTGGATCCTGCTTCTAGGAGCTCCTGCCTCTCTCTTCCGTGCCTCCTTCCCTCCCTCTCTCCCTGCTTCCCTTGGCTCTGCTCTCCTTGCCTCCTAGGTCTCACACATTTCCTCTGTTCTTCTCCAGGCAGCTGACCTGCCTCCACCACTCCCCAACAAGCCTCCACCCGAGGACTACTATGAGGAGGCCCTTCCCCTGGGACCCGGCAAGTGCCCTGAGTACATCAGCTCCCACAGTGAGTTCTGGCCCCCTGGGAGGGCTTGGGGAGGAGAAGGAGGCAGCCACACACCTCTCCTGAAAAGCCAACTCTGAGCTGCTTTGTGTTGTGCTGGCACTCCCAGGCTGGTACCTGCCCAGCCTCGTCACCACTTTCTGAGGAGAAGCCATCCTGAGTACCTGGCCTCTTTAGGGATGGCCTTGGTGGGCCAGAGGGTGTGTCCCTGGGGGTCAGGGACTTGGATTCTAGTCCCAGTTCTGTATGGCCTTGGCCTACCCACTTCCCCTCTCTGGACTTCTATTCCTCTACCCTTAAAAAAAGAAAAAAAGAGGAGGGACTAGCTATACTCAGAGAAGTGCTCTAGGGTGTAGGTACACAGATGACCACTGCAACATTGTTCCAATACTAAAGCTGTCGCTATGTTTGTGAATGTTTTATAGGATTTATAATAATAGCATAGTACTTGTAAGTAATTTATATATAGTGTTGGGTACTATCGATTCCAACTCATAGCAACCCCATGTGACAGAGTAGAACTGCCCCATAGGGTTTTCCAGGTTGTAATCTTTATGGAAGCAGATCACCAGGTCTTTCTCCTGCGGAGCTGCTGATGGGTTCAAACCACTGACCATTAGGTTAGCAGCCAAGTGCTTAACTGCTGCGCCACCAGGGCTCCTAATTTATATATGTGTGTGTAATTTATAACAAATATACATATAAATCTTGATTTTTACTGATAGGTAGGCCCAAGAAAACAATTTAGAGGGCACTAATACAAGTTGCCTTAGAAAACCTCTTAAATCAGCCATCAAGGATAGTCCTTGACTTAGACTCTTCCCTCAGTTGGTTTTCTCCAGTGTTGGAATGAGGCTGGCTGTTCCTTTGGTTGAGCATCAGATGAAGTCACTGGCTTAGGTTTAGGGGCCCAACATTACATACAAAAAACCTGTATTATGGTTTTTGGATGACCAAGCATGTGTAGTAAATTTGTATAAGATAATCTTTGTGTGATGGTACCTGATCAGAAGTGAATTCCAAGATATATCCATTGAAAATAAGTACAAAATATGGCATATAACATGATTCCATTTTTTTAAAATTTGGTATACACACACACACACGTACACACACATGAATTCATTTTAACAACTTTTTTGGGATACTCAGAAACTATTAACAGGATTTTCCTGTGGGAAATAAGTGGAAATCTGAGCGAAGAGGACAGATTTTTCCATTCATGTGCTTCTGAATTGCTTGAATTTTTTTACCATGGGTATATATTTTTTTATTGTGGTAAAATATACTTAAATTCACCACTTTAAAGTGTACAATTCAACGGCATTTACTACATTCACAATATTGTACAACCATCACCACTTTCTAGTTCCAGAATATTTTCATCACCCCAAGAGGAAACCTTGTTCCCATTAAACAGTCATTCCCCATTCCGTCTTCCCCCAGCCCTTGGAAACCAATCTGCTTTTCTCTCTATGAATTTGCCTCTTCTAAACATTTCATATAGATGGAATCATACAATATGTGGCCTTTTGTGTCTGGCTTCTTTCATTTAACATAATGTTTTCAAGATTCATCCACATTGTAGCATGTATCAGTACTTCATTCCTTTCTATGGCCAAACAATATTCCTTTGTGTGGATATACTGTATTTTGTTTATCCATTCATCTGTTGACTGATACTTGAGGTTGTTTCCACCTTTGGGCTATTGTGGCATATTATTTTTATGATCAATAAAGTAGTTAAAAAAAAGTTAAATGATGGAGTTGGACTAAGTGACCTGAGGCCCTCTTGAGCCTTGATAGTCTTGAATTCTATGTCATTGCAAAGAGCTGTTGGGGCGTGAAACAGGCAATTTTATTTTGTTCATTCAAGGACAGGGGACAAGTGCTTCTTGGCCCCTGAATCTCTAGTTCAAGCCCTTTGGCTGGATGATGCTCCTGCACCTGCCCCCAGAGCTTGTTCTCCTCCCAGGACGTCAGAGGAGCCGCCTCCCAGGAGCAGCTGTGCTCCTGGGACAGGAGGGAAGGGAGGGCCTCAGGAAGGGCTTGTCCAGGGAGGGTGCCAAGCCCGTCAGGGAGTATCCTTCCTCTCATACACATTGTCCAGCCCTGCCAGGTGTCTGAGTGCTTTTCTCCCAGAGCACCCCCCTCTGCCCCGTCCCACCTCCTTCTCTGGCCCTGACGTCCCCAGTCCACCTCACAGGGGATGTCCTGAGCATCTGAGGCCTCAGTGTGCTTGCTGCAAAAGGCAGGCTTTGAGCGTCACTTGGGGGATTGAACAGTGTGTCCTAGTTGCTGGGAAATTCAGTACTGCTGTCCTCAGGAAACAGATGAACGGGAGGGACTGGGAGCCCAGAGCAGAGCTCTGAAGAACCCATACTGAAAGTTGGCACCCACAGTTCTGACCCAGGCTCTGTCACTAGCAAACTGTGTGTAGCCTTGGTTTCTTTGTCTATAAAGTGGGCTGATACCCACCTCCCTGCATTGTAGGAATCAAAGAAGACAATAATAATAGCTCACATTTGTCTAGTGCATTCTGTGTGCCCGCCATTGTGCTGAGAGTTTCTATGCATAATGGCACTTCATGCAAGGTGGAAACTCTTCATCACGCTTTACAGGTGAAGAGTGAAATGAGGAGGAACATTTTTCCCCAAGGTCACTCTCTAAATGGCAGAGATAGGATTTGAACCAATCTGATCAACCCCAAAGCACATGCCCTTAACCCACTGAACTTCAAAGTGTGTTCTAGGGTCTGCCTGTATCAGAATAACCTTGTTTGTTTAAAAGAAAAAAATTCCAATTCCTTGGAGTTCAATATATTTTCTATTTTTATATATGTTTAGAAATTTTCTATTGGTTTTTTCATACAAATTCCTCAGCCCAGCCCACCCCAGTGAATCAGGGATCTGCATTTTAAAATGACCCCTAGATAATTCTGACGCAGAAATCAGCTCTGAGCTGTTCCACTAACCGCTGTACTATACTGCTTCCCAGCTACAAATAGGAATGTGTTGTGGAAATTCAGTGGAGGTAGCTGTTGTATTCTCTATTTATGTGCATCATTATTAACTCCTCTAGTCCTGTTTTTCCTTTGTGGTCCTAGGGATTTAGAAGGAGATCCTCTTTGACAAAAGGAGGGAGGTACTAGGAAGTGAGCGGAATGACTGAAGTGGAAGATGAGGCAAAGGCAGAGCAGGGAGGGAAGGAGGGAGTGAATAAGTGAGTGAGTGAATGAGTGAGTGAGTGAGTGCATGAGTGAGTGAGTGAGTGAGTGAGTGCTAAGCCCAGGCAGCTGGTAAACCACACCCCGCAGTATAGGGATGAGAGCTGTAGCAAAGACCACTCGCATTCTCTGGGTTCATTGAGGAAGGGCTGACCACTCTGCCTGGGAAGGTCAGATGAAAGATCTTTGAGCTGGTTCTTGAAGGATGGCTAGGAGCTCTCTGGTAGAGGATAAGCAGGGACAGGGAATAGCATGAACCCAGGCCTGGATGCAGCTACTGGTGACAGGGACACAGAGGGCGTGTGGGGAGCTAAAGCAGATGAGATGCCGAGAGAGGAGGCCCCGCACTCTGGCCAGGGAGCTGCAGGGGGGTCCCACTCTCTTCCTTGAGGAGGGGCAGGGTGCCAGGGTCTCCCCCAGCCCTGGCCCCTGGAGTCTGCCTGCATTCTTCCCAAGTGCAGGCTCTTTCTGCCCACCCCACAGACAGCTGCAGCCCGGCCCACTCGATAGTGGATGGCTACTATGAGGATGCAGACAACAGCTACCCCGCGACCAGGATGAATGGGGAGCTGAAGAACTCCTGTGAGTACTGGGCGTTCAAACAGGTCCGTCCTCGCAAAGAGCAGGGCTTGACCCGACGATTGGCATGAACATGCGCACTCCCCCTGACCCAGACCATGGTCACCACAGAGGCCCAAAAGCTGTTCTCAGTGACCCCAGGGTCCAGTGGAAAGGGCACTGGACTGGGAGTCAGGACCCAGGATCCAGCTCTTCCCTTGGCTCTTAGTAACTGATCTTAGGCGAATCATTTGTTCTGTTGGAGCCTCAAGTCTCCTTATCTATAAAATGGGGATTTTCTGGATTGCTGTGAGAATCATTTGAGGCAATGAATCGGAAGGGGTGAGTGATGATTGCAATGACAGTCAGTAGCTGATATTCATGGAGCACTTACTAGGTGTCAGACACTTTGCTAAACACTCTACATGTATTGATCTTCAGTAGCCCGGTAAAGTAGGTACTATTAGTTATTATGACCATTTTACTGACAAGGAAACTGAAGCTCCAAGGCATGAAGTCACCAAGCTCACGAAGCAAGTGGTAAATATGTAAAACAGAGCGAGAGTGTAGGGGGTTTAGTCATGACCATGCTTACGCCTGACGGCCACCCCTTCAAGGTCCCTGGGTCCCAGAGAAGGAATGTCTGGGGAGGGGTAAGAAGGTCCGTCTCTGGGGATGGCACAAGTGATGTGTCCTGTTCCCACGGCACCTCCAGACAATGACTCCGACGCCATGAGCAGCTCCTATGAGTCCTACGATGAGGAGGAAGAGGAAGGGAAGGGGCAGCAGCCCATGCACCAGTGGCCCTCAGAGGAGGCCTCCATGCACCTGGTGAGAGACTGCAGGATATGTGCCTTCCTGCTTCGGAAAAAGCGCTTCGGGCAGTGGGCCAAGCAGCTGACCGTCATCAGGGAGGACCAGCTTCTGGTGAGTGGTGGGATGGACGTGTGCCTGTCGGCTTCCCTGGGGCTCCTACATGTGTATGTCTCTGCTCACGTGTGTACATGGTGTCTGCACCGGATATGCCTGAGCCTGCTTTCTGCCCAGAGGTGCAAAGCCCAGTGCTTCTGAAATCTGTGCTCTTCTGCTAGAACCAAACTCCAAAAAAAGACTTGAAGGCCTGACATAGGCTTAACCAGGTTTTTGTTTCGCCAGAGATTTTTTTTAACACTTTAAAACAAGTTTTATTGCTTTTCAGTATGCAAGTGAATATGCTTATTTATAAAACTGGTAAAAAAAAAAAAAACTATAAAAGCCATTCATAACCATAGTGGCCAAGAGATACCATGTGTCCACTCTCATTTCCATACATCTATATTTTATAAAACTGAACCCGTACAGTACTGGTTTTTTAAAGTTTTTTGTTTAATCTACCATCTCTTATCACTAATATTCCCTACAAGAAAATGCACCTTGAATTCCAAAGTAGGAAGATGGACATCATTTCAGAAAAAAAAAAAAAAAACAGTGCTTCCCAAAAAAATTATTGAGGAGCCTTTATATACCAACATATACGTACATATGAAACAGGACCCTTCTCGTCCTGGAGCAGTCAAAAGGCTCACTATAGGCCAGCATTAGCCCAAGGGTCATGATTACTTCTTTCTACTCCTTATGTCTTCTATTTTTTTTCTTGACGTATAACAGTGGCTAGCACCGCCAGCACAGTGTAGACTAGAAGTGGTAAGAGCGAGCATCCTCATCTCTGTCCAGGTCTTGGAGGGACCATTTTAGTAATTCACCATTAGGGCTGATGTTTGCTATGGGTAGTTTGTAGATACTCTGTATTATCACATTGAGGATGTTCCCCCTCTAGTTCTCATTTGCTAAGAGTTCTTGTCACAGATGGGTATTGAATTTTAGCAAATATTTTTTCTGCCTCCATTGAGATGATTGTCTGGTTTTCCTCCTTTATTCTGTCAATACGGTGAATTATAGGATTGATTTTTGAAAGTTAAATCATCCTTGCATTCCTGAAATAAACCCTATTTGGTCTTGGTGGGAATGGTTAATGTGCTCAGCTGCTAACTGAAAGGTTGGAGGTTCGAGTCCACCCAGAGGTGCCTCAGAAGAAAGGCTTGATGATCTACTTCTGAAAAATCAGCCGTGAAAACCCTATGCAACACAGTTCTACTCTGACACAGATGGGGTCAGCATGAGTCAGAGTTGACTTAACAACAGCTGGTCTGGTCTTGAGGAAGCATGCTTTTTGTATATGTCTAGATTCTATGAGAGAGATTAGCTTATAATTTTCTTTTCTAGTAATATCATTGTCAGGTTTTGGTATCAAGGCAATGCTAGCCTTATCATAAGAACTGGGATGTGAGAAACATTATTGGAAAATGATCGACTTCCCAAGCGCAACCCTCCATCTCTGCTAGGATTCTCTGTCTTATGTCCCTGCTATGTAGCCTTCTAATAGCATGGAGCTCGCTTCCCCCCAGGCCAACTCATTTCTTCTCCAGTTCTTTGGGCTAGAGTGGTCTTCCAGTATTGTGCTAGAAGCTACCTCTTCCTAATTGGGTAGTTGTGCCCTCCAAGGCCCCTCCATAGCCCTTGAGATCTGAAGGGTACCCAGATGCCCCTCCCAGGCTTCTGTTCTCTGGGATGAGTAGCCCCAGCTCCTTCACTGTTCCTCACAAAGTGCTCACAGTTGGATTGGATGGGGTAGATCAAGCTTCCCTTGAACCTTTGTGTGAGGGTGTCTCCCTCCTCTATCTCCCCTGCCTTCCCCTCCAGGAGGCCCTGACCCCTTCTCTCTCTGTCCAGTGTTACAAAAGCTCCAAGGATCGACAGCCACATCTGAGGCTGGCCCTGGATGCCTGCAGTGTCATCTATGTGCCCAAGGACAGCAGACACAAGAGGCATGAGCTGCGCTTCTCCCAGGGGGGCGCTGAGGCCCTGGTGCTGGCACTGCAGAGCCGAGAGCAGGCTGAGGAGTGGCTGAAGGTACGTGGGGCTGGTGCCCTCTCCCCCCTTCCTGCCCTCCCTTGCTGCCTCTCCTCCCCAGGCCTAGCCTTCAGTGGAGTTCCCTCCTGTTCCCAGAAAACCAGGCCTTGCTCAAGGGAGAGGGAGTCAGTGGCCTGAGCCCAAGTCTTTGCACATGGCTAGGACTTAACGTGTGGAAACAGGCCCTGGATAGCTCCCAGAGACAGACCTCATCCTGGAAGCCTTATGTTCCTTCCAGTTATTTGAATCACCTTCCTAACCTCCCTTCTGTGGGCTTTACAGCTTACTATCTGGGAGAAAACTGATTCTATCATTAGATAGGCTAACCCTTAAAAAGGAAGAAAAGAAAAAATGTGCATCCTTGTAACTTCTGCCTGTGGTCCAGTGTCTGCATCTGTGAGCTACACGAACAATTAGAATTATCATATATTGAGCACTTACTGTGTACCATGCACTTTAGTAAGACCTTTACATGCATGGCCTCGTTTACTCTTCACAATGGGACTATTATTTTTCCCATTTTACCAATGAGGAAACTGAGGCATAGAGAACTGAGGTGGTTTTCCAGATGTCACTTAACAAAGTGGTTGGAGCCAGGATTAGAAGCTAACAAATAAACCTACCCCAAAGACTATGAACTATACCACCACCCTGGCCCCCCTTCCATGTGACTCAGAACTGTGAAGGCAGGGTGGCATAGTAAAGGTGAGGGAGGACCCGGTGGCACACAGAATTGGGTTCAGGTTTAAATGTCACTAACTGTGTGATCTTCTGCAAATGACTTAGCTTCTCCATGCCTCTGTTTGCTCATCCATAAAATGGATCTTGTAAGGATTATAGAGAGCACTTAACCTAGTGCCTGCCAGGCAGTAAGTGTTTGATAATTGTCAGTGATTACTGTTACAACGATGGTGATGCCCAGTCCCTCGCAGCAGAGTCTCCTCCCTGCACTCAGCCTCATTTTCTCTCTGATGCTTTTTTTCTCCTCCTCTAATTTTCCTGCTGGAACAAAGAAGCCAAGCCCCTCCCTCCCTCCCCTTCCTCCCTTCCTTCCTGTGATAACTGGCTCTCCCATCAGAGTGTTTAGTGTTTCTCATTACTGCCTTTGTCTCAGGAGAGGAACACAGGGAGAGAACCTGCTTGCTGGGGGAGCCTCTGCCCTCACAGGGCTGATGGGTCAGAAGGTACATCGGACCTGAGTTAGGGACCTGCCATGACATCCCCATCTGGGAGGCCATTAGCCCAGAGGTTAAGAGCAGGCAGCTTTGGTTTCAGGCTCTGCTACCACTGACAGCTGGCTTCACCTCTCTGCCTCAGCATCCTTATCTGTAAATTGGGGATAACAGTCATCCCTACCCCTACAAGGCTGCTCTGGGGATAAAAATGGGAAAATCCATGTAAAGCCAACTAGTAGGTGAGCAATAATAGTGGCTGTTATTGTTTCATGATCCGGATGCTTATTGCTGTTTGGCCTTGGGTGAGTGAGTAACACCCTTGGGTCTCAGTTGTCACATCACTGAAATGGAGGTGCTAGCCCCAGCCACCACATAGCGTTGCCGTAAAGGTCCGACAAGGTGGCAGAGACAAGTCCCACACCATGTGCAGGCTTTATGGGTCACAGTTCCTCGCCTGTCCGTGATCTCAGTGGTCCTCAGATAACACCAGGAGGTTAGCAGAGGACCAGTATTGTGCCCATGTTACAGATGTGGAAACCTAGGCTCAGCACAGGCAAGTGGTTTTCCCAAAGCCACACAAGTAATTAGCAGTAGATCCAGGTCTTGAAACCAAGCCTCTTGCTTCCCAGTCCCATGTCTTTTTCAATCCAAGAGACAGATACAGGAGAAAGCCTTTCACACCCTGACAGGCCACAAGCAAGTGGCAAGCAGCCATGTCCACCCTTCTCTTCTCCCCAGGAGCCCCAACCCCTGCTGCTTGATGGCCCTGACCACACAGCCCCATTCCCCCTCTCTGCCTCCACAACTGCCCTGCCCACCTGTCCACAGCTGTGTATGCTCTCCACAGGTCATCCGAGAGGTGAGCAAGCCCGTCGGAGCAGCTGAGGGCATGGAGGTCCCCAGGTCCCCAATTCTCCTGTGCAAGCTGGACCTGGACAAGGTATATCTGTCTCCACCAGGTCTCCTCTGGGTCAGACAGAGGTAACTCAGTGCAGGATGTGCCCCGGAGGAGCCCATAGTCATGTGATGAAATCAAGCAGCCACTGGTGACTGTAGGACAAGCTGTGAGAGCCAGCGCCCAGCACAGAGCTGGGACAACCATGGGTGCTCAATAAATGTCTGCTGAGTTAACGAATGCATGAGTGAATGAATGCCCATGCCCAGGGCTCCCCCACATAGTACCTAGTACCTAGTAGGCACTTAATTAATAGAGAATGAGTGAATGAATGAATGATTGGTCCAGAGTCAGCATGAGTAAAAATAATATTGGCTGGCAGTGAATTCATTTACCAGGGAGGTGGGTGTTGACTACCCTCTCATCCAAGCTAGAATCTTAATGGACTCTTCCCTCATCACCACTCACTTTTGTTGGTCACCACGTCTTGTCATGGCTGTCTTGAAAATGTCTGCCAACTCACCTCCTTTCCCCATCCTCATTGCCGTCTTGGTTCGTCCCCATATCAAGTCTCATCTTGACCAGGATGACACTCTCTTAAGTGGCTCTTTTGCTTGCAGTCTTTCCCACTCTTGTCCATCCCTCACGATGCCACTGGAAGGAACTTCCTAAATCCAGTGAGATTACATTACTAACCTATTTACCTTCTCAGCTTCCTGTCACCTATCAAATACAGTCCAAACTCCAAGGGCATTTATCTTAATGTGTTATAATTAATTGCTTCACCCCCAAAATAGACCACGAGGACACAACCATGTCTAAGCCATCATTGTCTTCCCAATACCTGGTACTGTCCCAGGCACATGATAGTTGCTGGTGAATGTTTGTTAACTAATCATCATGGGGTGGGTTTGAACCAACAAAGGGTTGCTTCTGAGTGTGCCCTCTGATGTGGGGGTATCTGTGTCCCTCCCCAGAGGCTGTCCCAAGAGAAGCAGACCTCAGACTCCGACAGCCTGGGCATGGGCGACAACTGTTCTACCCTTGGCCGCCGGGAGGCCTATGACCAAGGTAGGAGCCTCTGGGGGCCCAGAGCTGGGAGGGGCACACAGCGGTAGAGTAGATCCTGACCCCTCTGCAGACCTGGGTAAAGGAACCTGTCCCATCTGTACCTGGAGCTGCAGGCCAGGCCCTCTGTGCAGGGTGAAAGGGCCACCAGGAAGGCTAGGGGTGGGTGCAGCTGGAGCTTGAGGCTCCCTCCCCTCCCCTGACCCATCTTCATGGCAACAGGCAAAGGGAAGAAGAGCAGCCTGGCAGAGCTGAAGGGCTCAGTGAGCAGGGCTGCGGGCCGCAAGATCACCCGCATCATCAGCTTCTCCAAGAAGAAGACGCTGGCCGATGACCTGCAGACCTCCTCCACTGAGGAGGAGGTTCCATGCTGTGGTGGGTATGGGGCATGGGGAGGAGGGGCATTCCAAGCTCTGTCAGTACCGGCTCCTGGGGCTGAGGCCAGGAGATCCTCCCTGCCTCGTCCATCTCACGCCCAAGGACGGGAGAGGATCCCAGCCTACTGGGTGACTAAACCCCACCCCATCCACTCTTCTCGCTCTCCTACCATTCTTGCCCATGAGGCCCTGACGCTCAGCAGAAAGAAATGCCAACTGATCCCCATATTTCTCTGCTCCTTGTGGAACTTAGTACAAATCACTGCCCATCTCTGGGCCTCAGTTTCCTTCACTATGACAAGAAAACAAAACAACCCATTGCTGTCTATTCAATTCTGACTGATAGCAACCCTATAGGACAGAGTAGAACTGCCCGTAGGGTTTCCAAGGAGCGCATGGTGGATTCAAACTGCTGACCTTTTGGTTAACAACCGTAGTACATAACCACTGCGCCACCAGGGCTTCACCATGATGAGAGAGGAGGATCATATTTTCCACCATATAACATGCCACATGTGTAAGTTGCAACCCAGTCTTATAAGGAAATTTTTTGGATAAAAATATTTAAATACTCTCTATTATAAAAATGTATTAAATGTGAGTTAAAAGTGGCTTAGAGGGGAAGACATATTATTTTGTTCATGTAAATACAGTGTTCCATATACTGGAATCCAGGAGAAAATACATATTTTGGATCCACAGTAATATTCTACTTACTCTGAAAAAATACTATAAAAGCACATGGCTAAAAGGAAACATTTTGCAGTTAGTGGATAGTGCTTCAGAGCATGTGAGGGAAGAAATACATTTAAATCTAAAATGTTAAGAAGGAATCCTAAACCCTGCCATCATCGGCTGCGTAGCCTGTGCCTTGCTATCTTTAGAATTCTGTGTCTTTGCTGAACGTTTTTGTTCAGACACACTGCCACTAGGTGGCAGCTTCATCCATTATTTTCTGTCTTTTGGTAATTTTATACTTAGCTGGTGGAAAGAAGAAAGGCAGGAGGGATAGCCGTGTCTTCTATGAATCAAATATGGGAATTTCTGCCCTTTCCATCAAGCTTGATAAGGTCCAAGAGCTGTGCAGCGATGTACAATGTGATAAACAGTCCCAGTACACAGATAACCAGTTGTCCTCAAGTCGACTCCGACCCATGGCGGCCTCGTGTGTCAGAGTAGAACTGTGCTCCATAGGGTTTTCAATGGCTCATTTTCTGGAAGTAGGTTGCCAGGCCTTTCCTTCCAGTCACATCCGGGTAGACTCGAACCGCCAACCTTTTGGTTAGCAGCCAAGCACGTTAACCATGTGCACCACCCAGGAACTCTAACTCACAGATTAAAAAAAAAAAAAAAAAATTGCCATTTAATAAATTCTGACTCATAGTGACCCTATAAGACAGTAGAACTGCTGCATAGAGTTTCCAAGGAGCACCTGGTAGATTCAAACTACCAACCTTTTGGTTAGTAGCTGTAGCTCTTAACCACTACACCACCAGGGTTTCGCCAATTTACAGATAGGAAACTGAAACTCAGAAAGAAGGATGCCTGAGGTCACAGGCAGGCGGGAGGGAGCTGCTCTGGGATCCAGAAGGCCTTCGTTCTAGCTAGGACACAGGGTTATCCTAGGCCCTCTGTCCCAGAAGTGTATACCCATGTACCGACTTGCATCCCCCACAGCTGGGTTTCCCCAAGGCTGGGCTCTCAGGAGGTCACGCCACTGGTCTCCCTTTCAGGCTATCTGAATGTGCTGGTAAACCAGGGCTGGAAGGAACGCTGGTGCCGCCTGAAGTGCAACACTCTGTATTTCCACAAGGACCGCACGGACCTGCGGACCCACGTGAATGCCGTTGCCCTCCACGGTTGCGAGGTGGCCCCGGGCTTTGGGCCTAGACACCCATTTGCCTTCAGGATCCTGCGTAACCGACAGGAGGTCGCCATCTTGGAGGTGAGAGGAGAGACGCAGGTGGTCCTTGGTGGTAGGAGCGAAAAGGAGCTTGGCTTCGGTGTTTTGTTTTTGGTTTGATAGGCCGTGTACTGACACTACAGGGACAAGGGGAAAGGAAAGCAAGTCCAACTGCTGTCAAATGATGCAAGCAGGGTTGCCAGATAAAATACAGGACATCCACTTAAATCTGAATTTCAGATAAATAATTTTTTAACATAAGTATATCCCGTGCTATATTCAGGATATACAGATATGGAAAAATTATTCGTTGTTTATCTGAAATTCAAAATTCAACAGGGCGTTTGGAGTTTTTATTTGCTAAATCTTGCAACCCTAGGCCCAAGGTTTGTTCACTCTCCCTTACCTTAGAATCCCAAGCCTAAAAGGCATCTAGTTTAATCTAAACCCCAATCTGATTCTGGAATTCCCTCTCAAGCCTTCCTACCAAGTGGTCGTCCACCTTAGGTAAACCAGTACCTTTCAAGGGAGGCTACCTATCCCATACCTGTTGAAAACCAAACCTATTGCCTCTGAGTCGGTTCCGACTCGTAGCGACCCTATAGGACAGAGTAGAACTGCTTCATAGGGTTTCCAAGGAGTGGCTAGTGGAGTCGAACTTCTGACCTTTTGATTAGCAGCCGAGCTCTTAGCCACTGAGCCCCCAGGGCTCCACCCATCCCATAGAACAGCTCAAATTTTTAAGAAAGAGTTCCCCCCTATTGGGTTGAAATTTTTAAGCTCCATGAAGGCGGTAACCATGCTTGTTTCTGCATACACTGGTTTTCCAGAACCCAGCATGATGCCCAGCATACACTAAGAGCACCATAAATATTTGCTGAACAAATGGCTGAATGCAAATGTGATTTCTTGTTCTTCCTACCCACAGCAGTAGCCCTCCTCTACGAGGTTGTACAGAATACTGTATGTTCAATCTCTCTTCCACATGTCAACCCTTCAGCTAATTAGAATTTAAAATGTTAACACTGGAAAAAAATTTAAGTAACTACCCACTCACATTACAGATGGGGCCCTGGTGGTGCAGTGGTTAAGCATTTGGCTGCTAACCAGAAGGCTGGCAGTTCAAATCCACCAGCTGCTCCTTGGAAACCCTATGCGGCAGTTCTACTCTGTCCTATAGGGTCGCTATGAGTTGGAATTGACTTTTGTTTGTTTTGGAATCAACAGGTTTGTTTTGTTTTGTTTTCATATTACAGATAAGGGAACTGAGCCACAGGGTAGCAAAGTGTTTGTCCAGGTTCCACAGAGAGTCAGCCACAGTCCTAGAACTAAAACCAGGATTTTGGTCATGTTCTCTTTGCCCAGCACCCACTGCCTCCCTTGGTTCTTAAGTTTCAAAAAATGTTGCCTCTGTAACTCCATTTTTGGTAGTTTGAGATGGATCTCTTATTTCCTATATCTTTCTAGCAAAAACTATGCTTCCTTTATTCAAGCTCAGCCTTTGTGTGCTAAGTTGATTTTATAATATTGATCTTTACGTGAGAATTAAGTATGTGTTTAGCTGATCACCAACTTTTTGGAGGTTGTCCTGTATACCAGTACTATAAATATTTGGCAATTATAATGATAATACAAGGAAAAAATTGATTGGGTTATATGAGAAATAGCCTCCTACATATAATAAAAGTAAACATAAAATTTGGGAATGGTTAATGGTGATGGTTGAGCATGACGAACATATGTAATGTCACTGAATCGTGCATGTGAAGATGGTTGAAATGGCAAATGTTTTGCTACCTGTGTATTTAGCACAATAAAAAAAAATTTTTTAAGCAAATGTAAAAAACTTCAGTGAACACCTAAATGTTGTTTTCACATCTGAGTGGTTGGGAAGGTCCTGAGGATAGAGAAGGCGTGCTACTTGAGAGAGGTAGTAAAGGAGGGCCTCTCTGAGGAGGTGACGTTTGAGCAGAGACTTGACTAGAGAGAGGGAGAAAGCCACCTGGATTTCTGGAGTTGTGTTCTAGTCTTATCCCTCTTGGATCCCTAAGTATTGGGTATGTAACAGGTACTTATAAACATCTGTGGGTTGGGCTGAAGTGACCAGGTCACCAGAGGCACTGACAATGCTGACGTGAACCCCTCTGTGCCTCCTCTCTCTCAGGCAAGCTGCTCAGAGGACATGGGCCGCTGGCTTGGCCTGCTGCTGGTGGAGATGGGCTCCCATGTCACCCCTGAGGCGCTGCACTATGACTACGTGGATGTGGAGACCTTAACCAGCATCGTCAGTGCTGGGCGCAATTCCTTCCTGTAAGGCTCTGCACTGCCTGGCCCACAGCTGCCCAGGACCTTTCCCCTCTCTGCTGCCTCTCAGAGGGTTGGAGTCCAGCTTGGGCACTGGGAGGAAAGGGAGGAAGAGCTGGAGAAGACTCTGCTTCCTTGGGAAGCCCAAACAGGTTTTCAGCAAAGAGTGGGCCAGCTGGGGGGATTGGCCCAGTGTCAGGAGGAAGCTGTGGATGGAAGGAGCAAGGGTGGAGATGCCCTTTAGTCGTGGCTGGGCTCTGCCCTTATGCCATGGGGACCTTAAATTCTCACGCGCTTGGGCATCCTGGCAGGCATGTGGCTGGTACATGGAGTTCGGCATTAGAAGAGCAAGGGTCCGGTCCCATCTCTGTCACTACCAGCTGTGAAAGTTTAGACTGGTTACTGGCGGTCTTAGCTCCTGTTCTCTCGTTTACAGGTGGTGATGAATTACCTGCCTCCAGGGGTTACTGTGAGCATCTTTGAGTCCCTGTGCCTATAAAGCCCTTAACACTGCTCATGGCACAATGCTCCCTGACGTGGCTGCTGTTACTAATCTTCCTACCTCTCTTAAGAGCTACTGCCAGATTGAAATGAGACAATGGAGAGGAAAACACTGTACTGCAAAGTGTCATCATCATCATTGTATTGTTTATTTTCTAGATATGCACGTTCCTGCCAGAATCAGTGGCCTGAGCCCCGCGTCTATGATGATGTTCCTTATGAAAAGATGCAGGTACAGTCCCTGGGGGCTGCCAGGAATATGGTAAAGGTCACTAATAAGTTAATAAGCTCTCCCTCTCTCTTTCCTTTGCCGCCTTCTTTTTTCCTTTGCCTCAGAGAGATCCCTTTCATTTAACAGCTAGAGGGGAGCCCTTTCTTACAACAGATAGTGGCACAGGACCTAGGAATCCCTGACACAGAAGGCAGTGGAAAGAGCCCCAGATCAGGAAGAAGAAAAACCAGTTGCAGTCAAGTTGATTCTGACCCATTGCAACCCCACGTGTGCTCCGTAGGGTTTACTACAGCTGATCTTTTGCAAATAGATCTCCAGGCCTTTCCTCTGTGGTGCCTCTGGATGAACTCAAACCACCAGCCTTCAATTAGTAGCTGAGTGCTTAACCGTTTGCACCACACAAGGACTCCCAGGAGGAAGAAAGGGCTCTATATACTGCAAAAAAAAAACAACAACAACAACAACAACAAAGCAAACAGTTGCTGTCAAGGTGACACTAATGGCAACCCCATGTGTGTCAGAGTAGAACTGTGCTCCATAGGGCTTTCAGTGGCTGATTTTTTGGAAGTAGATCACCAGGCCTTTCTTCTAAGGCACCTGTGGGTGGCCTCAAACTTCTTTTTTTATATGATGCTGAATTCTGTTGGTTAGAATTTTGTTGAGAATTTTTGCATCTATATTCCTGAGAGATACTGGTCTGTAATTTTCTTTTTTTGTGGTGTCTTTGCCTGGTTTTGGTATCAGGGTTATGCTGGCTTCATGGAATGAATTTGGGAGTATCCCTTCCTTTTTTATGTTCTGAAATAGTTTGAGTAGTACTGGTGTAAGCTCTTCTGTGAACGTTTAGTAGAATTCTCCAGTGAAGCCATTTGGGCCAGGGCTTCTTTTTATTGGGAGTTTTTTTTTTTTTATTACCTTTTCAATCTCTTCTCTTGTTATAAGTCTGTTCAGGTTTTTGACCTCAGTTTATGTTAGTTTAGGTAGGTAGTGCATTTCTAGAAATTTGTCCATTTCCTTTAGGTTTTCAAATTTGTTGGAGTGGTAGCCTCAAACTTCTAACCTTTTGGTTAGCAGCCAAGCATATTAACCAATTGAACCACCCAGGGACTCCAGAAAATGCAAAGTACTACAGAAATAGGAGTTACCATCTCTAGTTTGATCATGGTGTGTGGACTCCACACCTCTGTTTATTGGTCTGTGAACGGATGCTGCTGATTCGGAGATGGCTGGGGGAGGCTGACTGGGCAGCCGCCCCCACAAGCCTCTACCTAGTGATATCCACAATCTGGGCTTTAGCTCAGAGGACAGAGTCTCCCTGTCTGGCTCGCTAAACCAAGGAGATGCCAGTTGGTTAATTTACAGAGAGGCCTCTGTAGCCATCACATGACCTGGGGTGCTCCTGGCAGCATGACCTGTGCTTTCCTTCCCTCCTACCCCCACCCCTCCATGGGACAGCCAGAGGAGAAGCCACAGTCAGATCGCACGCTGGTGGGTGGGTCAGGCCTCTGAGCCAGAGGGGAGAGAGGGGATCAAACCGCCAAGAAACCAGATGTGCGTGCAGGCCAAGACCCCTGCCTTGGATGTTGCTGGATAAACACTCTGAGCTCTCACTTCTAGGACTATACCTTTTTCTAGCAACTTCTTCTGCCACCCCTCTCCTATTTACATGGTCTTTCTACAGATTCACACGAACTAGTGGATGCAGTTTAAGATTTGTCTCAATTGCAGAGTTTGGTAGCAAGACAACTTAGTGCTTAAAGGATGTGAACTTTGGAGGCAGACCCAGGGCTGAATCTGTGTTACCTTGTGCTTCAGCTCTCTGGGCCTCACTTCCTGGCTCCAAATGGGTAAGATAAAACCTGCTTTCCAGGACTGTTGCAAGAAGGAAATGAAATACTTTATGTAAAGAATTTAGCACAGTGCCTGGACACTGGAAGGTCTCACACAGAGGAGTAAATAGTATTGTTGTCAGTAGCCTTGTTATGTTACATTGTACTGTATTATACTGCAGTATATTAGATGCCACCCACTGTTTCCTGAGCTTTGACTGGAATTTGAGTGTTCTTAATATTCTTCATGCACAAATGTATAGCCAGTCTATTAAGCTGTACCACTTCTATCATGGCTGATCTCATCTAGGGCTTCTTTTTTTTTTTTTTTAGGGAAGACACTATATTAGCCATTTAGAAAATTTTAGGGATACTTCCAAAGGATGTGAGGACCAAAAAACTTCTATAATAAATCCACAGTCTTTTGAGACTTTCTCATTTTCCTCTGGGAGTCCTGGGTGGTGCAAACAGTTAACACGCTTGACTGCTAACCAGAAAGTTACAAGTCTACCCAGGAGTGCCTCAGGACAAAGGCCTGGAGCTCTACTTCCGAAAAATCAGCCATTGTAAACCCTGTGGAGCATAGTCCTCCTCTGACCCACGTGGGGTGGCCATCAGTCAGAATCGACTCAAAGGCAACTGGGTTTTTTTTGTTGTTTTTAATATTCCTCCCAGCAGACGCTCTGGTTTAGGGTTACCTTCTGCTGCCCCCATAGGAAAGTATGAGTATCAAGTCATATACTGCTAGTAAAAGTGGTTTATAAACTGTTGAGTGCTACACAAATCTAAAGACGTAAGACCAAGATCTCAGAGGTCCTGCAATGCTCATCTACCCAACAAGGACCAGAATCCACTCCCCCATTGGTGAGTCTGAGCCTACTTGCCCTTCACCTTCCTCCCCATCTCCCGCCTCCAGGACAAGGAGCCCGATGAGCATCCCACTGGGGCCCAAGTGAAGCGCCATGCCTCCTCCTGCAGTGAGAAGTCCCATCGAGTGGATCCACAGGTCAAAGTCAAGCGCCATGCCTCCAGTGAGTCCTGGGTGGGCCTTGCCTGCTGAGCTGGGAGGCAGCGGGGAAGCAGTCACATCAGGGGTCTCAAAATTAGATTCCTCCAGGGGTCGGTGGGTAAATAAATGGGTGAAGTGGGGTATAAGAAAAATGCCATAAGCAGCACAAGCATAGTGATAATTGGCAGCTAGCATGTGGCCTCAGAGAGGAAACAGAGTGGGGTGGGGCAGGATGGACTGTAGGAAACTGGAGTGCTTAGGCCCCGCCTATAGGAGGGCCACTACTCAGCCCCAGTGATGGTTGCCACACAGCAGCACAAGCCCACTGTCGCCATATTTACCAGTTATTGAAGAAACCAGAAACCTAGATTTTATGTAAAATCTACTTACTTTTCTATATTGGCAACTAACTAACAAAAAAATTTAACACGAGTAAGGCCAAAATATGTATATTAAAGTTTATCTATAAGCTGTATCTGTTCCAGAGGCTTAACAATGTGTGGTTTCCGATCTGGAGTAGTAAGTGGAGAATTGAACCCCTCCAAATACCCTCAAGACAGCTTCCATGAAAGGTGTGATCACCTCTGTGTCCCAGGCCCCAGCTCTGCCTAGCACCATGTATGTGCTTGGTGAATGCCCTGATTGACACAACGCACAACAGTGGCTAAGTATGCCATCGAACATGTGCCAGACACTCTATTGTAAATCATGTTTGATTTACAATACTAATCTCTGCTTCAGTGTGATTTATTTTTATAAGCAAGCCAGCTTCCTATAAAACAGCATGTTCTGAGAGTCTTTTCTGCACTGCCTTATATTTTTCCTCCCTGCACCAGATCAAAAAGTTCTGTCCTTTACTTTTTGAAGACTTGTTTTTAAAAATACTTTATTATAGTTCCATTTCATTAGTACTGATAATCCACGCTGGGGAGTCAGGAGACATGTATTCCATTCCCCATTTGATCGCTAACATACTATGTAACTTTGCAGTTGTCCCTTTCCCTCTCTGGGTCTGAGTTTCCCCTCTGGACAATTAGAGGATTGTTACGTAGCATTCCTAATTCCCTACTCTCATGGGCACTGGAAATGTTGTTGTTGTGTGCCATCCAGTCGATTCCAACTCATAGCGACCCTATAGGACAGAGCAGAACTGCCCCATAGGGTTTCCTAGGCTGAAATCTTTATGGGAGCAGATCTCCAGGTCTTTTCTCCATGGACAGCTGGTGGGTTCGAACCACCAACCTTTTGATTAGCAGCCGAACAGTTAACCATTGCGCCACCCGGGCTCCTTTTACTGGAAACATAGGGCCTTGGAAAATATAGGGCATTATGGAATGTCTATTTTAAAATGGAATGCTAAACTAAAATAAGCATGTAAGATTGAAAAAAAATCACAGAATGTCAAAAAATGTAACAATAAGGACAACAATAAACAGACCCTTTATTCAAATCAAGTCTTATGTGGAAGTCCAGTTTATAAAAGAGATAAAAGTGGAGCATCTCTGGTTGGAATGGGGAGGTCAAGGGGCCTCTTGTTCGCCCCATACAGTGACCTGTCAGCCATTGCTGTGAAATCATGTTGTCATTGTTAGTTGCCACAAAGTGGATTCCATCTCATGACAACCGCATGTGTGCAGCATTGAACTGCTCCATAGACTTTTCAAGGCTGTGACCTTTCAGAAGCAGGTCACCAGGCCCGTCATCTGAGGCACCTCTAGATGGGTTCAAACCGCCAACTTTTCAGCTGGTAATTAAGCACTTAACTGTTTGCGCCACCCAGGGCCTCATGGATATGGTTTAGGGATACATATGTATGAAGGCTGGAGCCCTGGTGGTGCAGTGATTAAGAGCTCAGCTGCTAACCAAAAGGGTCAGCAGTTCGAATTTGCCAGCTGCTCCTTGGAAACTCTGTGGGGTAGTTCTACTCTGTCCTATGGAGTCACTATGAGTCAGAATCGACTCGACGACAATGGGTTTGTTTTTTTGGTTTTATATGTAAAAGACAGTTGAAAACCACAAGGGGAAGCCCTTGATCTAGTCCAACAACATTGTTTTTCAGATGAAGAAGCTGAAGGGCATAAAAGGCAAGAGTCGTGCAAAGATCACGGTATTATCTATTGCTATATAACAAATTACCTCCAAATTTAACAGCTCAAAATAATAAGCATTCATTATGTCACATGGTTTTGTGGGTCAGGAATCTGAAAGTGGCTTAGTCAGGTATTTCTGGCTTGGAGTCTGCCATGTGGTTACAGTCAAGATGTTGGCTGCTGCTGTAATCATCTGAGAGTTCGATGGGCTGGAGGGTCCACTTCCAAGAGAGCTCATTCACCTGCATGGCAAATTCATGCTGGTTGTTGGCAAGAGGCCTCAGGCCCTTGCCATGCAGACCTTTCCATAGTGCTACTTCAGTGTCCTCATTATGTGAAAGCTGGCTTCCCCTAGAGCAAGTAATCCAAGAAGAGGAAGCAAGGTAGAAGCTGCAATGTATTTTATGACCTAGCTTTGGAAGTCACGGTCTGTCATTTCTGCAATATCTTAATGGTTACACAGGTCAGCCATGTTTACTGTGAGAGGAAACTACAAAAGGGTGTGAATTCCAGGAGGCAAGAATCATAGGAGGAGCGTGCTTCTTAGTTCAATCAAATATATGAGACCAAATGGGCAACTCCTGCCCAAAAGCAAGACAAGAAGGCAGGAAGGGACAGGAACTGGACGAATGGACACGGGAAACCTGGGATGCAAAGGGGGAGAGCACTGTCACATTGCAGGGATTACAACTGATGTCACAAAACAATATTGTATAAATTTTTGAATGAGAAAATAATTTGAGCTGTAAACTTTCACCTAAACTACAATAGAATTTAAAAAAGTAAAGAATCGTAGGGGCCGAGAGAATTGCTAAGAAAAATGGTGACATGAGGAGCTCCACAAACCAGCTCCCAGGAAAACAAACATAACTGAAGAAAAAAATTTTTTTAATTAAAGTCTCTGAAAATTGACCTAAGAGAGTACAGCCAATGAAGAAAAATTTATTCAAGAAAATCTACTAAATCTCAGTAACAATAGTGAGCATCCCATGACCCACCCCTCCCTTCCCCAGCTAAGCGTGGCAAATTATTCACTCCAGGCATGTGTGGCCAAGAAGACAAGATTTTCTCTCCCCTCAAACTCCCAGTCAAGGGATACAGGATCTCTCTGGGAGGAGCAGGTCCCCAGCGTTTCTTATTACTCTGCCGCCCATCACCAAGCTCCAATGCACAGGCTAAATTCCAAACTCGTGCAGCTGAGAGGCCAGGGGCTCCCTTTCTCCACCCAGTACCCATACGCAAGATAGAGGCTCTACCCTATGCATAGCAGGCTGAGAATACTGGGACCTCATTTGCCCTCACCCAGTTCACTAGTAGCTCCATGCCAGGAGAGGCTGGTCAAGAAGACATGAGGCTACCACTCCCACCCAGCATCCTGTTCGTAATGCTGCGATATCACTCAAAGAGAACCATACCACTATCTGTGCCTTCCAGCTCAAGAGCAGTGGCTCAGAGATTTTGCCCAGGAAGGAGGGAGGCAATAAGAGCAGAGAGCTCTGAAACTTTCCCCCAAAGGAACTGAAATTAGTCAGAACAGAGTATGGGGAAGTTAAAGCTTAAAGGCAGTCTCAAAACCAGTGAAAATTTGGTAGTGAGCAATTAAGAGAAGGCTGGTAGCTCCAATGAGACCAATAAGCTAAACAAGGTAAAAAGGTAAATTAGGCCAGCTACTACCAGAGAGAACCAGCGAAAGAGAGAGCTAAGGAAGTTCCACTGGAGTCATTAAAAAAGAAAAATCTCAAAAAAAGGCCTCAAGGAGGTGGGGCCAAGACGGCAGAGTAGTCAGACGCTTCTGGCGGTCCCTCTTACAACAAAGACTTGAAAAAACAAGTTAATCGATTATATATGACAGTCTAGGAGCCCTGAACATCAAAGCCAAAGGTGAGGAATTGGACTGAGTGGCAGGGGGAGGGAAAGACAGTTTGGAAGCAGTGAAGAGTTGCCAAACCTAACCAAGTGGGAGCCGGAGCCCTTCAGGCCGGATCAGCTCCTGGTGCACAGTGAGGCAAGCAGTGGCACTCGGGAGGCGTTTTCACATGGGAGAGACCCAGCAGCAGAGAGTTTACTCAGCCATCCAGAACCAGTGAGAAGCAGCCCTTGATCAGCAAAAGATAAGTACTTGCGTCTGGCCTACTACATGGATCAAAAACACCCCCCTTTGGGAAAAACCTCTCTCCCATTTACCTCCCTGCTCCCCGCTCTGTACAGGGTCCGGGACAGCTTCAGTGATTGCCAAGTCCCCTGGGCTGGAAGTAGGACCCGTCACACACCCTGAGCCATTCTCCTGGCCTCGGAAAGGGAACAAATTAACAAACGGGGAAAAAATAATCTGACGGCTGTCCTAAGCCAGGAGCTCAGGGTAGGCACAGCTCCTTTGCCTGGGCACAGGCATAAGGGATCCATGGACTTTGAGTGCCTTTCCCCCTGCAGAGACTTGTGTGGGCCCATTTCAACAGTGTAGGCCCTCATTAACTCAGTACAACAGGTTATATGCCTGAAGTCTAAATTCAACTGTTTCAGCTGTGAAGTGGCAGGTTCGGGACATTTGACACTTCTCTACCCATTGAGCAGGGTCCTCACCTACCCACGTCAGGGGCCTGAGGACTGGTGGCTCCACCCACACTACCTAGCCACCAGCGACAGGGGCCCAAGAATAAGTGGTGCCCCCCAGTCCTTACAGCCAACAGCATTGGGTGCTCATACTCTGGCTGCAAAACCCACCCACCTATGTGCTCTAGGGAACAAGGACATGCTTTCCTCCCGGACACTCAGGGGCGGCTGTCGGCCCCCTGCCTTGCTCAGTGTGTGACCCCCTGCTGCAGCTGGATGCCTGTGCCTACATCAGTCACCCATGCCTGTCTAGGACTGTAGGTGAGAGCCTGCACCACACACTTGGTGGCCAACTACCTGGACACCTGAGCTGAATCCATATAGGAGGAGTCGGGGACTCCTGGGCTCACATACTTAGTGACAGGTCTGGCTGCCTGCTGGCAAGACATTGGAACTTCGGGGGCACCGGTGATCAGGCTCGCTCACAAGAGCAGCCTATTTGGACATATCGAAACAAAACAAGAAGCTAGGACACAGTAAGCAAACAAAATAAATAAATATAATAATTATTGATGGCTCGGAGACAACAGTCAATATCAAATCACATAAAGAGGCAGACCATGATGGCCTCAGCAAGCTCCCAAAATAAAGAATCAAAAAATTTTCCAGAGGAAGAGAATTTCTTGGAATTACCAGAGGCAGAATACAAGAGATTAATATACAGAACTCTTCAAGATATCAGAAGGAAATGTGGCAAAACGCAGTCCAAGCAATAGAGGAACTTAAGAAGATTAAAGAAGAGCATAATGACAGATTTAACAGGCTGCAAGAATCCATAGAGAGACAGCAATCAGAAATCCAGAAGATTAGCAATAAAATTTCAGAATTAGACAACTCAATAGAAAGTCATAGCAGAATTGAGGCAATGGAAGTCAGAATTAGCGAGATTGAAGATAAAGCACTTGACACCAACTTATATGAGGAAAAATCAGGTAAAAGAATTAAAAAAAAAAAACCATAAGAATTATGTGGGAATCTATCAAGAGGAATAACCTACGAGTGATTGCAGTACCAGAACGGAGGGATAACAGAAAATACACAGAGAGTTTTTGAAGATTTGTTGACAGAAAACTTCCCTGATACCATGAAAGATGAGAAGATATCTATCCAAGATGCTCATCAAACCCCACATAAGGTAGATCCCAAAAGAAAGTCACCAAGACATAATCAAACCTGCCAAAACCAAGGATAGAGAATTTTAACAGCAGCTACGAATAAATGAAAAATCATCTACAAAGGAGAGTCAATAAGACTAAGCTCGGACTACTCAGCAGAAAACTATGCAGGCAAGAAGGCAATGGGATGACATATATAAAGCCTTGAAGGAAAATAATTGCCAGACAGGAATTATATATCCAGCAAAACTGTGTCTCAGAGAAACAGTATGCAAGATGGCTGCCGCTAAGATGAAAAACAGAACCAGCAAAGAATCGCACCCAATCCTCAAACTGGCAATTTCAGTTCATACCAGGGTAACAGCTAATTCCTCTGCCCTTGAGTGTGTGCTGTACTTAGAAGCTCACTTCTAATGAATAAGATGTGGTAGAAATGATGTGTTGAACAAATCTTCTGAGAAGCTGGACCATATGAAGAAGAAGAATGCACCAGGGTTGAAGGAAGACTCATTAACAACCTGCAATATACAGATGACACATCCTTACTTGCTGAAAATGAAGATGACTTGAAGCACTTATAGAGGAAGCTCAAAGACTACAGCCTTCAGTATGGATTATGCCTGAGTGTGAAGAAAATGAAAATCCTTACAACTAGACCAATAAACAGCATAATGATAAATGGAGAAAAAATTGAAACTGTCAAACATTTCATTCTACTTAGATCAACAGTCAATGTCCATGGAAGCAGCAGTCAAGAAATCAGATGATGCATTACATGGGACAAATCTGCTGCAAAAGACTTCTTTAAAGTTCTGAAAAGCAAAGATGTCACTTGGATGACTAAGGTGCACCTGACCAAAGTCATGGTCTTCTCAATTTCCTCACATGCATGTGAAAGTTGGATAGTGAAAAAGGAAGACAAAAGAAGAATTGATGCATTCTAACTGTGATGATGGTGAAGAATATTGAATATGCCATGGACTGCCAAAAGAATGAATAAATTAGTCTTAAAAATACAACCAGAATATTCCTTAGAAGTAAGGATAGCGGGACTTCAGCTCTCTTACTTTGGACATGTCACAGGAAAGTCCAAACACTAGAAAAAGGCATCATGTTTGGTAAAGTAGAGGGTTAGTGAAAATGAGGGAAACCCTCAGTGAGATGGATTGACACAACAGCCACAAACCAATGATCTTGAAGATGGAGCAGGACATTTTATTCTGTTATAAATAAGGTTACCATGAGTCAGAGCCAATTCAATGGCAACTAACAACAACAACAGAAACAATGAGTGTACATTTTGAGACTAGGTCATAAAAGGCATTGTGGATTTTCCCTTGCTTTCTCTCTCATTTCGCTCACTCTTGGGGAAGCCAACTCCTATATCCTGAGGACATCAAGCAGTCCTATGGAGAGGCCGATGTGGTGAAGAACTGAGGCCTCTTGGCACTAGCCAGAGAGGAACTATGAGCGTACGTAAAAGTGGATCCAGCCTCCAGCTGACTGCAGCCCCTGCAGGCATCTTGTTTGCAGCTTCATAAGAGACCCTGAGGCAGAAACACCCAGCTAGGGTGCTTCTGAATTCCAAACTAAGATTACAAATGTTTGTTGTTTGAAGCCATATATTTTGGTGTAATTCATTGTACAGCAATAGATAGCTTTATAGGGAGGAATCTGCCACCCAGAAATAGTTCCTAAAACTGTTAACTGTGAGATTAAAGAAAAATTATGTGGATGGAAATGCACACATCTATTCCTATGTATTTTTTTGTTTCTATTTTCCTTTTGTTCTCTTTTTTTGAGGAGAGCATATTTTACATTTATAGCACCCTCCAATGCCTACTATTCTGCATGTTATCAATAGCTAATAAGTGATGATGACAAGTTTTTTGGAAAAAAAAAAAAACTGTCTCTCAAATATGATGGTGAAATTAGGACATTTCCAGATAAACTGAAGTTTACGGAATTTGCAAAAACCAAACCAGAATTACAGGAAATACTAAAGGGAGTCCTCTGGTTAGAAAATCAATAACATCAGATAATAACCCAAGACTAGAACACAGGACAGAGCAACCATATATCGACCTAGATAGGGAAGTCACAAAAATAAATCAAAGATAAAACTGAAAATAGGGAAACAGAGATGTCAATATGTAAAAGATGACAACATTAAAACAGAAAAGAGGGACTAAAAAATGTAGACATAGATTTTTCATATGGAGAGGAAGTCAAGGCAATATAAAGAAATAAAAGACTAGTTTAAACTTAGAAAAATAGGGGTAAATATTAAGGTAACCACAAAGGAAACTAACAATCCTACACATCAAAATAAAAAACAAGAAAAATAGGAAGACTCAGCAAATACAAAATCAACAACAATGAAAACATGAAAAGAAAATACGTAAAGAAAAATGACTCAGCACAGAAAATTAAGTTGAACAAAGAAACTGTCAACAACATACAAAAAAAGACATCAAAATGACAGCACTAAACTCATACATATCACTAATTACACTGAATGTAAATGGGCGAAATGCAGCAATAAAGAGACAGTGAGTGGCAGAACGGATAAAAACACATGATCCGTCTATATGCTGCCTACAAGAGATGCACCTTAGACTTAAAGACACAAACTAAAACTGAAAGGATGGAAAAATATATATCAAGCAAACAACACTCAGAAAAGAGCAAGAGTGGCGATATTAATCTCTGACAAAATAGACTTTAAAGTAAAATCCACCACAATGGATAAGGAAGGACACTATATAATGATTAAAGGTTCAATACACCACTAGGACATAACTATAATAAATATTTATGCACCCAACGACAGGGTTCTAAAATACATAAAACAACCTCTAATAGCATTGAAAAGACAGAGAAACAGCGCCACAATTATAGTAGAAGACTTCAACACACCACTTTGGTGACAGACAGAACATCCAGAAAGAAGCTCAATAAAGACGTGGAAGATCTAAATGCTACAGTCAACCAACTTGATCTCATGGACATATACCGAACACTGCACCCAACAACAGCCAAGTATACTTTCTTTTCCAACGTGCTTGGAACATTCTCCAGAATAGACCACATATTAGGCCATAAAGCAAGCCTTAACAGAATCCAAAGCATTGAAATATTACAAAGCATCTTTTCTGACCACAAAGCCATAAAAGTAGAAATCAGTAACAGAAAAAGCAAGGGGAAAAAATGGAACAAATGGAAACTGAACAACACCTTGCTCAAAAACTAGTGGGTTATAGAAGAAATTAAGGATAGAGTAAAGAAATCCATAGAATCAAAAGAGAATGAAAATACATCCTACCAGAACCTTTGGGACACAGCAAAAGCAGTTCTCAGAGGTCAGTTTATAGCAATAAATGCACACATCGAAAAAGAAGAAAGGGCCAAAATCAGAACATTAACCCTATGTCTTAGGTGGGGTTCTCTAGAGAAGCAAAACCAGTAAAGTGTATAAATATATATAGAGAGAGAGATTATATCAAGGAAACAGCTCACGTGATTGTAGAGGCTAGAACGTCCCAAGTCC
>NW_004444066.1:1897741-1898762 GCF_000243295.1 Trichechus manatus latirostris | reverse complement strand
ACAACCTACAGACTGGGAAAGAATTTTTGGCTATGAAAAATCTGATCAGCATCTAGTCTCTCAAATCTACAAGATACTGCAAAACCTCAACAACAAAAAGACAAATAACCCAGTTAAAAAATGGGCAAATGATATGAACAGGCACTTCGCCAAAGAAGACATTCGGGTGGCTAACAGACACATGAAGAAATGCTCATGATCATTAGCCATTAGAGAAATGCAAATCAAAATACAATGAGATTCTGTCTCACCCCAACAAGGCTAGCATTAATCCAAAAAACACAAAATAATAAATGTTGGAGAAGTTTTGGAGAGACTGGAACACTTATACACTGTTGGTGGGAATGTAAAATGGTACAACCACTTTGGAAATCAATTTGGCACTTCCTTAAAAAGCTTGAAATAGAAGTACCATATGATCCAGCAATCCCACTCCTTAGAATATATCCTAGAGAAACAAGAGCCGTCACACGAATAGATATATGCACACCCATGTTCATTACAGTACTGTTCACGATAGCAAAAAGATGGAAACAAGCTAGGTACCCATCAACAGACAAATGGATAAACAAATTATGGTATATTCACACGATGGAATACTACGCAACGATAAAGAACAACAATGAATCCGTGAAACATAACATGGAGGAATCTGGAAGGCATTATGTGGAGTGAATTTAGTCAATCACGAAAGGACAAATATTGTATAAGACCACTATTATAAGAACTCAGGAAAAGGTTTAAACACAGAAGAAAACATCCTTTGATGGTTATGAGGGTGGGGAGGAAGGAGAGTGTTATTCACTAGCTAGATAGTAGATAATAATTATCTTAGGTGAAGGGAAGGACAGAACACACTACAGGGCAAGTCAGCACAGCTAGACTAAACCAAAGCTAAGAAGTTTCCTGAATACAACCAAACACTTCGAGGGACAGAGTAGCCAGGGCAGGGGTCTGGGGACCATGGTTTCAGGGGACATCTAGGTCAATTGGCATAACAAAGTTTATTAAGAAAATGTTC